>NC_082710.1:153305753-153656780 GCF_030144855.1 Hypanus sabinus | reverse complement strand
ACTGTGTCCATCAAATAAGGCACTCCTTCAGTCCACTGAGGAATGTTATTGAGCAAACTATTGTCCTTGCCGCCGAAACAGTAAATAATTCAAAAGGAGTCACAATACAGTTAATCAGCAATTTCCCCCTCTCTCTTATCTGTTGCAGATGCACTTGCCTGTTTTTCGTCTCTCTTTCTCATGGTCAGCTTAGCAACAGTAATAGTTCGTGGTTCTCAGGAGGGGGGTGGTTAAATCTTTATCCCATTGTCCATCAGGTCTGTTCATCACTCATAACACCCCCATCCTTCTGGGAATTTTCACCAGGGGGAAAATTAACTAATAAAGCACATGACTGAATTACAGAGTTTAACAAAATACAGAAGTTGTCTTAACTACAAGAATAATACAGATACACGTTCAAATTAACATCTAGATAAACAATCAGCAATAACATTATCACTCCCCTTTACATGTTGTATTTTAATATCAAATTCCTTTTACAACAGACTCCAACTTAATAACCACCTATTTTTATTTTTCATGTTACTAAAGGTGTTGTGTTCTTAACTTAGATGTATATTACAAAGTGTGAACCAATACATGTGTGATCATAATGTAGTACATTACAACAATTTGTGCAAGTACTAATCTCTATTTTACTTTTAAACTTAACAATTAAACAGTCAATCTTTCATGGTGTTTTTTTTTATCTTTCACATGCTTTGTCAAATTCCCTCAAAACCAGATCCTGTCATTCAAACTGGCATTTGGTCAACCTTTGTCCTTTTTCCACGTAACTCTCACGTGGTTGGCTTGCTCACCAGTGTGGAATAGCCTTCACAGACTCCTTTCACAGGAGCTATCCTATCACCAATGTTTTCCAAACTAAGCCCATTTGCTGAACTTCCACACAATTCGTTAATTTTAAGCAAGTCATTAATTTTATCTTCAGGATCTTTCATTCTATTTGTTTTCAGTTTAACAGCTGCAGATGATCCCTCTTGGTCAAAACAACATTTCAAGTCTGCATCTCCAAATCACATACTTGAATAACATCAGCAAGTTGTCTATCTTTAAATTTCCAAACAAACTGTAATTGATTCACAGGCCCCTTGTTAACAAGCCATGTTCAGTTTTGTCAATCCTTCTAAAACCAATTCAGACTTTAAATTTTTTATATTCAATTTAGGAACAACACCTTTCCCTTCTTAAATATTCACATCACCAGCTTTCATCTCAGCATTAACTTTTAACACACCTTCTAACACAAACAACTGAGAATTCTCACTTTCCACTGGTACCAAGGTTAACCCTTTCTTCACTGAACGGTCCATCTGACCCAAAAGGTCAACCCTTTTCAACTAAATCAGATACTTCAGACTTTTCCTGCGTTTCAATACCCTGAGTTCAGTACCCTGTGCGTCCACACCATTCACACCCTGAACCCACGCAAACGGGACATCTACCTCTTCCAGGCTTTCAATACCAGTCCCCTTTTCAAATTCTAAGTTCCCCTGATCCATCCGGAGTAAACTCAACCCTGCGGGTTAAAACAACCTCGTCTGCTAACCCAGCAGACTCCCTCAAGGTAGCGGCATCCTTTTCATCTCGGACAGCCCTTACAACATTACCGGGAACACATTTAAATTCTTCAACTGCAGATTGTTCTGTCAAGCCAGCAAGATCATCCGTGTCCAACCCTGGACCTTCTAACTGCCATATCTGTTTCTCATCTTTACTCTGTGCCTTTATAAATTCCCTCCTGGCTAAGGGTGGATCTACCTCCTCTCCTTTACTCTCTTTCACCCCACTATCCTTTTCCTTCTCATCCGGTAACCCCTTTTCATAGAAGGTCGGCAAAAATGTCTCCGCTAAATCAACACTGGGCTCATTTAAACTGGCTCCCATCTCACCCGCCTTTCCAGACACGCTGCGAGTGATTGCGCATGCGGGATAAATCTTGGAATCTATGGGCGGGTCCTCAGCACTCACAGGCTTGCTTGTTAATTTCACTGCTGAACACGTCACCAACGCCCAGATCATTACCAAGTAGCACGTCCACGCCGTCCATCGGTAGTTTCGACCGCACCCCTATTACGCCTGGTCCAGATACCAGGTCACATTTCAAAAATATCCTGTGCAAAGGTACGGCTTTGGCCCCTTTTCCGATACCTCTTAACACAACCTCCCCAGTCTCAGTCTCAGAACCAAAATTTAATACCTTCCTTAAAATCAATGACTGACCAGCCCCAGTATCTCTCCAGATCCGCACTGGAACCGGGGTTTCTCCTTCCGTCACAGACACGGTCCCTTCCGAGATAAACTTCTCACGCCCCTCTTGTGCTCTATCTACCTTTGTCTTCCTCATCTATCTGCTCAATGCAGCCTGTAGGGATCGCCGTTTTCCCTTTTCCTGTCTCCTTCTTCGGAGCAAAGCACTTAGATGCTATATGACCAGCTTTCCCATAATTATAACAGGTAAAGCTAGGAACCTTCCTGCCAGCCTGCTTTTCCTCCTCCTCACCTTTTCCACTAGCTCCCGGCTTATTCTCTGCCTTAGCCGGCGGGCTTTCTCCACCGTCCCTGCTGCCTCTCTGGTAACTCTTGTTTGAGGAAAACTTTGACTTGTGGGTTAAAGCATACTCGTCTGCTCACTTGGCAGTTGCAGACAGAGTCTCTGTCTCCAAGTACGTCTTCATACTCTCGGGGATACAACTTTTAAATTGCTGCATCAGTATTAACTGTAACAGGTTTATATGGCTGGAGACTACTTGGGATTTTCCTCAACCTTTCCAGCCTGATACATTTCATACCTTCTCTTTGCCTTCCTATATCCCTCTAGAACATTCTTATATAGTCTTTACTATTTTAATCATTTTTATAATCATTTTACTTTGATTAAGAGGAACTTCTTCTCTGAGGTTGTGGACATTTTCAATCTCTCACTGCTACGGGCAGAAGTTCCCACTTGCTTTAAAAAGGCAACAATTATACCAGTGCCAAAGAAGAATAATGTGGGCTGCCTTAATGACTATCACCCGGTAGCACTCACATCTACAGTGCTGAAGTGCTTTGAGAGGTTGGTCATGACTAAACTGAACTCCTGCCTCAGCAAGGACCTGGACCCATTGCAATTTGCCTATCATCACAATAGGTCAATGGCAGATGAAATCTCCTTGGCTCTTCACATGGCTTTAGACCACCTGGACAACACAAGCACCTACGTCAGGGTGCTCTTCATCAACCTCAGCTCCGAATTTAATACCATCATTCCCACAATCCTAACTGAGAAATTGCAGAACCTGGGCCTCAGTAACTCCCTCTGTAATGGGATCCTTGACTTCCTAACCAGAAGACCACAGTCTGTGCAGATTGGCAATAACATATCCTCTTCGCTGATGATCAACGTTGGCACACCTCAGGGGTGTGTGCTTAGCCCACTGCTCTACTCTATATATACAGATGACTTTATTATGAGTTTGAAACAATTTGGCATGTCAACAAATACGCTCAAAAACCTGTATAGTTTCACCATGGAGAGCATTCTGACAGGCTGCATCGCTGTCTGGTACAGAGAGGCTTCTGCACAGGACCGAGCGAAGCTGCAGGAGGTTGTAAACCTAGTCAGCTCCATCTTGGGTACCAGCCTACAAAGTATCCAGGACATCTTTAGGAAGCGGTGTCTCAGAAAGGCAGCGTTCATTATTAAAGACCTCCAGCACCCAGGGCATGCCCTTTTCTTGCTGTTACCATCAGGGAGGAGATACAGAAGCCTGAAGGCACACACTCAGCGATTCAGGAACAGCTTCTTCCCCTCCGCCATCAGGGAGGAGGTATAGGAGCCTGAAGACACACACTCAGCGATTCAGGAACAGCTTCTTCCCCTCTGCCATCAGGGAGGAGGTACAGGAGCCTGAAGGCACACACTCAGCGATTCAGGAACAGCTTCTTCCCCTCCGCCATCAGGGAGGAGGTATAGGAGCCTGAAGACACACACTCAGCGATTCAGGAACAGCTTCTTCCCCTCCGCCATCAGGGAGGAGGTACAGGAGCCTGAAGGCACACACTCAGCGATTCAGGAACAGCTTCTTCCCCTCCGCCATCAGGGAGGGGGTACAGGAGCCTGAGGACACACACTCAGCGATTCAGGAACAGCTTCTTCCCCTCCGCCATCAGGGAGGAGGTACAGGAGCCTGAGGACACACACTCAGCGATTCAGGAACAGCTTCTTCCCCTCCGCCATCAGGGAGGAGGTACAGGAGCCTAAAGACACACACTCAGCGACTCAGGAACAGATTCTTCCCCTCTGCCATCTGATTCCTAAATGGACTTCACATTTTTTTTTCAAATTTTTTAAAATAAGCTATTCATTGCACATAATTGATTTACTTGTTTATTTATTATGTTTTAAATTAATTTATTATTATTATTATTATCTATGCTGGATTATGTATTGCATTGAACTGCTGCTGCTATGTTAACAAATTTCACATGACATGCTGGTGATAATAAACTTGATTCTGATTCTGGTGAACATGTTCATTTCTACTGCATGAAAGAACTTAAAGTCAAATCATTCAATATATTCAAGAAGCAGCTGAATATTGTTTATATCCAATGGAATCAAGAGGTTACCAGGAGGAATATAGTCTCCCTGTCTTCGCTGTTTTCCACTGCTTGCCTGAGAATTCAGTCGCCCTCTACAGGATAGACAAGAGACTGCAGATGCTGGAATCTGAAGCAACACACAAAATGAATCAAACAGCTTTACTATCACTGACATAGGTCATGAAATCCATTGTTTTTCAGCATCAGTGCAAAACGTAAAAATAATGATAAATTATAATAACTAATTAATGCAAAAGAGGAATAGTGAGATTGTCCATGGATTGATGGATTGTTCAGAAATCTGAAGGAAGAGTGGTAGAAGCTATTCTTGAAACATTGAATGTGGTTCCTCAGGCTCTGTACTTCCTCTCCACTAGTAGCAGTGAGAAGAGGGTATTAACAGTTGTTGGGGGTCCTTAATGTTGGACGTCACTGCCTTGAGACACCAACTTTTAAATCAAGAAATACACACAGAATACTGGAGGAACTGTGCAGGTCAGAGTATCTACAGAGAGGAAAGATGAACCAACGTTTTAGGCTGACAGCATGTTCTCGATGGTGTGGAATGGTCTGTCAGTAATGGCCTCTCACGATCCTGAGCACTGGGGCCTCCACACCAAATGGTGATGGAACCAGGCAGAATGCCCTCCATCTGTAGAAATTTGCAAGTCTTTGGTGATGGACCAAATCTCCTTCAACTCCTAGTGAAGTGGAGCCCCTGGTATTTCATCAATGTATTAGGCACAGGATAAATCCTCTCCCATGTGAGTGGAGAGTCAGTGAGATTGTATCGGCTGTAGACCTGTATTAGAATCAGAATCAGGTTTATTTCACTGGCATGTTGTGAAATTTGTTGTTTTGCACAGCAGTACAGTTCAATCGGAGCAGCAATACTGGCAGTAGCAAACTGCAGCAGGTCCAGGTCCTTGCTCAGGCAGGAGATAAATCTAGCCATGACCAACCTCTCAAAGCACTTCATTACAGCAGTAGTCTTTGAGGCAGCTCACCCGACTCTTATTGGGCACAAGTATGATCGATGCCATTTGAGCCAAGTGAGAACATCCGACTGCAACAGGGACAGGTTGAAGATGTTCTTGATCACTCCAGCCAGTTGGTCGGCACGGCTTTCCAGTATCCTGTCTGGTACACTGTTGTGTTCACCCTTCTGAGGATTCATCCTCTTGAAGGATGTCCCCATGTTGTCCTCTGATCAGAGATCATAGTTTTGCCAAATGCTTGGGGATTTGCACGGTTAAAGATATATTCTCCTTTTCAAAGCAATCATAAAAGGCCTTGATCAGATCAGGGTTTGAAGCTGACACTTGTGGTGACAGGCTTTGTCTTATAAGAAGTAATGGCATGCAGACCCTGCTGCAGCTGTTGTGTATCTGATTGTGTATCTAATCACATGAAATTGCCTTTCACTGTCATAGCGGCCTTCCACACATCATGTGTGGACTTCTTCATGATGTCTGGACCATCGGTCTTGGACACCTCAGATCTGCCGCAGGGTAAACTGTGAATTTCCTGGTTCCTCAATAGCTTCTAGTTTGGCAAGACTCATTATGTTCTCAAAAATACACACTCATCCACACAAGTCTCAATGAAGGCTGTGGCAGTCATTCAGATCTAAAGATAAATCTCTGAATATGGTCTAGTTGATTAATTCAATGCATTCCTGTAAGTGTCCTTCCCTTGACTGTACCTTTGTTGTCCTTCAGTGTTTCTTTATGTTGAGTCTTAGTGGCTGATGGGTGACGTGATAGCAGTGTGTTGTGTTATGGGTGGTACAGATAGTCAGTCTTTTTCCGGGAATGTCAACTACTGGAGGGTATCAGTTTAGGGAACAGAGGGATGTGGATCATGTGCAGGCTGATGGGATTATTTTAACATTGTTCTATATTCAGCACAGATATGCTGTTGCAGGAAATCAGCATCCATCATTAGGGACCCCCACCACACGGGACATACTCTCTTCATGCCGCTACCGAGTCTCAGGGTTCACACTACCAAGTTCAGGAATAGTAACTTCCTCAACCATTAACCTCTTGAACCAAAGGGGATAACTTCATGCAACTTCACTTGCCCCATCATCGAAATGTTCCCACCAGCAATGGACTCCCTTTCAAGGACTCTTCATCTCATGTTCTCAATATTGGTTGCTTATTTATTTATTATTATTTTAATTTCTTTTTGGACTTGCACTGATTGTTTTATTCATTCTGGCTGAACGTCCAGGTTGGGTAGTCTTGTATTAATTAGATTATGGTTATTATTCTATAGCTTTATTAATCTTTAGGAAAATTATGGAAAATTAACCACTGGGTTGCATATGGTGGCATATATGTATCTAATTATAAAGTTACTTTGAGGAAGTTGCTTTAGGGGTGAAACACCATAATGGTTAATTACAGATGGGACTAGATCTGAGGAGATACAATGCCAACTATCATGGGGGATCCAGAAAAGAGGTCTAGAGATCAGACTGTGGTGCAGCCAGAAGTAAAGAATTTCCTCTGGCACAGTTTCCAAAATAATACCACCGTCTGCATAAAAATGTTACCCCTCAAATTCCTCTTAAAGTTTTCCTGTCTAACGTTAAACTTATGCCCTCAGTTCTTGATACCACAACTCTGTGAATATGACTCAGCACATTTGCCTCATCTATGCCCCTCATAATTTTATTCACCTCTTGTCTCTTACAGGCTAAGGAATAAAGTCTTATTTAGTCCAATCTCCCCCTATAATTCAGTCCCCCAAATCCTTGCAGAATCCTTTTCTCTGCACTCTTTCCAGTTTAATAACATTTTTCCAATAGCAGGCCGACTAAAACTGAACACAATACACCAGATGTGTGCTCACCAGCGCCTTGTGCAAATGTATCATGCCCTCCCTACTTTTATACACGGTGCCCTGACTTATTAGGCCCAGCATGCTAGAAGCCGCCTTTTCCATCCTGTCAGCTGGTGCCTCTACTTTCAATGAACCATGTTTTTGTAGTCCAAGGCTTCTCTGCTCTACAAACCTCTCCAGGGCCCTGATATTTACTATGAAATTCCTACTTGGATTAGACTTCGCAAAACACACATTTCACACATACCTGAATTAAAACTCTTATTTACCACCTTCATTGTCCAGTCTACCACCTATTTTGTTGTCATACAACATAGAAATCTGCAGCACATTACAGGCCTTTTGGCCCACAATATTGTGGCAATATTGCACCCAACCATGTAACCCACTGTAGAAACTGCCTAGAATTTCCCTACCGCATAGCTGTCTATTTTTCTAAGCTCCATGTACTTATCTAAGAGTCTCTTAAAAGACACTCAGCCTCTATCACCATTGCTGGCACCCACCACTTTCTGTGTGAAACCTCTGTGCCATGATCAAACTTACCAACCACGTCTTATACATGTCTAAACTGTTGATATAGATGACAAACAGCAATTCCCACCAGCGTATACCACACTTACAGGCATTTGGTCTGCAAAACAATCTTTCACAATCCCTCTCTGCTTCCTACTGTAGTAGGCCTCTGTTAGTCTTGGTAGACCGTGGAAAGTTTCCAGGGTGCAAGCCCAGGCAAAGCTTTTTTTAAGCCCAAGCTGCGAGACTCCCCTCTCCAGACCACCGATGTTGCCCAAGGTAAGGGCATTAGGACCCTTACAGCTTGGCACCGGTGTCATCACAGAGCAATGTGTGGTTAAGTGCCTTGCTCAAGGACACACACGTAGCCTCAGCCAAGGCTCGAACTATTGACCTTCAGATCACTAGACGAAGGCTTTAACCATCAACACAACTTACTACTATCAAATAAACAGTGTATCCAGTAAGCCAGCTCTTCCTGTATTCCATGTGATCTATCCTTTCTGAGCAGCCAACAACCTGGAATCTTCTCAAAGTTCACAGGACACAAGAACTGAATCAAGTCATTCAGCTCTGGTCCACAGTTTGATCACGGGTGATTTATTTTCCCTTTCAACTCCGATTCCTCTGCTTGCTTCCTATAACCTTGACACCCTTACTAATCAAGAAATAATCAACTTCCGTTTTAAATATACCCAATGCTTTGGCCTCCCAAGCTATCTGCGTCCATGGGTTCCACCGATTCACCACCCACTGGCTGAAGAAATTCCTCCTCATCTAAGAGGATGTCCTTGCATTCCGACATTGTGCCCTCTGCTGCTAGACTCTCACACTAATTGAAACATCCTCTTCACATGCACTCTATCTGCTCCCTTAAATTTTCAGTAAGTTTCAATGAGATCTACCAATTCATCTCAACCCCAGTGAGTACAGGCCCTGACCCATCAACTGCACATCATACATTAACTATTTCATTCCCAAAATCATTCTCATAAACCTCCTGTGGACCTGCTCCAATGTCACATATCCTTCCTTATGGGGCCCAGAACCACTCACAATGTACACTTGTGATCTTATCAATGCCCTATTAAGCTCAGCATTATATACTTGCTTTTGTATTCTATTCCTCTTTGAAATGAATGCTAACATTACGTTTGCCTTCATTACTATCAACTGAACCTGCAAGTTAACCTTTAGGGAATTCTGTACTAGAACCCCACATTATGACTCCCAGGTCTTTTTCCATCGCTGATTGATTTCTGAATTCACTCCTCATTTAGAAAATAGTCTGTGCCTTTAAACATGCCCAAACACTGTCCAAGGGATGTACCCTATTGCTAGAAAGCCCCTGAATCAAACTGGTCAGAATAAAAGTGTTACTCAGGGATTGTCAGTCACAATTTCCCTAAATCTGTGATGAAATAAATCAGCAATTTCCTATCAATTTTCAGCAATTAATACACTTGTGAAACAGACAATCCAGCACAAGGCATGCTAGGGGTGCCAACTGTTGGATGCTACTCCTATTAATAGCTCACCACTTCCATTTCACTCTTTTCCATGGAATATGAAGCATAACAATGCTTTAAGCTGAGTGAATTCATGTATTATGCAAATAAAGGTATTTAAACTCAATGAATTTTAGGGAATTTGGGAAGCAGAACCTGGTGAGTTTCATCCGGTATGTTTCAGGTCCACTCTCCAGACCCTGGCTCTGTACACACGCACAGCCCACATTCGACATCCTGGCTCCAGCTCCAGATCCCAGCTCTGTCCACACACAGGACCACCGGTCCACACTCCGGGCTGGGCTCCTAATGTACACTCCAGACCTGTCCTCTGCCCACATACCCCGGTGTGCAACCACAGTAAAATTAGGACAGCCTCACAAGTGGACACTTTGCAGATAGCAAAGATTTGGTGAAGTAATGAGTGAGTCAGAGGTCTCCCAAATGGTATTTTGAACACAGGATTATCAGAGTTTTAGAGTATGAGTTTCGAAGTTTGGCCTCATGTTTACTTCTTACTTTTAAAATATATTTTTTCCTGTTTTTTTTTGCAGTTTTAAATCTGTTCAATATGCACATACTGTAATTGATTTACTTATTTTATTTATTATTATTCATTTATTTTTCTCCTTCTATATTACGTAAATAACAGTGTTGAACAGGCCCTTCTGGTCCTTTGAGGCTGCACTGCCCTGTAATCCCCTGAATTATTCCTGGCATAATCATGGGACAATTTACAATGACCAATGACCCTACCAACATGTACGTCTTTGGAATGCGGGAGGAAACCGGAGTACCCAGAAGAAACACCCACTGTCACGGGAGTATGTACAAACTCCTTACAGACAGCGGTGGGAAATGAACCCAGGTTGCTGGTACTGTAAAGCCTTCTGCTAACCACCATGCCTCCATGTAGCCCATAGGTTTTATCTCTAAACAGGAGCATCTGTAATACATTGCCATGTGTTACACCTTCCATTTCTCACACGTATACATGGTGGACATACTCTCCAAAATGGGATTTGGGGAGGGAATCCGGAATTGGATCAAACTGCTCTACAAGGACATCTGTAGTGCAGTCCAGTTCAACGGGTGGGAAACAGACAGCTTCCCCATCAGGTCTGGAGCCAGGCAGGGCTGCCCTCTCCCCTGTCTTGTTCGTGTGCTGCATAGAACCCTTTGCTGAAGCCATCAGGAAGGATGGGGGCATAAGAGGGGTGGAAGGACCCAAGTGAAAATCTCCCTGTACATGGACAATGTCACCGTCTTCTGCTCTGATCCGAGGTCAGTTCGCAGGCTGATCAGCATCTGCGAACAGTTCGAGCTGGCGCCGGGGGCCAGGGTCAACCGCACGAAGAGCGAAGCCATGCTCTTCGGCAACTGGCCCGACCGATCCAGCGTCCCCTTCACCATCAGGGCTGATCACCTGGAGGTGTTGGGGATCCGGTTCGGAGGGGCCGAGGCGTGCAACAAGAACTGGCAGGAGCGTACTGCCAAGGTGAAACAGAAACTGGGACTGTGGGGAGGACGCTCCCTATCGATAGCAGGCAAGAACCCGGTCATCAGGTGTGAGGTGCTCTCAGGGCTGCTGTACTTGGCGCAAGTGTGGGCAGTCCCCTGCTCCTGCAGCTCAGAAATCACCTGAGCTATCTTCAGATACATATGGGGATCCAAGATGGAGTGGGTCAGACAGACCACCATGCACAAGTCCCTGGACAACGGGGGAAAAAACATCCCCAATGTCGCCCTCACCCTGATGGCCAGCTTCATGTATGGCTGCATCAGGTTGTGTGTGGAACCCAAATATGTGGGTACCAAGTATCACTGTATGCCCAGGTTCTACTTGTTGCCTTGGCTGTAAAGGATGGGTCTGACCCCTTTCCCGCGCAACACCCCTGTCAGCTGGTCGTTGCTGCCATACCTGTCCTTCGTAGAGAAGTTCTTTCAGGTCAACGCCTTTGACCACAGGGCCATCAGGCAGTGGTCAGCACGTAAGGTCCTGCAGGCACTGCAGGAGAAGGACGAGATGGACACAGTGGGGAGGTTCCCTGAGCAGACTGTCCAGTTCATCTGGCAAAATGCCTCATCGCCAGACCTCACCAACAGGCACCAAGACCTCGCCTGGCTGGCGGTGAGAGGGGCCCTCCCAGTCCAATCCCTCCTGTACGCCCGGAACGTCATCTCCACACCCCTCTGCCCACGGGAGGACTGCAGTGAGGAGGAGTCGGTGACCCACCTCTTTGCACACTGTGGGTTCGCGGAGAAGGTGTGGAGGAGGATGGAAGGGACAGTGTCGAGGTTCATCCCCAGCAGCTGCGTAACAGAGGACTCTCTGACCTACGGGATGTTCCCGGGGACGCACACCGAGACCAACATCCGGTGCTGCTGGCAGATCATCAACTCGGTCAAAGACGCTCTTTGGTCGGCCTGAAACTTGGTCTACCAGCACACGGAGATGTCCGTGGGGGAATGCTGCCGACTGGCACATTCTCGGCTGCAGGAGTACGTGCTGAGGGACGCACTCAAACTTGGTGCAGCCACCTCAAGGGCCCGGTGGGGAAGGACCACAGTTTAGGGTCCTTCTCTCGCGGGAGTGTGAGGGGTCATGTGGAGGTGAGTACACCCCTCAACAATGGTGGGTAATGGTGATCCAATAGTGCCTCTGGAGTGGCAAAAGTGTGAAAATGTATAGAATATAATGGTAATGTCTGTAAAGGATTGAGAGTCATTGAATGGTTTATCGTAAATAATTTTATTTTTGAATGAAGTATATTTTGTTAAAAAAAGTTACACCTTCCATTTCAGGTCACTGAGTTTCCAGCTCTCAGTGCAATGATGTGCGAAGCCATGGAACTGTCTACTCTAGGCCGTCCTTTCCGGCTAGGAATGCTGTACGACTGCCGGTCAGACACCCTCATCCCAGGTATTGGAAGATCATGATCAATACAATGTGGTAGATTCAGTTTACAACCCAGAAGGTTGTGACAAGAACTCTGTAAATTTCAAAGTAGTTATGCAAATAGATAAGGTTGCTTTGGGACTAAGGCTCCTGAAATGTGGTAGGTCGATCTCAATGTCATAAGATAACGCCTGGCAAAGACAATTGGGAGCAGCTACCTGCAGCAAAGTCTCCATCAGACAAGTTCTAAAGGGAAACCAAAGGTATATTTAATGTCAGAGAAATGTATACAATATACATCAAAAAATTCTTTTTCTTTGCAACCATCCACGAAAACAGAGGAGTGCCCCAAAAAATGAATGACAGTTAAATGCTTGAACTCCAAAGTCCCCCCCCCCCACCAGTCTCTCCCGCACATAAGTAGCAGCAAGCAACGATCAGAATTCAAGGTACAAAAGGACAAAAGGCAAGTTCAGTAAATCCAAGAAAACCTGGATGTCAAGGACCGCCCATGGAGCCAGAACACGTAAAGTTATTCCTCATCTGAATTCACCAAGGAGAAGCACATTGTTCAAAAATATTATATGTTGCGATGGTGAAGTTCAAGTACGGCTAATCCAATAAGGTACAGACATAGAAAACGTGGCACAATTCAGGCCCTTTGGCCCACAATGCTATACTGAACATGTACTTACTTCAGAAATTACCTAGGGTCAACAATAGCCCTCATATTTCTAAGAGGTATCCCATAGAAGACAAAGAGATTGCTGGTCAGGCAACACTTTGGGATTTTGAAACAGGGAATGTGTCAGACCAGAAATCATTTGTCCGAAATTAAAGAGAGACAATAATTCAATAGCAGAGAAGGTGGGGAAAAGATGAAAGCAGAAGGGGAAGATTTCCAATGGGGTGAGAAATAATGAACAAATGTGGCTGTTAGATGCATATGACACTGGAAGGGTCTGTCTCCTGTGCTCCATGCAGTTCAAGTTCAAACACTGATACAACCTCCAGGGCAGATTCCCATGACCTATCAACTGCTGCTTCAGTAAGTGTGAATGTTCACCAATATTTTCACAATTCGGATTTTCCTTGCAACAAGATAATCAGTGACATTCATACCACAGAAGTTTGTAACAGGGATCTTGTTTGGGACCAGGCTGGTGAGCAGTTGTGGTCTCAGTTGGCTGAGGGGTAATTAGGAATGTTCTGGCAGGTAAAGTAACTGATCTAAACCAGTAAATTAATCGGTTCAGTAAGTCCAGAATGTTATACATTCATTCTAAATAGACACAATTCTCTGTCAAAGTGATTAAGCATCTCAAAGGCTGTGTTGTCTGCCTGGTGCCCTGGTTAAGGACATATCATCTGACTTGAGAGGAGTTTGGAGTGGATGAGGAAAGATCCAGTTGTCGTGGTTTTTGTGGGAACAAGGGGAGATGTTCTTTTGTGGGAATTTAAGTAGTTAGTGACTAAATTAAAAGGCAGAACCCAAAAGATAAATATCTCTGGATTCTTTCCTGAGCCAAGTGCAATTTGTCTCAAGGTAAATAGATCAGACAGCCAATGCATAGCTCAAAGATTGATAAGGGAGAAATGGGTTTGAATTTGTGGAATATTGGCCCATTATTGGGGAAACAGGGAGGTGTTCTGATGGACTGGACTCCTCCTAGGTTACTCTGGGTCTGAGCAAATCACAAAAAGTTTATTAACATACAAAATTAACATGGAAAGTATGAACAGGGTGGTGAATACAGGGCTGCACATTTTATATTTGAATGAACCCAGCTCAGTATATGTAATAAGATGGATGATCTTGTAGTGGAGTTAGAAATTGGCTGTTATTATGTTGTGGATATCACTGATTTGAGGCTGGAAAAATATAATACTGTAGCTGGGCACTTAACATCAACATCCAAGAATACATATAATTTTGAAAGGACAGGTAGGAAGGCAGAAGTGATGGAGTGTCTCTAAAGG
Organism: Hypanus sabinus; assembly: GCF_030144855.1. Classification (NCBI taxonomy): domain Eukaryota; kingdom Metazoa; phylum Chordata; class Chondrichthyes; order Myliobatiformes; family Dasyatidae; genus Hypanus; species Hypanus sabinus. Next base: position 153,642,434 of record NC_082710.1, on the reverse strand, counting down.
TTTAAAAAAAGACAAATAAAATAAAATCCTTAGAAAGTAGTGACCTGGGATCACAAGATGTAGAAACTCTGTGAGTAGAGTTAAGAAACTGTGAGTATAAAAAGAGCCTGATAGGAGTTGTATACCAGCCTCTGAACTGTAGCCAGGGTGTGGAGTGGAAATGGAGAAACAGAAAAGGTATGTAAAAAAGGACCATGTTATGATGGTAATGAGATTTTCAATATACAGAGGCTGAGAAATTCAGGTTGGTGCTGGACCAAGAGATAAAACTTTTAGAATGCATATGAGACATCTTTTAGAGCAGCTTGTGGTAAAGCCCACAAGGGAAAAGGTAATTCTGGATTAGATACTGTGTAATGAAACCGATTTGATGAGGGAACTTAATGGAATACTTAGGAGGTAGTGATCATAATACAATGGAATACACCCACAGTGTGAGAGGGAGAAAGTAATGTTATATATCAATATTAGAGAGGAGTAAAGGGAATTAGAGTGGTATAGGAGAGGAGCTAGTCAAAGTTGCTTGGAAGGCCACTCGAGGAAGAACGACACCTGAGCAGCAATGGCGGGAGTTTCTAAAGTAATTCAGAAGGTGCAGGATTGACTCATCCTCAAGAAGGAGCAAGGCTGAGAAGGGAAGTCAAAGACAGCATAGAAGAGATGATATAATATATAGTGGGAAGCTTTTAAAAACCAATAGAAAGTCATCTGAAAGAGCAATAAGGAGAGATGAAATATGCTAGCCAATAATGCAAAAGAGGAGACCAGAAGCTTTTTTCACAGATTTATCAAAAAAAAAGAGGCAAGAGTAGGTATGTGACCACTGGAAAATTATGCTGGTGAGGGAGTAATGGGGGACAAACTAACAGTGGACAACCTCAATGAGTATTTTGGTCAGTTCTTCATGGTGGAAGACACCAGCAGTCTGCCAGAAATTTGAGAGTGTCAAGTGGCAGAAGTGACTGCGGACACTACTGTAAGGGATGGGAGTTTGGGAAGGTGAAAGATCTGAAGGTAGAAAAGTCACTCGGATTCATTAGATTCTGGAATGCATTGGGAGGTCTGAAAAATTGCTAATGACACTCCACTCTAAGAAGGGAGGGAAGCAAAGGACAGAAAAGACAGTTAGACTGACTACTGACTACTGTGGTGGCAAGATGTTGGAGTCCATCTATAGGGATGAGGTTTCGATGTACTTGAAGGCACATGATAAAATAGTCAACAACAGCATGGTTTCCTTAAGGGAATATCACTCCTGCAAAATCTGTTGTAATTCTTTGAGAAAATAGCAGGAAAGATAGACAAGTGAGAGTCAGTGGATGTTGCTTACTTGCAATTTCAGAAGGCCATTGATCAGGTACTGCAGATGAGGCTGCTAAACAGGAGACCATGGTATACTGTGTCAATGGTTGATGAGCAGCTCACAGGCAAGGGGAAAAGAATGGGAATAAAGGAGTTTCCTGTGACTAGTGGGGCTCTCTGGGGTGAGTATTGGGAGCATTTGTTTCATGTTTTACTGTATGTCAAAGGTCTGGATGGTGGAATTGATAACTTTATGGTCATGTTTACAGGTGATACAAAGATTGGTGGAGTTCAGGAAGCAGAAAGTCTGCAGAAGGAGGTGGACAGATGTACTTAATGCTGAGATGGAGTGAATGTGCTGAGGATATTTCTAATACTGTAAGGGGAGAGGAGAGGAGTAGGGGCAGGTCTCAGAATACAAGGACGTATTTTAGAACAATGAGCTTTTATTGCCAGAGGTTGGTGAATCTGTGAAATCCATTGCCACAGATAGTCCATGTTAGGTATATATAAATTGGAGATTGATAGGATCTTGATTAATAAAGGCATCGAAGATTAGGAAAGAAGGCAGGAGAGGGGTTGATAGGGACAATAAATTAGCCACGATCAAATAGAGGAGCAGAGTTGATGAATGGCCTAATTCTTTTCCTTTGTCTTATGGCCAAAATGCAGCCTTTTCAGGATATCAGTTCACAGTATAATCATCATGTACACATTTGAACTTAATTTGACTGTTTCCTGTTGTTTTACTCCACAGGCATCACCTTGTGGGATTCACAGATGCTCCAGAACAACCTGAGTAGTCGGGATCAGCCCAGCACTGAGTTTCACATCATCACGTCGGACTCCATGGAGAAGAAAGCTGCCGCACTCAATGTGTCGGAATCACTGAAAGCAGGTCTGCTGAGTGGGGCAGTGGAGGTGAAAGGATCAGCAAGATATCTCACTGACACAAAGGGATCAAAACGACAGGCACGAGTTACCCTTCAGTACAAAACAACGACCAGATTTGAAAAACTGACAATGAGTCACTTGGGGAAGCTGAACATCAGTGACCCGAGTGTGTTTGACGAGGGGTCGGCAACCCATGTGGTTACAGCAGTGCTGTATGGGGCCCAGGCTTTCTTTGTGTTTGATCAAATGGTCTCTCCAGCAGAGAAACTGCAGGATGTCCAGCGTAATATGGGAGCAATGATTACAAATCTCCCTGAGTTTGCAGTTCAGGGGGAAGACTCACTGAAAATGACGGAAGAACAGAAGTCTAATGCTGAGAAATTTAGCTGCACCTTTTATGGGGATTTCTCACTGAAGAACAATCCCACCACATTCCAAGATGCCATCAGTACCTATGCGACCCTCCCAAGCTTACTGGGATCAGGTGGGGAGAACTCAGTGCCTGTGAGAGTCACACTTTATCCTCTCAGTAAACTAAACTCAAAAGCTGCTCAGGTGGTGAGGGAGATAAGTGTGGGTTTGATCAGTCACTGCCAGCGTGTCCTGGAACAGCTCAGTGAGGCAGTGATGAGATGCAATGATATGCTGAAAGACAGAGTCTCCATTCAGTTTCCCGAGATTGGAGATGGGACAAAACAATTCCGAGAGATGTGCTTGGAATACAAATGGGTTTTCAATGGGACCTTAGCAAGAGTTTTCCCATCTATCCGGAGAGGTAAAGAAAAGGAAGGTTTACTGGTGGATATACTGAAGAACAGGGAACTGTCACCACTCAGTCAGCAGTCACTGGCCACATGGTTGGATGACAAGGAACAGGAGATGAAGGCCGTGGGACATTACCTCAGGATGTTTGAAGATATACCCTTGGTGAAATCAAAGAGGGAGTTGGATGATGAACTGATGGATCCAACAATAGACTATGTGGTCTGCTTCACATTTACATCACTGCATCAGGATGATCTCTATCTGTCACAGGCAAAGAACTACGTCCAATCTCTCACAGCTCAGAAAATGCAGTCACCAACTCCTACTATTGGAGCCTGTGCGACACGACACAGTGACAATTTTTTTTGCCATCCGTCCGTGTCCCGTAAAATAAAGAAAAAATCTCAATTATTCCTGGATTTTGCCACAGTCAACAAATTAGATGGGAAAGTAAAATTTCTTGTTGCATCTGTGAAGGATGACAGCCAAACAGGAGCATCTATTTACCTGTATCAGGGAGGGTCTTTGGAGAACCCATGCTTTGAACCCCCATCGCAGCCAAAGAGACCAATAGTTAGTCAAACATCACATGACAGTGTGACACTGCAGTTACATCCACCCAGATATGGTGCTGGTGAGATTGTGGGTTACAAGGTAGAGTACCAAGGCCCCCAGCAGGAGGGATGGACATCTGTAGTTACACCTGATAAATCCCAGTCCTTCACAATATCTGGGTTGCAGCCACACAAGGAGTATCATTTCCAATACAGAGCTGTGTCTAAGGTAGGTGTCAGCAAGGCCAGTGACAGCTGTCGGTACATCACTCGTCCTACAAGTTCACCTGGTCAACTGGCCTTCCAATATTGTTCACCAATTGCCACTCTGAATTGGGACATTCCAAAACAGCTTGGAGATGGTGTTAAAATAGTTCAGAACAAAATTGAATGTAAAGAAGAGACAGCAGTTGGGTCCAAAATGGAGTGTGGATTATGGAAGAAAGTGAAGACAAATAATAGACGATGTCGCTATCAGCTAAAGGAATTGAAACCAAAGAAAAAATACAGAGGCCGAGTGTCTGCTGACTGTGGGGAAGCAGGTTGCAGTGCAGCAAGTGATGAGGTTTTAATAGAAACAGTAAATGCACCAAACAGAATAGCTCAGAAACTTCTGAGAGAATCTCCATTGATATCCAAAGGAAACCCTTCCATTTACAAGCTGAACGCAAAGGAGGAGGTATTTGATCATATGAAACACCTTGTGAAATGCTCCTTTGGAAAACCCAATACAAAACACAAAATGAAGACCATTATGGTTCTGGGAGCAACAGGGTCAGGAAAGACGACCCTCATCAATGGGATGATCAACTACATCTTGGGCGTGAAATGGGAAGACGACTTCAGATACGAGTTAATAGATGAAGAAACAGGAAAATCCCAGGCTGAAAGTCAGACATCCTCCATCACTGCCTATGAACTCCACCATCAGGAAGGATTTAAAATTGATTACTCTCTGACTGTCATCGATATACCAGGATTTGGGGACACCAGGGGAATAAGCCGAGATCACTTGATCACTGAGCATATCCGAGAGCTTTTCACCGCCCAACGGGGTATTGATCAAATTGATGCTGTGTGTTTTGTTGTTCAAGCCTCTTTGGCTCACCTGGCTCACACAGAGAAATATATTTTTGATTCAATTCTTTCTGTTTTTGGTAAAGATATTGCAGAGAACATTCAGATATTGGTGACATTTGCAGATGGACAGCGTCCCCCTGTTCTGGAGGCTTTGAAGGTAGCTGAGGTACCATGTCTCAAAGATAAAAATGGTATGCCAGTTCACTTCAAGTTTAACAATTCAGTTGTATTTTCCCAGCGTCTGGAACCTGTGAATGCTGCCGATAAGGGTACTTCTGATGACAGTGGGGAAGATGATGTTGATAATTTTGATGCAATGTTCTGGAAGATGGGAGAAAACAGTATGAAGAAATTCTTTAGAGCTCTCAGCAAGATGGAAGCAAAATGTTTATCTTTGACCAGAGAGGTGTTGAGGGAACGTGAGCAGCTGGAGACTACAGTGGAGGGGTTGCAGGTTCAGATCCAAGCTGGCCTGAGCAAACAGGAGGAACTCAGAAAAACACAACAATTTCTGAACCAACACCAGACCGAGCTGGATGCAAATAAAAACTTTGAGTATGAGATTTTAATTACTGTTCCAGTATAGGAAGATATCAGTGAGACTGGCAATTACATAACCAACTGTCAGAAATGTCGCTTCACCTGTCACTATCCCTGTAAATTAGCAAATGATGCAGAAAAATCACAATGTGCAGCAATGGACAGAAATGGGAAATGCACTGTCTGTCCTCAAAATTGTGTCTGAAAGGTTCACTTCAACCAGAAATGCAAGTTTGACTACATAACCAAAAAGGAGAAGAGAATGTATGATGAGCTGAAAAAAAAATTATGAGATGGCCTCTGGTGAGAAGATGACTCAGCAGAAAATCATGGCGAGTCTTCAGCAAGAGTTTGATGTGGTTCAGGATACAGTGCTGGTGTTTATTGAACAATTATCCCAGAGTATTAGAAGACTTGAAGAGATAGCTCTGAGACCAAATCCATTATCCACTCCAGCTTATATTGAGCTCCTGATTCAGTCTGAGAAAGAAAAGGCCAAGCCTGGGTTTCTGGACAGAATTCAGGCACGGAGGGAGGTCAAGGAGCGGGCAGAGTTAATAGAGAAAGTTACCAATGTGAATATTTCATCAGAGGAACAGAAGCAAAATCCAACAGAGTCAAAAGCAGGCATGGTGAAGAAGATGAAAAAGGGCATGGCTTACATTTTCATTTGTTCTTGGCCAATAAGTAACTGGAAGATATTGCAACCATTTCCACAATGGGCAGTAGATGTTTCACCCAGCTGAGAAACAATCTGCTGATTCTAATTCAGCCTCCATCTTCTCCACCACCTGCCCACAGTGTTTAAGACCACATCATTCTTCCTCAATGCTGCTCTCCCTCAGATATGATGGGAGCTGTGGACAAAGAATCCATCCACATTCCTTCCTGTTTCCCACCTGTGACCCAGCCCTTGGTAACAACATCAGAATCAGTGTCCACTACCCCTGTACAGAGTCTACTCACAGCTCCACCTCCTCAACTCCTCCCTCAGTCACTTTTCTTTCCATGTTGTTAGACAGCAAATTCCCAGATCTTGAGTCAAATGATGGTAAACTTTCTCTCAGTTCTATGCTTCTCCCCGACTACTTTCAGAGTCGATCCCATGGGATCGATGAAGCATTGATGTGTTCCATAAAATTTAGCTCAGAAAAATACGAAGTGGGAGAAATAAGATGAGACTTAAATTGACAAATGATATAGGAAGTCATTAAACCCACAGAACCAATGCTAGATTACAAAGCAGAACCAATTGTCCAATTCTCCCACTTTCCCCATAATTTACTCACTATCAGTTGCCAACCACTTGCCCGTAAATTAAAAAAAAATAATATATGATAGAAATGTGTAATAAAAAGAACAAGAAATGCTGGAACTGCTCAGCAGGTCAAGCAGTGTCTGCTGAGGATGAAACAGTTAATGTTTCATATCCACAACCTACAACAGACTTTCAGATACTCTTGTGTGGAATGTCTGAACATTAGAGCAAATGCAGCTTGTGCAATCAAAATATTAAATGTTTCTCTCTCCAGCTTATTTGGGTGGATTTTTTTTTAGTTATTATGCTTGGACAGAAAGAACAAGATTATTCTGTTCCTTAAAATTGCCTGGGGTCTTACATTCATTGTGTATACCATCTCCTTGCTCATCCTCCCAACATACATCATCACTCTTTCTACCTGCCATCCACCTTGCCATTTCACCAACTTTATATTACTAAAAGCTAGCCTGCTCACTACCTACTGGTCACAGGCTTCCACTCACAAACACAATCCTCCAACATCACTAGCTGCCTTTCATTGCCAAGGCAATTTTAGACCATAAGACACAGAAGCAGAATTACGCCATTCAGGCCATCGGCTCTGTTCTTCCATTCCATCATGGCTTATCTATTGCCATCTCAATCCCTTCTCCTGCCCTCTCCCTATAACCCACAATGCCCTGGCTAATCAAGAACCTATTAACCTCTTCTTTAAATATACTCAATGACTAGACCTCCACAGCCATCCATGACAATGAATTGCACAGATTAACCACCTAATAGCTGAAGAAATTTCTTCTCATCTTCGTTCCAAGGTTGTGCCCTCTAGTCCTAGACTTCCCCACTATAGGAAACATCCTCTTCACAAACATTCTATCTGGACCTTTCAATATTTGATAGGTTTCAATGAGGTGTACAGCGCCAGAGCCATCAAATGTTCTTTGTACATTAACCCTTTTATTCCCAGAATCATTCTTGTGACTCTCCTCTGGACCCTCTTTACTACCAACTCACTTCCCTTCACTGCATTTCCACATGACACTTATTTGCCCAGTCTCTCAATCTGCCCAAATCCTTCCGCAGACTCCCTCAGAGTCTGACTAAACACTGCATTGACATGTATACCAAATGCCCCATCATCAGCCCTATGACACAATTCTCATTCCCTTGCCAGTTTAGTTCCTACCCTCCCCAACAGCTCTAGAAAACTTGCCCATGAGGATACTGGTCCTCCTTGGGTTTTTGTATAACCCATCATTTTTGTACAGGTTTTTTCATTCCTTCCCCAGAAGAGATCCTAGGAATCTGAAACCCTGCCCACTGCACCTCTTTCTCAGCCACTCATTTGTTTGTGCCATCATCCTATTGCTGCCCTGACGAGCATGTGGCACTGGCAGCAAGACAGAGATTACTACCTTGGAAATCCTGTTCTTCAGCTTTTTCCCTGACTCCCTGTATTCACTGTGCAGGATCTCTTCCCGCACCTCCCACCCTTTCCACCTGTCATTGGTTCCACTGTGCACCTCGACCTCTGGGATTTCTCCCTTCCTTGATATTCTTTTGCAGCCGCTCTGAGACGTACATCTATGCAAATGGGTCTGGATTCACTGAGCTCTAACCCTTTGGATTTGTTGTCTATGACAATGTCAGGCATGGGAAAACAACAAGCAGACTGTCCTTTTCAATATATTTTGTTACATCATCAAAATGTCACTCAATTGGTCAAATGTTTTTTGTTAATTCGATTTTTGATAATCTTTGAGTAATCACTAACTGAGCAAACATGTATGATTCATGTCATTCAGATTTTGTTTCTGCACAACCTCACATCCTTGTACTTCCCCGCTTGATCTGGTCTGCCATTCTGGAATATAAATATCACATTACTGCTTTCTCTTCATTTGTGGATAGCTTAACAATAAAAGTTTCTGCTGGGTCCAGAGCAGTCTCTCACATACCCCACATAACAGACTGGGATACACCTTAGTCCTCAAACTTCATATGATACCAAGTATGCCTTTTTCAATGATAACATGCTCCATGAAGAGGGTTTTCCCAATGGAATCAACTTGTTTCCTGGTTACCCTTACTATGCTCATTAAATGCTTTGGGCTGTCCATTAGCTTTCCTTTCTATTTCATTTTCATGTTCCCCTCTATACCAATGATACATCTGTTCAAATTAACGTTTATTATAGGAGTATGTACATAAAAAACCCTGAGATTCTTGTTCCTGAAGGCATAATCAGCAAATCTATAGAATAGTAACTGTAAACAGGATCAATGAAAGAGCAAGAGCACAGGAGGCAACAAACTGTTGAAATGCAACTGTAAATAAAATAGCAATAATTAACAAGAATATGGAATAACAAGATAACATGATAGATACTGCTTTCCTATAACAGCATTTCATGTAGATGTGCTCAATGGCTCAGGGAGTTTTACCCATTATGCACTGTGCCAAATCTACCAGCTTTTGTAGGATTTTCTGTTCAGAGGCTTTGGTTTTCCCATACCAGACTGTAATGCAGCCAGTCAATACACTTCCACCACACACCTCTCAAAATCTGTCAAAGTTTCTGATGTCATGCTGAATCTCTGCAGCCTTCTAGGGAAGTTGAGGCACTGTCGTGCTTTCTTTGCAATTATATGATGCGCCCAGGACAAGTCCACTCAGATAGTGACTCGCAGGCATTTAAAGTTACCGACCCTCTCCATATTTTAAGGGTATCTTCATTTTTAATATGTCTTCCTGCCAAATCCTTCCTTTTTATCCAACCCTCCAGATCACTTGTCATCTAAATTCTTTTGGATTTGTTGTTCTTACTGTTCACTCATGTGGAACACATTGTGCATCAACTCCAACTCTTCAAGTTTTATGTGATTATTGCTTATCAGATTTTAGAGTGGACATCTATGACAAGCTCATCACAACAACATGAATACAGTGATACATCAGCTGAACCAACCATTAATTCATTTTGAAGTATTCTCTAATTTTCCAATGAACATACTTCTGATTAAATAACCTTGGTGCTATTGCATTTAAAGCATTCAAGCCTGATAAATCTTACATTGCCATAAAAATATTGCTTACTCCAATAGCAGTAGATAACCAAATAAAAAATTATAGATGTAGTAAGATTGATTACTGGACCGTCTGTGCAAGCTCACACCTATTTGCTGGGAGAGAACATCTTGTTCCAGGAGAAATATGTTGGATCACCAGAGACTAAAATTCAAGGAAAATGAACATACCTGGCAAATACTGATCAGGGTATGCAGTGAGTGTGTCCAAATGGAAGTGGTGATGAGATGAGGGAGAAGGAGCAGAGAGCAGTGTAACAGGAAAGGTGAGAAAGAGAATGTGGAGAAACAGAGGAAGTGAAGGAGAGGAACAGTGGGGACAGAGAGTGCAAGAGATGGGGTGTGGAGTGGAAGAGAAGTAACAGGGAGAGGAACGAAGTAATGGGAAATGTGGGAGAATAGCTCACATTGGAGAATTGCGGAGAGGAAGTGAAGCCGTGGAAAAATAGGAAACATAACGAAAATGTCAGGCAACTACTTCCATATCCCTTCTGGAACAAGGTGAAATTTTCCCCTGCAGTGTGAGCTTTAGCTTGTTTTTGTTGAATCAAGTAATAAAATGTTTACGAATGTCAGTACCAGCCTCTGTGGTTCTTGCTTCCACTCAGAGAAAACAAATAATGTAGTTATTTCTCTGAATTCATACCATAAATGCAAATGATGAAAAGTGAACACAATACAGCTGTGAAAACTATGGACATTTATCATAATCTGCAGAAGAAACACTGCTTTGTAAAATAGGCATATAATAACAATGATGGTTTGATTCAAAGAAGGACAAAGTGATTCCCTTTGGTAAGAATACAAGGAACAAGAAATAAAAATTAATGTCAGTGTAATGGAACATAAGGACAGTTGTCACAAGTTCCAGCAATGACAGCTCACAGCTGGGTACAGGGCCCAGCAGAGGGAGCGGGAGAAGTCCAGAGTCAGGCAGGAGTGGGGAGGGGGGGGGGGGGATGGAGCAACAGGAAAGAGGAATTCTTATTCTGGCTTATCCCCTTCCTTTCCAGTCCTGATGGAAGGTCTCAGCTCAAAAAAGTTAAACTGTTTACTCTTTTCCATAGACACTGCCTCCCCTGCTGAGTTTCGCCAGCATTTTGTGTGTTTTGCGTTAATTATCACTGATTTTTGCTTTTAAATTGTACCTCGGTGTCTGACAAGAGTAGGCGTTCAGGCTTTCTGAGGGTGACCATTTGGATCCTTCTCCCTCGTCTCCTGTCGCACCCTCCTATCCTTGTCCTGCCATCCATACATGAAGAAATGAATCAAAGAGGTACGACATCCTCCTGGAACCTTCTCCCTGAGTGGCACAGTCTCTGAATCTCACTGCTGATTAATCCTGGCTGAAGTTCCTGTAACAATGAATACCTGCTGTGGACTAACACATAGATAATGAACATCTGGTCTGATATTTGGTTTGACAAAGTGACGGACAATCAAGAAGCAAGCGAGATTACAGAAGAAAATAACTCAGTCACAGAATTGAAGAAATGCAAATACCTGAAGTTACAATGCATATGCTAAAAGTAGTTAAAAAATACCCACAATTGGAAAAATACTGGCAGTGATAATATTCATAGTTTCTGGTATAAAATTATTTGTCTTCATCTGTGCCTATTAATACATGTCAACAATTTTCTTAAAAATCCAGAAAAACTGCCCATATTTTTGACAAAATGTAAATCACATATCCTGCCTGAAGGGAAAAAAATCACAAATTATCAAAAGAGAGATCTACAATAAATATAGGTGGCATGGAGTAAATTAGGCGCTCGAGCAATATAAAGAATGTAAAAAGAATCTTAAGAAAGAAATTTGAAAAGCTAAAAGAAGATATGAGGTTGCTTTGGCAAGTAAGGTGAAAATAAATCCAAAGGGTTTCTACAGTTATATTAATAGCAAAAGGATAGTGAGAGATAAAATTGGTCCGTTAGAGAATCGGAGAGGGCAGCTACATGTGAAGCCAAAAGAGATGGGGGAAATTTTGAATAATTTGTTTTCTTCGGCATTCACTAAGGAGAAGGATATTGAATTGTGTAAGGTAAGGGAAACAAGTAGGGCAGTTATGGAAACTATGATGATTAAAGAAGTACTGGCGCTTTTAAAGAATATAAAAGTGAATAAGGCTCCGGGTCCTGACAAGATTTTCCATAGGAAAAGTGCTCCATTGTTTAAAAAGGGTTCTAAGAGTAAACTCTTAGTAAAGATGTCAACAAAGTAGAGAGAGTACTGAGGAGATTTACTAGAATGTTACCTGGGTTTCAGCACCTAAGTTCCAGAGAAAGGTTGAACAAGTTAGGTCTTTATTCTTTGGAGCATAGAAGGTTGAGGGGGGGTCATGATAGAGGTATTTAAAATTATGAGGGGGATAGATAGAGTTGATGTGGATAGGCTTTTTCCATTGAGAGTAGGGGAGACTCGAACAAGAGGACATGAGTTGAGATTTAAAGGGCAAAAGTTTAGAGGTAACACGAGATGGAACTTCTTTACTCAGGGAATGGTAGCTGTGTAGAACGAGCTTCCAATAGAAGTGGTAGAGGCGGGTTCGATTTTGTCATTTAAAAAATATTGGATAGGTATATGGACAGGAAAGGAATGGAGGGTTACGGGCTGAGTGCGGGTTGGTGGGACTAGGTGAGAGCAAACATTCGGCACGGACTAGAAGGGCCAAGATGGCCCATTTCCATGCTGTAATTGTTATATCTCCATAACAATCTACCTTGTGCTATTTTATTGTAGTCAGTAATGTTAGCTCAGACCACAGAGTAGATCAGCACAGAAACAAGCCATTCGGACCTGGTGTCTGTGCTGACCAGGATGCCAATGGAAGCCAATCACATCTGAAATGGACATTTCATGTTTAAAGAAAAAGTGTACAATTTGTTTTCCTTGTGAAAGTTACTTATATGATGCTATGTGCCTGTGCTGTCGATGAAACAAAGCTTTAATTGTTGATTTTGACTGTTTCATGAACAAAGCCTAATGGAGTTGCAGTTGGAAGATATGAAAAGTTTTCTTTCCAATATTTTTATTATTAATTTTACATATAAGAATACAGAGTACAAGAAAAATATATATATATCAATACATTATACTAAATTGCATATAAAGACTCCTTAACCTATATTCATACAGATTAATTAATTCATAACATTAAACTTCAGATTTGTCCATTATCAGTTCCAACCTCAAATTATCTCCACTTTCAAAAATAAAATGAGAATATATCTCAATTGTGTTGTCACCTATTACGTGGAGTAGACGCACAGCTTTTGTTTTTTTCTGGTTTTATATCTGCTCTGATCACCAATAAATAATTTTCAAAATGCTGCTTGAATTTCCTCCAGTTCTCAGCTACATTCCCAGACAGCTGAAGTGATGGTGAAGGCAGCAAACCTTCCATTTGTGAAACTGTTAGCGAAAACCAAAACAGCTCAAACTCTTTTTCTTCAATTATCTTCGACCCTCCCATGTTCGGAAATGTATTATTCTTCCAGAGCAACTTCTGACACCATGTTGGTTTCTTTATATGTACCGTGGGTTACTAATAAAGAATCATATTCTGGAAGAATTAGAACTTTTATTTATAGCAACAAAACCACGTTTTTACCAAGCCATGTTCTCGATCATTCAATCACTTCTGCGCATGCTCAGAACTCTCCCCAATCACGTTCTGACACATCATTATGTGTAATATCATCACACTATAGAGGAGCTACAGGGATGCAGTCACATCTAAGTTGCAGGCGACAGGTACCAAGATGACTGTCAGAAGAGGGAAAGGGAATAGGAAGCCAGTGCAGAGTACCCCTGTGGCCATTCACTTTGGGTGCTGTTAAGGGGTTCAACTGACCAGGAGGAATCTGCAGCAACCAGGTCTCTGGCACAGAATCAGGCTCAGGAGGGAAGGGAGAAGAAGAGTGTGGTTGTAATAAGAGGTTCCATAATGAGAGGAGCAGAAAGCAGATACGCAGGATGTGAAAGAGACAGCTGGATGATATGTTGCCTCCCACATGCCAGGGTCAAGGATATATTGCTTTGAATCCTTGGGATTCAAAATGGGGAAGGTGAATAGCTGAACGTTTGTACAAATGAGAGAGGTAGGAAAAGGGGAAGGTCCAAAAGGAAGAATATAGGGAGTTAGGCAGAAATCTCTGGATTGCTATTAAATTCATTGCCAATGGTGACTGTGGAGGCCATTATTGGGTATATTTAAGGCAGAGGTGATAGATTCTTGATTAGTGAGAGCGTGAAGGGATATGGTTATAAGGCAGGAGAATAGGGATGAGGGAGAAAATGGATCAGCCATGATGAAATAGCGAAGCGTAATTAATGGGCCACATGGCTAATCCTCCTCCTATGTTGTTGTTTTACAACTGGTGTTGTTGGCCATAAAGAATGACAGTCAATGAATTCAAATGACTCAATGACAGTGTAAGCAGGCAGACTAATTGTCTTTGTTCTTGCCGCATGCTTGGGGATGGAAGCTGCCATTTTGTGAAGACTCTCTATTCTCCATTTTGTGAGCTTGACATTGTAGGCTTCATCAATGTTTTAAAGACACAATGATACTTCAGGTAATCTGCTGGACTGGAGATCATTTACAAATAATAATTTATTTGTGAGATGTTCTTTGGTTGGATATAATATGCAGGTTTGTGAATGTTGTGGTTGGTGCCTGCCTGAGTGTTTTGTGCACGTTGCTGATTGAGAACAAAGAGCCATAAATTATCGACTGTCGCTTGATGGGAAAAGGGCAATAAACGGATGCTGGCTTGGAGCAGAGCCAATAACAAGTTGGTAAAGTACAGACACATGATCTATTGTCAATGACACTGGAATGCGATATTTGAATTGATAAGGAATGGGTATAAAAAGTGGATGCTTTGTGTGAGCTGGCAGTGGTAACTTTGAAGAATAACCATTGCTGATACAAGCGTGAGCAACCCTACATGAAACACACGGTGAGTAAATCAGGACAACAAGGAACGCCAACAGTGTAAACTCCCTTGCCCGGGTAATACCTTTGCTATTCTTTGGCTATTCAGGAGAGTCAGGGATTCTTAGTGGGTATGCACACAAGGTATTTAGTATATGAATTCATGTACTTGTTAACTTAAACAATAAAGGTACTTCTATGTAAATTCAGATCTCCCTGTGCCTCACTAGTCATCATTATAAAAAGTATTTTTTTACAACAGACTTATGGATTGCTGCCTGTTCTGATGGTAAGAAGAGGATGAAGTGGCAGATGAATGTGTGCGTGAGTAATTGTTGCTTGGGGCAGGGTTTCGGATTTCTGGATCTCTTCTGGGGGAGGTATAACCTATAGAAAAAGGACAGGTTACACCTTAGCCCAAGTGGGACCAATATCCCTGTGGGCAGTGTGCAACATCTGTGGGGAAGGGTTTGAAATAATTTGGCAGAGGGACAGGAACTGAAGTGATAGGTCTGAGCTGGGGCAGTTGGAATAGAACTAGACGCAGTGTGCAGCAAGAGTGGGATGGAGGACAGTGAGTGGGACGAGCTAAACTGTAGCAGGGGGCCGAAAGCAACAAGGGTGATGAATACAGGACTGATGATGTGATATTTGAATGCACACTGTATATGGAATAATGTAGATGCACTTTTAGCACAGTTAGAGATTGGCAGGTATTATGTGGTTATTCCTGAGTGGTGACTGAAAGAAGATCATAATTGAGAGCTTAACATCCAAGGCCACATATTGTCTCGCAAGAATCAGTAGGTAGGCTGAGTGGGTGTGGTGGCTTTTTTGGGAAAATGAAATGAAATCCTTAGAAAGAAGTCACATATGATTGGAAGATGTAAAATCCTTGTGGGTAGAGGTAAGAAACTACAAGGGGAAAAAGACCTTGATGGTAGTTATACACTGGCCACCAAACAGTAGCCAGGATGTGGGCGACAGATTAGAATGGAAGATATAAATGGCATGTAAGAAAGGCAATGTTACTATAGTAGTGGGGGATTTCAATATGCAGGTAGAGAGGAGCTGGCCAATATTGTTTGGAAAGGGACAGTAGCAAGGACGACGGCCAAACAGGGACCACTGGGGTTTCTGGGGGAAATTCGGAATGTGCAAGAAAGCTACATTCAAAAAATGAAGAAGTATTCTAAAGGGAGGATTAGGCAAGAGATGCCATATAATATAGCAAGATTTCATGGGAGGTCGAGACCAGAGGATGTAGGAGCCGAATTAGACCAATCAGACCATTGGGTCTGCTCCGCCATTTCATCATACAAAATCCTGGATCCCACTCAACCCCATAACGCTGCCTTCTCAGCATATCCTATGATGCCCTGACCAATCAGCAAATATCAACATCCACCTTACATATACCCACGGTATATTGCCTGCACCGTAGTCTGTGACAGAGCAGTCCACAGATTCACTACGCTCTGGCAAAGAAATTCCTGCTTACCTCTGATCTAAAGGGTAGCCCTTCAACTTTTGAGGCTGTGGCCTTTAGTTCTGTATAGCCTCACCATAGGAATCAACTCCACATCCACCCTATCTAGTCCTTTCAACATTCAGTAGGTGTCAATGCATTATTCTAAATTCCAGTGAGTATAGTCCCAGAACTGCCAAACACTCCTCATATGTAAAACATTTCATTCATGGAATCATCCTCGTGAACCTCCTCTGGACTCTCTCCAATGACAACACTTTCTTTCTGAGATCTGGGGCCCAAAACTGTTGACAATACTCAAAGTTCAGTTTGACCAGTGTTTTATAAAGGCTGAGCATTATCTCCTTGGTTTTAAATTCTATTCCCTTTGAAATAAATGCCAACTTTGCATTTGCCTTCTTTACCACAGACTCAACCTGTAAATTAAACTTCTGGGAGTCTTGCACGAGTACTCCTAAGGCCCTCTGCACCTCTGATGTTTGAACATTCTCCCATTTAGACAATAGTCCACACTATTGTTCCTTTTAACAAAATGCATTATAATACATTTTCCAACACTGTATTCCAACTGCCACTTTGTTGTCCATTTGTCTAATTCCTGCTGCAATCGCATTGCTTCCTCTGTCTAATCCTCCACTTTCTTTATGTCAGCCACAAACTTTGCTACAAAGCCACCAATTCCATTGTCCAAATCATTGGCAAACAATGTGAAAGGTAGCCGTCCCAATACTGACCCCCGAGGAACACCACTAGTCACTGGATGGGAAGCTTTTAAAAAGCAACAGAAGGCAACTGAAAAGAGCCTTATGGTTTAAGTTGGTGATACTGAATTTGGACAACAGCTTACAAGTGGTTCATAAAGCAAGAAATACAAATAAATACTTTATTAATAACACTTTTCTGTGGTAATGGAATACATACTGTGGCAGCAGCAGTGGCCAGAGACTGATCTGTCGGTGTGGGGATCGGATGCGGCCTGAACATCGATTTCTCCAACTGCCGGGAATCTCTCCCCGCATCCTCCACTCTCTTTTCACGACAGAAAGTGTGAGAGTGAGTGCTCTCCCGCAACTCTGCAGCACGTCAGCTGAAACTTCTTCAGATGAAGAAAAGGATCATTGACAATAAACTTGATTTTGACTGTGACATCTGGTGTACTGTACACCCCTCTTTTTTCCTAACTGTTCCTGTGCCCGTGTAGAAGCATTTTGAATCTTGCTGTGGTATTAATTTCTATCACTTTACCAACTAATAACAACAACCATGACATTGAGGAATTGGATGTTGGTCTCTTTTTCATGGGTTCTTCCCAGTTTCCTGTTTTCTGGCTGCCTGTAAGCAGGCAAATCTCATGGTTGTACATTTTATATAGATTTTGATAATAAATGTGCTTTGAAATTTGAACTTGAATCGAAGAGAGAAAAGATGAAATGTGAAGGGAAGCTAGCCAATAATATCAAAGCAGATAGAAAAAGATTTTTTAAATATATAAAGAGGAAAATTGAGATCAGAGTGCATATCGGAAACTGTGCGGTTAAACTGGAGAGATGGTAATGGAATTGGCTGCAGAAATTAATAAGTATTTTGCATCAGTCTTTACAGTGGAAGACATTAGCAGAATGCCAGAAATTCAAAAGTGTCTGGGTTCAGGAGTGAGTGTCATTGCTATTACTATGGAGAAAGTGCTTTGGAAGCTGAAATATCTGAAGATAGATATTCAGTATTACCTGGACAAGATGGACTACACCCCAATGTTCTGAAAGAGGTCGCTAAAGAGATTGTGACTAGATTCTGGAACGGTTGCTGAAAACAGGAAAATTGCAAATGTCACTCCACTCTTTAAAAAGGGAGGGTGGCTGAGACAGGAAACCACAGGCCGGATAGCCTGACTGCAATGGCTGGAAAGATGTTGGAGTCTGTAACACTTACCCAACAGGCTGGTATATGTCTAGGGGAAAAAAGGATCCAGCCACTCTCCAACCCACCTCCCGTACACGCAGGTGCTGTGAGAATCGAGTTTACGCCTCGAGCCCGCCAACAGTATCAAATCCACAACAAATACCGTTATGAAATACACTTTAAAGAGTTTACTAAAATTAGAAAGAGTAGTAAGCAATACAATATATATACACAAGGAAAAAAAACAAAAGGCGCCCTTAAGTTCAGTCTGTTTAGTGCACTCGTTGGAGCTCAATCAACGAACCAATCGACCCATCCGGCCGTCGCACCTGGGACCACCCCGGTGGTCTTACGAGCAGTCCAGCACACGTCCACCTTCTTCAGTGTCTTCCTCGGCCTCTCCCAAAAAACCCGCGAAAACCCCTCCCCCAAGTTCCCAGCATCACAAGACACAATGACATTCCCCATTGATTAACAAATGAATACAATTACCATATCAGCCATTCTAAAGTGAAACAACGGCTAGAGAAACACTTATCCGACAAAGAAGCATTCCTACTTGTAACAAACCAGAGGCCATTTTGAGTAACATACCCAGGACATTGTACAAGTCTATTATTAAAGATGAATTTTTTGGGTACTTGGAGTCATGTGATAAAATAGGCCAAAGTCAGCATGGTGTCCTGAAGGGGAAATCTCGCCTGACAAATGTGTTGGAATTGTTACGTACCCCGTAACTGGGTTACCAAACCAGCAGAAATGGAATACACATTGGAGTCTGTAATTACTAGTAACTAATAAAGTTTATTAGCAAACTAAGTAATACAGTACAAAAATAAAATGCAAATACGTATATATTACAGGTTAGCAATTATATATATACAGCAGGATGGTAAAAGGAATCAAAAACCAAGCTGCTCCAAAGTCTAGGGGTAAATGAATAGTCTTAGGAGATGATGACAGTTCAGTTCAGTTCAGCTTAGCTTAGGTCGATGTTGGTGTGAGGTGAGAGAGAGAGAGAGAGAGAGAGAGAGAGAGAGAGTGAGAGTGAGAGTGAGAGTGAGAGTGAGAGTGAGAGTGAGAGTGAGAGTGAGAGTGAGAGAGAGAGAGAGAGAGAGAGAGAGAGAGAAGAGAGAGAGAGAGAGAGAGAGAGAGAGAGAGAGAGAGAGAGAGAGAGAGAGAGAGAGAGAGAGAGCTGCAGCAGGCAAACCTTCCATTGTCTTCTTGTTCCGTTGTACTGATGTGGTCATTCGGTTATGACCCCTCCGTTCTCGGCTAGGACGTTCTTCTGTGGTGGACTCGTCACTCTGGCGTGAGTGGACACACACACGAGCCCCCACCAGTCCTGCCATCACACTGTGAGCTTTGTGACCGATCTCCCGATACGGTCCTCCAAGTCCCCACCTTCTTGTGGGTGCACAACACTCCTGCAGTGTCTCGTGGCGTGTCTGCCGGTGTCTCAGCAGACCCATCTTTTATCTCCCCTGATGGGATATCAGCCATCCATCAACTGACCATGTCCATCAAACTGGCCACTCCCTCCTGTCTCAGCAGGCACCTGGCGCCACTACGCTGTGTCAGCAGGGATCCACACAAACAGGCCAAATGTCCTTGGTGTTAAAGTTAATGATTAGCAAGGAAGCCATAATACTAAATCATCCACAGAGCCATAGCTTCTCTTTCTCTCTCCCAGCTGCAGCAGGATGCATCCCCCCACCTTCAGCTCTCTCTCTCTCTCTCTCTCTCTCTCTCTCGTTAGCAGCATAGTTCGCAGGGGGGTCAACTCTGGACCCCATCTCCACCTGGTTTTCTCATCACACATAACAGAATTCTTTAAGGAAATAACAGCCAGGACAGACAAAGGCGTGTCACTGGAAATTGTTTATTTTGATTTGCGAAGGTCTTTGACGTGGTGCCACACATGGGGCTGCTTACCAAGATAAGATCTCCATGATATTGCAGGAAATATACTGGAATGCATGGATTAGTTGACTGGCAGGGTGTGAAGAGTTGGAACAAAAGGGCCCTATTCTTCTTTTCTGCCACTAGTGGTGCTCAACAGGGATTGGTGTTGGGACTGTTTCTTATCACATTATATGACAATGATTTGGATGAAAGAATTGATGGCTTTGCGGGCACATTTGTGGACAATATGAAGGTAGCTGGAGCAACAGGTACAGGACAAAAGGAAGCAGGGTATCTCAGAAGGACTGGCAGATTGGGAGAAAAGGGCAAAGAAGTGGCAGATGGACTATAGCGTAGCAAGATGCATTGCGTTGCACTTTGGCAGGGAGAATAAAGGTGTGATCGATTTTCTAAATGGGGAGAAAATTCAAAAGACAGAGTTGCAAACACAGTCCTCGTGCAACATTCCATAAAGTTTACCTTGCAGACTGAATCGGTGGTAAGGCAGGGAAATGCAATGTTAGCATTCATTTTGAGAGGACTAGAATACAGAAACAAGGATGTTATTCTGAAGAATGCACACAAAATGCTGGAGGAACTGAGCAGGCCAGGCAGCGTCTATAGAAATGAGTGGAGTCGATGTTTCAGGCCGAGACCCTTCCTCAGGACTGGAGAAAAAAAGATAAGAAATCAGAGTCAGAAGGTGTAGAATGCTTTCTATAGTGGGGGGAGTCTGGGAACAGAGGGCACAGCCTTAGAACTGAGGGAGTTCTATTCAGATCAAATATGCCGAAAAGTTCTTTTGCCAGAGAGTTGTGAATCTAAGGAACTCATTGCCACAGTCAGCTCTCCAAAGCAATTCCTTGGGCATATTTAAAGTGGATGTTGATTGGTTCTTTAGTACTCAGGGCATCATGGGGGGGTAGCAGGAAATGGGTTTGGGAGGGACAATAAATTAGCCCTGATGGAATGGTGGAGCAGACTCAATGGGCCAGATGACCTAATTCTGCTCCTATGTCTAGTGGTTATATAGTCTAAAGCAACTAGTTGAGGGGCTGTCATGGACCGGGTATTGGTAATCTCTTTTCAGTAGGAGATTATACAGCGAATAGTGACGATAAGAGAGTGGTGTGCTCAGAGGCAGTGGCCGCTTTGGGTTCAAATAAAGGTGCATTTACTCATTTTGTAAGTCTTTTTTATGGTCACGTCAATGCTGGATGCTCACCACTTCAAGTACTGAAGGATGATTCTATCAATGCCATCAGCAAGTTACTCAATGGCGATGGAGCTGGATTATTGTGTATTATTGTTGTGTTGTCACTTGGACTTGTTGCGTGCCATTATGCCAAGACATTGGGGGATCCAACAAATGGAGGAGTGATCATCTTGGACATATTTTATTGGGCTTGCAAGCCCTTTTTGGGTATTGTTCACTTAGAATCAGAATCAGAATCAGACTTTAATCGCCAAGTACCTGTGCACATACAAGGAATTTACTTCCGGCAGATGTTGTCTCTCTGCTCATAACAATAATAATGATAAATATAAATGAAAATATAGATTATACATACAGTAGTGCAATCCAAGTAATAGTTAGCCGACAGTTAACTGTTCAGCAAAGTGACCGCAGTAGGGAAAACACTTCTCCAGTGCCTATTAGTCTTAGTCTGGAGGGATCTGCAACTCCATTCAATCGGAAGACAGACGGTGGGGGAGCTGCATTTCCTCAATCCTGATGAGGAATAGGGATAGGCTGGAGGGTCCCCTCAGATGCCATGGCCTGCTGCCGTTTCCCAGGAGTAGAGAGCTGAGGCATTGTAGGAAAATGCAGAGGCCTCTGCTGAATCCGTTGGAATCAAGCTGGGGCGGGTGCTGGTCCCTCCTGTTAGTGCTGCCATCTGGTGTTCGCTGGGTGAAAGGACAAGCTGGTCCAGGACAATCTGCACTCTTTGGCTATCTTTTCCTTTGTGACTGTATTTTTTTGCCTAAAACTGCTACCATGTGTGCATTTCCTGTTGTGTGCAGTGTGATGTTTGCTGTAGGTAACCTGCTTTCAATATTGGCCTTGGAGGAACTCTTTTTATTTAGCTATATTCATGTATGGCTGAATAATACTCAAAGTTAAAATTGAACTTGACTTCTCAAGGGTTAACACAGCCATTAGATAAGGGTAAGTATAGACCTAGTGGGACAGTATTAATCTGCAGCAAACCAAATTAGGCAAGAATCAGGGAGAGTAAATTGGGAACAGCAGAATCAAAAGGTGGTGTGAGGGGGATGATGTGAATAGAAGATTGTGGGTGATAGGTGAGGCCACATGTGGGGGCTCTCAGGTGGATGGGGTTGGGAAATGATGAACCCAGGAGATGGAGGAGGTAAAGGATCGAAGAAAAAGAAATGAAATGGGAGACGACAGCGCTCCAAGGTTAAAGACAAGGAGGAGGGGATCCAGATGGAGGCAATGAGCTGTTCACGGGGGCTGGGGAATGGGGGCAGGGAGAGAAAAAGACAACAGGGAAGGGAATATGGGGGGGGGGGGGAGGGTAGAAATTACGGGACGATAGTGAAATCCATCTCACACCACGCTACCCAGGGACAATATGAAGTGTTGCGAGTTCGGCCTCAGTGGCAGTAGCGGGGGCCACAGACAGATGATGTGGGTGTGGGAACAGAATGCTGAATTGTACTGAGTGGACACCTGATGGCCTGAACATCGGTTTCTCCAACTTCGGTAATGCTCCCCACCCCCCAACTCTCTTTTACTCGGCTGACAATGCGGAGAGAGAGTGCAGTCCTGCAACTTTGCAGCACGTCAGCGAAAACTCCTGCTGTTGAAGCCAAACATCTTAGTCGCATTTATACTTCGCTACTACACAAGACACATTCAGTGTTTCTCATTTGGCTATATTCATGTATGATATTTAAACAAAATTCAAAATTTAACTTACCATCTCCATCTTTAATATGACTATAGATAAAGATAATTATTGTAAGTATTGACCTATGGGAGAGTATTTAGTTGGGGTAACCCAAACTTTCAAGGCATTAGACAAGAACAAGAGAGAGTAAATTGGGAACAACAGAATCAAATGGTCGTGCGAGGGAGAAGATGCAAATGACAGACTGCGGGTGATAGGTGAGGCCACATGAGGGGGTTGGGAAATGATGTAAGAACCCAGGAGATGGAGGAGGTAAAGGATCGAAGAAAAATGAATGAAATGGAAGACCACAGCGCCCCAAGGATAAAGACAAGGAGGAGGGGAACCAGATGGAGCAATGAGCTGTTCACGGGGGCTGGGGAATGGAAAATAAATGGGAACAGCGAGGGGAGGATAGTGCTGGGTAGAAATTACGGGAGGATAGTGAAATCGATGTCATTCCACGAGGTTTGACACTACCCAGGTGCAATAAGAGGTGGCAGTAGCAGTGGCCACAGACAGACCTATCGGTGTGGGGATCGGAAGCTGAATTGTAATCAGTGGGCACCTGATGGCCTGAACATCAATTTCTCCAACTTCCAGGAATCTCTCCCCACGTCCTCCACTCTCTTTTCCTCAACTGACAATGTGGAGAGTGAGTGCTCTCCCGCAACTCTGCAGCACGTCAGCTGAAACTTCTTCTGTTGAAGCAAAGGACCTTTGTACATTTGTTGTTCAATACTACACAGTGTTACTTGGAAAGTCTCTACATTGCAACACAAAACTGTTGTGCGAATCAGAAAGTACATCTGCACGACCTGGTCCCTCCCCGTGGAGAAGGCAGCCAGGGCTGTGCTTGAACAGGTTCAGGGTGTCCCTTCCCTCCAAATATCACCACTCGCATTAATAACAACTCTAGGGTTTGTTTAAATACACCTCGGCACATCAGATCTCCCAGCACAGGGTCTCTAATCAGCCCAGCGAGGTTCAGAGTCTGACCCAAGCGATGACAATGCAGTTGGGGGCTCCCAGCGAGACCATTCAGGCCATTGTTTCAACCCTCATCAGCTGCAGACAGACACACAATCTACAGGTGAGTGAAACCTGTTGTTTCTGAGTCAAGTATTGGGGTTTGTGTATGTCAGCACACAGGCACAGTAGTGTGGGGTGACTCTGTAAGTCACTAATTGTTGTTTTAAATTGATATTTCCACTTGAGCGTAAGTTGAATAAACCAAACCACCCCTTTTCACTAAGCGCTGAAATGCGCAATAACAATCTGCTTTGTGCCATTTTATTGTAGTCAGAAACGTTAGATCAGACCACAGATCAGCTCAGCACAGGAACAAGCCATTCGGACCTGGTGTCTGTGCCAACCAGGATGCCAATGGAAGCCAATCACATCTAAAATAGACATTACTAGTTTTAACGAAGTGTACAATTTGTTTTCTTTCTGAAAGCGACTTAAATGATGTTAAGTGCCTGGGATGCTAAAGCAACAAAGTTTTAATTGCACCTGTGCATACATGTTCTCGTGTGTATGACAAAAAAAACTTGCTTTTGACTGTGACATCTGGTGTACTGTACACCCCTCTTTTTCCTAACTGTTCCTGGATGTGATGCTGAGGATGTAAGTCCTCACCTTCGGTATTGTGAACAGTTTTGGGCCCCTCATCTTGGAAAAATGTGCTGGTATTGGAGAGGGTCCAGAGGAGGTTCACAAGGATGATTCCTGGAATAGAAAGTTTATCATACAAGGAACGTTTGATGGCTCTGGGCCTAAACTTGCTGGAATTCAGGAGGATGAGGGGGGATCTTATTGAAACCTTACGAATATTAAAAGGCCTAGACAGAGTGGATATGGAAAGGATGTTTCACATAGTGGGAGAGACTAGGACATGAGGGCACAGCTTTAGGAACAGCGATGCAGAGAAATTTCTTTAGCCAAACAGTGGTGAATCTTTGGAAATTGTTGCCACATGCAGCTGTGGAGGCCAGGTCATTGGGTATTTTTAAGGCAAAGATTGATAGGTTCTTGATTGGACATGGCATCAAAGGTTACGGGGAAAGGGCTGTGAACTGGGGTTGTGGAGGAGATTTTTTTTAAAAAGGATCAGCCATGATTGAATGGCAGAGCAGACTCGATGGGCCGAATGGCCTAACCCTGCTCCTATGTCTTATTGTTCCTACACCTGTACAGAAGCATTTTGAATCTTGATGTTGTATTAATTTCCATCTCTTCGACCACCATAACACTAAGGAATTGAATGTTGGTCTTTTTTTAATAGGTTCTTTCTGGTTTCTTTTTTTCTGGCTGCCTGTAAGCAGACAAATCTCATGGTTTTACAATTTATACATAGTTTGAAAATAAATGTGTTTTGATATTTGAACTTGAACTAAAGAGAGAAAAGATGAAATATGAAGGTAAGCTGGCCAATAACATCAAAGAGAATAGAGAATTTTCAAATATAGAGTGTAAAATTGAGATCAGGGTGGATATCAGACCTCTGGATGATTATGCTGGAGAGGTGGTAATGGAAGACAAGGAGTGGCTGCTGAATTTAGTAAGTATTTTGCATCAATCTTTACAGTGGAGGACACTAACAGAATGCCAGAAATGCAAAAATGCCTGGGGGCAGAAGTGAGTGTCATTGCTATTACTATGGAGAAGATGCTTGGGAAGCCGAAAGGTCTGAAGGTAGCTAGATTACGTGGACCAGATGGACTACACCCCAGTGTTCTGAAAGAGGTCACTGACAAGATTGAGACTAGATTCTGGAACGGTTGTCAAGGACAGGAAAATTGCAAACGTCACTCCACTCTTCAGGAAGAGAAAGGAAATCACAGGCCAGATAGCCCGATTAGGATAGCCTAGTGGTATGCAATAAAACGTCACTCCACTCTTCAGGAAGAGAAAGGAAATCACAGGCCAGATAGCCTGATTAGGATAGCCTAGTGGTATGCAATAACAGTGTTGATGGGACTGTTTTTAAACACATTATATGTAAATGATTGGATGAAGTTAATGATGGGTTTGCATCAGTTTGTGCATGATAAGACAGGTGGAGCAACAGGCACAGAACAAGAGGAAGCAGGGCATCTTAGAAGGACAGAGAGATTGGGATAAAAGGGCAATGTGGAAGATGGAATATAGTGTAGCAAGTTGCATTGTCATGCACTTTTTGCAGAGAGAATAAAGGTGTGAGCTATTTTCTAAATGGGGAGAAAATTCAAGACAGAATTGCAAAGGGATTGGGGGTCCTCGTGCAGAATTCCATAAAGGTTAACTTGCAGACTGAACCGGTGGTAAGGCAGGGAAGTGCAATGTTAGCGTTCATTTTGATAGGAGCAGAATACAGGAGTAAGGACATAATGCTGATGAACACACACAAAATGTTAGAGCAACTGAGCAGGCCAGGCCGCATCCATGGAAATAAGTAGAGTCGATGATTCAGGCCAAGACCTTTCCTCAGGACTGGAGAAAAAAGTCAGAGTGTGGAGACCCTGGAGTTCAGAGATGGGTCTTGAGGCTGGGAGGATAGCCCCCTGGGCGGGCTGCAGAACTCCTGGGCAGGACCCAGACCTCCCAGGCAGGACACAAGGGCCTGGGCAGATCTCGAGGCTCCCAGGCGGGTTGTAGGGCACAACCCATCAGAGGCGAGAGATAGGAAGGGGCAGAGTCCTCCGCTGGGCAAAGGCAGTCCAGCTTACCCGACGGAGGCAAGGGATAGGAAGGAAGCTCATTCCGGGGTGACTTCAAGACTCACTGCGGCCGGAAGACTCGGACGGGCTACGGAGCAGCCCAGTTCATAATTCACTCACAGAACTCGCCCTTAACTGCGTTACTCCAACCCGGGACGGACAGAACAACCCCCAACTATACTTAATCCCAGAGCCCCTTATATTCACAGCCAACCAATAGTCATCAGGTGTACCTCCTTGAGCCCAACCGAGCTAAGATGACCCTCAGGTGTGAGTATTTGAGTTCAAGGCGAAACGAGGGGTGGTCAAAGGACCCGGAGTCCGCGGACCGGATCAAGAACCGGAATGCGGACAATGGACCCAACCAGAACACAATATGAAGTGGCAGTAGCGGGGGCCACAGACAGATGATGTGGGTGTGGGAACAAAATACTGAATTTGTACCGAGTGGACACCTGGTGGCCTGAACATCGGTTTCTCCAACTTCGGTAAGGCCCCCCCCCCCCACCTCTCTTTTACTCGGCTGACAACGCGGAGAGAGTGCGGTCCTGCAACTCTGCAGCACGTCAGCTGAAGCTTCCGCTGTTGAAACCAAACATCCTAGTCGCATTTGTGGGTTGATACTGCACAAGACGCATTCACTGTTTCCCGGAAAGTCTTTGCACTGGAAAACAAAACTGAAAAGCAAATCAGAAGTATATCTGCCCGACTCCGCCCCGGTATGCGGAGGCGGGTCCCAAGTCCTACTTGAACGGTTCTTTTCCCTGTAAACATCGCCACTTACATTAATAACAACTCTAAGATCGGTTTGAAAACACCTCGGCGCATCAGAGCTCCCAGCACGGGGGTTTCTAATCAGTACAGTGAGGTCCGGAGTCTGACCCACGGACAGACGGTGCAGCTGGCGTCTCCCGGCGAGGCCACTCGAACCATCGCTGCAACCCCTGGTCAGCTGCAGACGGACACTCTCTCTACAGGTGAGTGAAACTTGTTAGTTATGGAAGTATTGTTGTGTGTGTAAACAGGGATCAACTGTCTTTGGGAGATTTCGGCGTGGAGTCTTTCAGAACAGGAGCCTTCGTCCCTCCACAAAGGTCGCCGTATACCTATCGGTCTGTGCCACCGCCCTCCTTTATAGCTGTGAAGCTTGGGTAACCTACAGCCGTCACATGAAGTCCCTGGAGCGATTCCACATAAGCTGCCTCCAGCGCATCCTGGGAATTACCTGGCGAGAACGGGTGCCTCACACTGAAATACTTGTAAAGACCAACTGCAGAAGAATTGAGGCCACGATCACCCAGCGTCAGCTGCAGTGGCTGAGGCAAGTGATGTCGGCTACCCTGCAGTGTTATAAGGCCAGCTACATCATGGTCGACGCTCAGCTGGAGGGCGGAAGAAGCGCTATAAGGATCAGATGAAGAATGCTTTAAGGAAGTGCGAGATCAGACCCGAGGACCTGGAGGATGTTGCTGCTGACCGTAACACTTGGCGACAGCTGTGTAGGACGGGGTTTGTATTCTGGAGATGGAAAGAACAAGCAGGAGACAGCAGAAGAGAGCCAAGAGAAATGCAGTCATGGTTGCCATCACTACCACAAATACCTGTCCCATCTGCAATAGAGCTTGTGGGTCCAGGATAGGACTGTATAGTCATCAAAGATCTCACCGTTAAAGAAGTGGACGTTGTCATCGGATTTCGATGGACAAACGAAGAGAGGGAAGTGTGTGTGTGTGCGCGCGCGGTATAAGTGGGCGTTTCTGTGACCTGTGACACACCAATCGTTGGTTAAAGTTGATATTTCCCCGTTTGTCAGTTGAAAAAACCAAACCACCCCTTGTTCACGAATCGACTAAACGCTCAATAACAATCTGCTTTGCGCTATTTTATTGCGGTCAATAACGTTAGATCAGACCTCAGAGTAGATCAGCACAGGAAATAGCCATTCGGACCTGGTGTCTGTGTCGACCAGGATGCCAATAGAAGCTAATCACATCTGAAATGGACATTTTGTAACGATGTAGTACATACAAAGCTACAGACAACCACAAGCAGTCGGTAAATCGTTTCAGGACTAGTTTGTTCAAACGTCGTGGCGCTAATTTTTAATCCCTATTTCCCGCCCTCCGGGCGGAAATGACGCCAGAGGTACATCACTAAAGTCTCTCCCCGCGCGCTGACTATTTGTGAGCCGGTTCGCCTGCGCAGAAAGTGGGTCGCCACAATTTCTTGTTTTTAAAATGTGTCTTATTTGTTTTCCCCTTGGACGCTGTAATATGAATTCCTTCCAATATATCTCCATTGTTTCCTTTCTCTCTTACGAAAGCATGACGTTTTCCTTGGCAAACAATGAGGAGATATAGTTATTAAAACTCCCACCTGCGGCTCCCTCCCTAGCCACCATTATAAATAATGAGCTTGAAGTAACAAGTTAAAATTGAGTCTTGAAATGAGTGTAGTGATCTCCTTTTGTTCAAGATCCCGTTGGTTGAGGGGTAGTAACTGTTGTTGAACCTGGTGGTGTGAGTCCTGAGGCACCTGTCCCTTCTGCCTGATGACAGCAGTGAGGAAAGCGCATGGCCTGGGTGGTGAGGATCTCTGATGATGGACGCCGCTTTTTGACGGATTCTTATGGCTATTGAACTTAACCATGTAACAGTTACAGCACGGAAACAGGCCATCTCAGCCCTTCTAGTTCATGCCCAACACTTACTCTCACCTAGTCCCATCTACTTGCACTCAGCCCATAACCCTCCATTCCTTTCCTGCCCATATGCCTATCCAGTTTTTTTTAAATGACAAAATCGAACGCCTCTACCGCTTCTACTGGAAGCTCGTTCCACACAGCTACCACTCTGAGTAAATAAGTTCCCTCTTGTGTTACCCCTAAACTTTTGCCCCTTAACTCTCAACTCATGTCCTCTTGTTTGAATCTCCCCTACTCTCAATGGAAAAAGCCTATCCACATCAACTCTATCTACCCCCTCATCATTTTAAATACCTCTATCAAGTCCCCGCTCAACCTTCTACACTCCAAAGAATAAAGACCTAACTTGTTCAACCTTTCTCTGTAACTTAGGTGCTGAAACCCAGGTAACATTGTAGTACATCTCCTCTGTACTCTCTCTAATTTGTTGACATCTTTCCTATAATTCGGTGACCAAAACTGTACACAATACTCCAAATTTGGCCTGACCAATGCCTTGTACAATTTTAACATTTCATCCCAACTCCTACACTCAATGCTCTGATTTATAAAGACCAGCATACCAAAAGCTTTTTTCACCACTTCTTGGGACTTTACTGAACCTTTCTAACCAGATCCATTTCATACCTTATCTTTACCTTCCTGATATCCCTCTGGAATATTCTTAATTTTTTTATACTCATCAGTATTGTAATCATTTTTATAATCATTTTACATTAAGAGAAATTTCTTCTCTGAGGTCAAGGTGAACATTACTGCATTAAAGTAATTAAAGTCAAATCATTCAATATATTCAAGAAGCAGCTGAATATTGGTTATATCCAATGGATTCAAGAGACGGAGGAAGCAAGTGCTCTCCAAACAGCCAATCATGATGTACTGCTTGTGTCATCACTTGTTACCAGGAGGAATATAGTCTCCCTGTCTTCGCT
This sequence comes from Hypanus sabinus, assembly GCF_030144855.1. Lineage (NCBI taxonomy): Eukaryota > Metazoa > Chordata > Chondrichthyes > Myliobatiformes > Dasyatidae > Hypanus > Hypanus sabinus. The sequence goes on along the minus strand of NC_082710.1, from coordinate 153,612,462 downwards.
GTTTTTCACTGCTTGCTTGAGAATTCAGTCGCCTTCTACAGGATAGACAATAGACAGTAGGTTCAGGAGTAGGCCATTCAGCCCTTCTAGCCAGCACCACCATTCACTGTGATCATGGCTGATCATACATAATCAGTACCCCGTTCCTGCCCTCTCCCCATATCCCTTGACCCTGCTATCTTTAAGAGCTCTATCTAACTCTCTCTTGAATGCATCCAGAGACTTGGCCTCCACTGCCTTCTGGGGCAGAGCATTCTACATATCCACCACTCTCTGGGTGAAAAAGTTTTTCCGCATCTCTGTTCTAAATGGCCTACCCCTTATTCTTAAACTGTGGCCTCTAGTTCTGGACTCGCCCATCAGCAGGAACATGCTTCCTGCCTCCAGCGTGTCCAATCCCTTAATAATCTTATATGTCTCAATCAGATCCCCTCTCATCCTTCTAAATTCCAGTGTACACAAGCCCAGTCGCTCCAATCTTTCAACATATGACAGTCCTGCCATTCCGGGAATTAACCTTGTGAACCTACGCTGCACTCCCTCAATAGCAAGAATGTCCTTCCTCAAATTTGGAGACCAAAACTGCACACAATACTCCAGGTGGGGTCTCACCGGGGCCCTGTACAGCTGCAGAAGGACCGCTTTACTCCTATACTCAATTCTTCTTGTTATAAAGGCCAGCATGCCATTAGCTTTCTTCACTGCCTGTTATACCTGCATGCTTGCTTTCATTGACTGATGTACAAGAACAACTAGATCTCGTTGTACTTACCCTTTTCCTAACTTGACTCCATTTAGATAGTAATCTGCCTTCCTGTTCTTGCCACCAAAGTGGATAGCCTCACATTTATCCACATTAAGCTGCATCTGCCATACATTTGCCCACTCACCCAACCTGTCCAAGTCACCCTGCATTCTCATAACATCTTCCTGACATTTCATACTGCCACCCAGCTTTGTCATCAGCAAATGTGCTAATGTTACTTTTAATCCCTTCATCTAAATCATTAATGTATATTGTAAACAGCTGCGGTCCCAGCACCGAACCTTGTGGTACCCCACTGGTCACAGCCTGCCATTCCGAAAGGGACCTGTTAATCGTTACTCTTTGTTTCCTGTCAGCCAACCAATTTTCAATCCATGTAAGTACTCTGACCCCAATACCATTTACCCTAATTTTGCCCACTAATCTCCTATGTGGGACTTTATCCAAAGCTTTCTGGAAATCCAGGTACACTACATCTACTGGCTCTCCCTCATCCATTTTCATAGTTGCATCCTCAAAAAACTCCAGAAGATTAGTCAAGCATGATTTTCCATTCAGAAATCCATGCTGACTTGGACTGATCCTTCTACTGCTATCCAAATGTGTCGTAATTTCATCTTTTATAATTGTCTCCAGCATCTTTCCCACCACTGACGTCAGGCTAAACGGTCTATAATTCCCTGTTTTCTCTCTCCCTCCTTTCTTGAAAAGTGAGACATCATTAGCCACCCTCCAGTCAGCAGGAACTGTTCCTGAATCTCTAGAACATTGGAAAATGATTACCAATGCATCCACCATTTCTAGAGCCTAGGATAGACAAGAGACTGCAGATGCTGGAATCTGAAGCAACACACAAAATGAGTCAAACAGCTTTACTATCACTGACATAGGTCATGAATTCATTGTCGTTCAGCATCAGTGCAAAACATTTAAAAATTATAAATTATAGTAACTAATTAAGGCAAAAGAGCAATAGTGGGATTGTGTTCATGGATTGATGGATTGTTCAGAAATCTGAAGGAAGAGTGGAAGAAGCTATTCCTGAAACATTGAATGTGGTTCCTCAGGCTCTGTACTTCCTCTCCACTAGTAGCAATGAGAAGAGGGTACAAAACAGTAGTTGGGGGTCCCTAATGTTGGATGTCACTGCCTTCAGACACCAACTTTTAAGACAAGTAATACACACAAAATACTGGAGGAACTGTGCAGGTCAGAGCATCTACAGAGAGGAAAGATGAACCAACATTTCAGGCTGACAGCATGTTCTCGATGGTGTGGAATGGTCTGTCAGTAATGGCCTCTCACGATCCTGAGCACTGGGGCCTCCACACCAAATGGTGATGGAACCAGGCAGAATGCCCTCCATCTGTAGAAATTTGCAAGTCTTTGGTGATGGACCAAATCTCCTTCAGCTCCTAGTGAAGTGGAGCCCCTGGTATTTCATCAATGTAGTAGGCACAGGATAAATCCTCTCTGACAGAACATAATGAGATTCCCCCTCATTCTCCAGAACTCCAAGGAATACAGCTCAAGAGCTGCCAGACGTTCCTCATAAATCAACCTTTTCATTCCTGGACATGATGCACAATGTTTTGTAGATTAAATCAGAAATCCTACTTAAAGATATTTTAATTTTAGAAAATGAAACAGTAAAATGTAAATATTTGTGGGAGCTGAATACTTTTTCAATGCACTGTATCTCAAAATTTGTACCTTGTAAGGTATTCAACATCTGTTGTACAGTAATGTCATTATCCACAAGACATCCACTTTATGGTTCCTAGTTTCCAAGTCTTCAAGACACTTTCCATGGTGAATGTGCATAAATATGTATAAAACTATCCAATGCAAGGACCCTATTGTCTGAAAACCCCTGAATTGAACGGATCTGCATAATAGTGATTCTCAGAGATTGTCAGCCACAATTTCCCTAAATTTGTGATGAAATAAATCAGCATTTTATTCCCAATTTTCAGCAATTAACACACTTGTAGAATTTATCATCTAGTACAAGCATGCTGGGGTGGGGTGCCAGGACAGCTGGTTTTGCCTACCACTAGATGCTACTCCTATTGTACCTCATCACTTCCATTTCACTATTTTCCATAGAATATGAAACATAACAATGCTTTAAGCTCAGTGAGTTCATGTATTATGCATGAACAATGAATTTTAGGGAATTTGGGAAGCAGCACCTCGTGAGTTTCAGCCGGTATGTTTCAGGTCCACTCTCCAGACCCTGGCTCTGTATACACGCACAGCCCACATTCGACATCCTGACTCCAGCTCCATATCCCAGCTCTGTCCACACACAGGACCACCGGTACACACTCCGGGCTGGGCTCCTAATGTACACTCTGTCCTCATTATTGGTCCACACTCCAGACCTGTCCTCTGCCCACATACCCCGGTGTGCAACCACAGTAAAATTAGGACAGTCTCACAAGTGGACACCTTGCAGATAGCAAAGATTTGGTGAAGTAATGAGTGAGTCAGAAGTCTCCCAACTGGTATTTTGAACACAAGATTATCAGAGTTTTTGTGTATGAGGTCTTGAGATTGGCTTAATTTTTCATCTCTAAATATGAGCATATTCAATACTTTGCCTTATGTGTGGTGACTGAATTCAGCTTTTTATATTTTGTTACATCTTCCGTTTCAGGTGGCTTGTGATTATTGAGTTTCCAGCTCTCAGTGCAATGATGAGTGAAGTCATGCAACTGGCTACTCTGGGCTGTCCTTTCCAGCTAGGAATGCTGTATGACTGCCGGTCGGACAATCTCATCCCAGGTATTGGAAGGTCATCATATGAAACAGACATGGTCAATACAATGTGGTAGATCCAGTTTACAAACCACAAGGTGGTGATAAGCACTCTGCAAGTTTCAAAGTAGTTATGCAAAAGGCCACAGTTGTTCTGGGAATAAGTTTCCTGAAATGTGATAAGGCTGATTTCAATGTCATAAGGTAACACCTGACAAAGTCAATTGGGAGCAGCTACCTGCAGCAAAGTCTCCATCAGACAAGTGGGAGTCATTCCAAAGGGAAATATCAGAATTCAGGGCAAATGTGTTCCCAAAGGAGGAAACTTGGATGATAGGGTCTGTCCATGGAGCCAGAGCACATGGTCTTAATTTTAATCCTCATCTGAATTTGCCAAGGAGAAGCACATATTTCCAATATATAGATACTGAGATGGTGAAATTCCATTCTATTTTATTAGTGTGCCTAAATGTCCAGAGTCCGGTCAGGTATCCCATGGGGAAGCAGGGAGAAGATTGCTGGGATCCAGATGGAGTTTGTTAACTGTTCGCTGGCCACAGGTGAGGTGTTAGTCCAGACAGGTCAGACAACACCTGGGGAATTTGAAGCAGTGAATGTGCCAGACCAGAGATCATCTGTCAATAATTAAAGAAAGACAATAATTCTGAGCAGAGAAGGTGGGGAAAAGGTGGAACACAGAAGGGGAAGATTTCCAATAGGGTGAGAAATAATGAGCAAACGTGGTTGTTAGATGCATATGACACTGGAAGGGTCTGTCTCCTGTGCTCCATGCAGTTCAAGTTCAAACTCCGATACAACCTCCAGGGCAGATTCCCATGACCTATCATCTGCTGCTTGAATGACCTTCCTTTCATCATGAGGTCAGAAGTGTGAATGTTCTCCAATATTTCCACAATTTGGATTCTATTTGCAACACGATGATAAGTGACATTCACACCACAGAGGTTTGTAACGGGGATCTTGTTTGGGATCAGGCTGGTGAGCAGTTGTGGTCTCAGTTGGCTGAGGGGCAATTAGGAATGTTCTGGCAGGTAAAGTAACTGTTCTAAACCAGTAAATTAATTGGTTCAGTTGCTCCAGAATGTTGTACATTCATGCTGAATAGACATAATTCTACATCAAAATGATTGTGAGTCTCAAAGGTTGTGTTGTCTGCCTGGTGCCCTGGTTCAGAACATCTCAACTGACCTGCAGAGGAATTTGAAATGGAACAGGAAAGGGCCTATTGTTGTGGTCCTTGTGGAAACAAAGGAAAATGTTTTGTTGTGGGAATTGAAGCAACTAGTGACTAAACTAAAAGGCAGAACCAAAAAGATAATGATCTCCAGATTGTTGCCTGAGCCACATTCAATTTTATACAGGGTAAATATATCAGAGAACTAATGCATAGCTCAAAGATTGATATGGGAGAAATGGGTTTTAATTTGTGGTAAATAGTCCCCATACTGGGGAAACAAGGAGATGTTCTGACGGGCTGGACTCCACATAATTATAGCAGGTCCTAGCAAATCACATAACTAAGGCTGTGGAAAGGCCTGTAAACTAAATATGTTACAGAAGTCTCCAGAATTAAAAACAGAGAAAAATTTATTAAGAAATGAGAAATTAACATTGAAAACATTGAACAGGGTGGTGAATACAGGACTGCACATTTTATATTTGAATGAACCCAGCTCAGTATATGTAATAATGTGGATGATTTTGTAGTGGAGTTAGAAATTGGTAGTTATTATGTTGTGGATATCACTGAGTCGATGCTGGAAGAAGATCATAGCTGGGAACTTAACATCCGAGAATACATGTCATACTGAAAGGACAGATACAGTGTCTATGAAAGGTATTCACCCACCTTGGAAGTTTTATGTTTTATTGTTTTACAACATCGAATCAGAATAGATTTAATTTTGCTTTTTTGACACTGGTCAAAAGAAAAAGTCTCTTTCATGTCAAAGTGAAAATAGATCTCCAGAAAGTGATTCTAAATTAATTATGAATATAAAACACAAAATAATTGATTGCATAGGTACTCACTGCCTTTAACATGACACACCAAATCATCACTGGCACAGCCAATTGGTTTTAGAAGTCACATATCTAGTTGAGGTGTCCTAGCTATCTATAAACCTGCATGCAGTCAAGGTGTTTCAAATGATTGTAGTAGAAGTACACCTGTACCTGGAAGGTCCAACTGCTGGTTAGTCAGTATCCTGGCAAAAACTACACTATGAAGAAAACAGAACACTCCAAGCAACTCTGCAAAAAGGTTATTGAAAAGCACAAGTCAGCAGAGGGTTTCAAGAAAATTTCTAAGTCACTGAATATCCCTTGGTGTACAGTTAAGTCAATCATCAAAAAATAGAAAGAAACTAGTACAGCCTTAAAATATTTGCCTGCGGCAGGCCATCCTCAAAATCTGAGGATAAAAATAAAAGAAGGAGATGAGAGACGGAGGCCACTAAGAGACCTATGACGGCTCTGCAGGAACTACAAGCTTCAGTAGTGGCTGAGATAGGAGAGACCTCAGTGCTTCACCAGTCGCGGCTTTATGGGAGTTTGGCAGAGAGAAAGCCATTGTTGAAAAAAAAACTCAAATTAAATCTTGGCTAGACTTTGCCAGAAGGCATGTGGGAGACTCTGAAGTCAGCTGGAAGAAGTTTCTATGGTCTGATGAAAGCAAAGTTGAGCAGCTTGGTCATCAGACTGAAAACTATATTTGGCATAAGACAAACACTGTATATCATCAGAAATACACCATCCCTCCCATGAAGCATGGTGGTGGCTGCATCGTGCTGTGGGGATGCTTCATTGCATCAGGCACTGGAAGGCTTGTGAAAGTGGAGGAAGAAATTAATTCAGCAAAATATAGGGACATCTGGAAGAAAACCTGATGCAGTCTGCAAGAGAACTTGGGAGAGATTTACTTTTCAGCAAGACAATGAACCCAAGCATAAAGCCAAATCTATATAGGAATGGCTTCAAACCAACAAAATTAATGTCCTGGAGTGGCCAAGTCAGAGTCCAGACCTCAATGCAATTGAGAATTTGTGGCTAGACAAGCAAAGGGCTGTTCACACAGTCTCCAGAGCAGTCTCACAGAGTTTGAGCAGTTTGATGAAGAAGAATGGGGAAAAATTGCAGTGTCCAGATGTGCAAAGCTGATAGAGACCCAGCCAAACAAACTCAAGGCTGCAGTTGCTGCAAAGGTACATCTACTAAATACTGGCTTAAAGGGAGTGAATACTTGTACAATCAGTTATTTTGTGTTTTATATCTGTAATTAATTTGAAATCACTTTGTAGAAATCCATTTTCACTTTGACATGAAAGAGTCTCTTTCTGTTGATCAGTGTCAGAAAAGCAAAATTAAATCTGTTCCGATTCAATGTTGTAAAACAATAAAACATGAAAACATCCGGGGGGGGGGGGTGGGGGCGAGGGTTGTGAATACTTTTTATTGGCACTGTAGGTGGGCAGAAGTAATGGTGTCTCTTTTTTTTTGTCAAAAAAACAAATTAAATCCTGAGAAAGAAGTGACATAAGATCAGAAGATGTAGAAACCCTGGCGAGTAGAGTAATGAAACTGTGAGCATAAAAAGACCCTGATGGGTGTTACATACTGGCCTCTGAACTATAGCCAGGGTGTGGGGTACAAATGACCATGGGAGTTGGAGAAGACATGTAAAAAGGCCATTATGATGGCAATGTGATTTTCAATATGCAGAGAGATGGGGAAAATCAGGTTGTTGCTGGACCAAGAGAAAGATCATTTAGAATGTATATGAGACAGCTTCCAAGCCCAGAAGGGAAAAAGTAATTATGAAATAGATGTGGTATCATGAAACAGATATGATTAGGGTACTTAATGTAAAGGAATACTTTGGAGGTGGTGATCATAATACGACAGAATGCACCCTCAGTTTGAGAGGGACAAGCTAATATCAAAAATATCAATATTGGAGTGGAGTAAAAGGAACCAGAGTGGTATAGGGGAGGAACTAGTCAAAGTTGATTGGAAGGGGACATGAGCAAGAATGACACCAGAGCAGCAATGGCTGGAGTTTCTAGAGGTAATTTGGAAGGCACAGGGTTGCCTCATCCCCAAAAAAGAAGCAAAGCTGAGAAGGGAATTCAAAGAGAGAACCAAAGAAACAATATAATATACAGTGGGAAGCTTCTAAAAACCAATAGAGGTCACCAAAAAATGCAATAAGGAGAGAAGATAAAATATGGTAAGCTAGTCAATAGTATGAAAATGGATACCAGAAGTTTGCTTTTACAGTTATATCAACAGAAAATAGAGGCAAGAGTAGGTATGGCACCACTGGAAAACAATGCTGGTGAGGGTGTAATGGGGGACAAACTAATGGTGGAGAACCTCAATGAATATTTTGGTCACTTCTTCATTGTGGAAGACACCAGCAGTCTGCTAGAAGTTTGAATGTGTCAAGTGGCAGAATCAGAATCAGGTTTATTATCACTGACATGTGAAATTTGTTAACTTAGCAGCAGCAGTTCAATGCAATACATAATCCAGCATAGATAATAATAATAATGAATACATTAAAACATTATAAATAGACAAGTAAATCAATTATGTGTATCAATAGATGATTAAAAATGTGCAATAAATAGATGATTAAAAATTTGCAAAAACAGAAAAGCTATCTATTAAAAACTGAGGTAGTGTCCAAAGCTTCAAAGTCCATTTAGGAATCGGATGGCAGAGGGGAAGAGGCTGTTCCTGAATCGCTGAGTGTGTGCCTTCAGGCTTCTGTATCTCCTACCTGATGGTAACAGTGAGAACAGGCATGCCCTGGGTGCTGGAGGTCTTTAATAATGAACGCTGCCTTTACGAGACACCACTTCCTAAAGATGTCCTGGATACTTTGTAGGCTGGTACCCAAGATGGAACTGACTAGATTTATAACCTCCTGCAGCTTCTTACAGTCCTGTGCAGAAGCCTCTCTGTACCAGAGAGCGATGCAGCCTGTCACAATGCTCTCCATGGTGAAACTATACAGGTTTTTGAGCATACTTGTTGACATGCCAAACCGCTTCAAACTCCTAATAAAGTATAGCCACTCTCCTACCTTCTTTATCACTGCATCAATGTGCTGGGACCAGGTTAGATCCTCAGAGATCTTGACACCCAGGAAGTTAAAGCTGCTCACTCTCTCTACTTCTGATCCCTCTATGAGGATTGGTATGTGTTCCTTTGTCTTACCCTTCCTGAAGTCCACAGTCAGCTCTTTCGTCTTACTGACATTGAGTGCTAGGTTGTTGTTGCAGCACCATTCCACTAGTTGGCGTATCTCACTCCTGTACGCACCCCCACCACCACCCCCCCCCAACCAACCCCCCCCCCCATCATTATCTGAGATTCTACCAACAATGGTTGTATCGTCAGCAAATTTGTATTTGGTGTTTGAGCTATGCCTAGCCACACAGTCATGTGTATATAGAGAGTAGAGCAGTGGACTAAGCACAAACCTCTGAGGTGCGCCAGTGTTGATCATCAGCGAAGAGGATTTGTTATCACCAATCCGCACAGACTGTGGTCTTCTGGTTAGGAGGTCGAAGAACCCATTACAGAGGGAGGTACAGAGGCCCAGGTTCTGCAACTTCTCAGTTAGGATTTTGGGAATGATGGTATTAAATGCGGAGCTGCAGTCGATGAGCAGCATCCTGAGGTTGGTGTTTGTGTTGTCCAGGTGGTCTAAAGCTTTGTGGAGAGCCATGGAGACTGTGTTTTCCATTGACCTATTGTGACGATAGGCAAATTGCAATGGGTCCAGGTCCTTGCTGAGGCAGGAGTTCAGTTTGGTCATAACCAACCTCAAAGCACTTCATCACTGTCGATGTGAGTGCTACAGGACAATAGTCATTAAGGCAGCCCACATTTTTCTTCTTTGGCACCAGTATAATTGTTGCCTTTTTAAAGCAAGTGGGAACTTCTGTCTGTAGCAGTGAGAGGTTGAAAGTGTTCTTGAATACTCCCACTAGTTGGCTGGCACAGGTTTTCAAAGCCACACCAGGTGCTCCATCGGGACCATCTGCCTTGCGAGGGTTCACACTCTTTAAAGGCAGTCAAACATTGGCCTCTGAGCCAGAGATCACAGGGTCATCAGGTGCAGCAGTGATCTTCACAGCTGTAGTTGTGTTCTCCCTTTCAAAGCATGAATAGAAGGCGTTGAGTTCATCTGGTAGCAAAGCATCACTGCCATTCATACTATTGGGTTTCGCTTTGTAGGAAGTAATGTCTGCAGTCACTACTGTAAGGAATAGGTGCTCGGGAAGGTGAAAGGTCTGAAGGTAGATAAGTCACCTGGATTCACTGGATTATGGAGTGCATTGAGAGGTCTGAAAAACTGCAAATGACACTCTAATCTTTAAGAAGGGAGGGAAGCAAAAGACAGAAAAGACAGTTAGACTGACTACTGACTACCATGGTGGCAAGATGTTGGAGTCCAATTATAAGGATGAGGTTTCGAGGCATTTGAAGGCACCTGATAAAATAGTCAAAGACAGCATGGTTTCCCTAATGGAAGGGGATGAGGAAAAGAGTAGGAATAAAGGGATTTCCGGTGACTAGTGGTGCTCTCAGGGGCCAGTGTTGGACCATGTCTTTTCATATTATTCTGTATGTCAATGATCTGGAAAGTGGAATTGATAACTTTGTGGTCACATTTGCAGATTGGTGGAGTTCAGAAAGTAGGAGGAAGTGGACAGATGAAGAAAATGAACAAAGAAGTGGTGTATGGAATACAGAGCAAGGAAGTGTATGTTCATGCATTTCCCTGGAAGGAATAGAGGCATAGACTAGTTTCTAAATGTGGAACAAATTCAGAAATCAGAGGTGCAAAGGGACTTGGGAATCTTAGTGCAGGATTCCCTGAAGGTTAATTTTTTTGGTTAAGTCGGTAGTAAGGAAGGCAAATGCAAAATAAACATTCATTTCAAGGGAACTACAATATAAAAACAAGGATGTAATACTGAGGTTTAGAAGGCATTAGTCAATCTGTATAACCATAGAACAATTACAGCATGGAAACAGGCCGCCTCGGCCCTTCTAGTTCCTGCCCAACACTTACTCTCACCTAGTCCCACCTACCTGCACTCAGCCCATAACCCTCCATTCCTTTCCTGCCCATATACCTATCCAATTTTTTTAAATGACAATACCGAACCTGCTTCTACCACTTCTACTGGAAGCTCGTTCCACACAGCTACCACTCTCTGAGTAAAGAAATTCCCCCTCGTGTTACATCTGAACTCTTGCCCCTTACTTGGGAGTATTGTGAGCAGTTTTGGCCTCTTATCTAAGAAAGGATGTACCTGTGCTGGAAAAGGTCCAGAAAGGGTTATTAAGACTGATTCTGAGTGAAAGGGTTAATGTCTGAGGAGCATTTGATGTCTATGTGCCTGTATTGCTGGAGGGTACAAGGATGAGGGATGATCTCACAGCAACATGTCAACTACTTAATTTTGAAATACAATGAACGCAGTGAGGATATTTCCAATAGTGGGAGAGATCTGGACCAGAGGCCAAAAGTCAAAATACAAGGATGTTCCTTTTGAACAATGATGAGGAGGATTTTTTTAAGCCAGAGGTTGCTAAATCTGTGGAATTCATTGCCACAAATAACTGTGGAGGCCATGCTGGATATATTTGAAGCAGAGATTGATAGGATCTTGATTAGTAAGGGTGTGAAAGATTATGGAAAGCATGCATGGGATTGGTATAGATAACAAATCAGCCATGATCAAATGGAGGAACAGAGTTGATGAATGGCCTAATTCTTCTCCTATGTCTTATGGCCAAAAATACAGCCTTTGCAGGAAGTCATTCATCATTTACACAATTGAACTTAATTTGACTGTTTCCTGTTGCTTTATTCCACAGACATCACCTTGTGGGATTCACAGACACTCCAGAACAACCTCAGTAGTCGGGATCAGCCCAGCACTGAGTTTCACATCATCACGTCGGACTCCATGGAGAAGAAAGCTGCCGCACTCAATGTGTCGGAATCACTGAAAGCAGGTCTGCTGAGTGGGGCAGTGGAGGTGAAAGGATCAGCAAGATATCTCACTGACACAAAGGGATCAAAACGACAGGCACGAGTTACCCTTCAGTACAAAACAACGACCAGATTTGAAAAACTGACAATGAGTCACTTGGGGAAGCTGAACATCAGTGACCCGAGTGTGTTTGACGAGGGGTCGGCAACCCATGTGGTTACAGCAGTGCTGTATGGGGCCCAGGCTTTCTTTGTGTTTGATCAAATGGTCTCTCCAGCAGAGAAACTGCAGGATGTCCAGCGTAATATGGGAGCAATGATTACAAATCTCCCTGAGTTTGCAGTTCAGGGGGAAGACTCACTGAAAATGACGGAAGAACAGAAGTCTAATGCTGAGAAATTTAGCTGCACCTTTTATGGGGATTTCTCACTGAAGAACAATCCCACCACATTCCAAGATGCCATCAGTACCTATGCGACCCTCCCAAGCTTACTGGGATCAGGTGGGGAGAACTCAGTGCCTGTGAGAGTCACACTTTATCCTCTCAGTAAACTAAACTCAAAAGCTGCTCAGGTGGTGAGGGAGATAAGTGTGGGTTTGATCAGTCACTGCCAGCGTGTCCTGGAACAGCTCAGTGAGGCAGTGATGAGATGCAATGATATGCTGAAAGACAGAGTCTCCATTCAGTTTCCCGAGATTGGAGATGGGACAAAACAATTCCGAGAGATGTGCTTGGAATACAAACGGGTTTTCCAGGGGACTTTAGCAAGAGTTTTGCCATCTATCCGGAGAGGTAAAGAGAAGCAAGGTTTACTGGCAGATATACTGAAGAACAGGGAATTGTCACCACTCAGTCAGCAGTCACTGGCCACATGGTTGGATGACAAGAAACAGGAGATGAAGGCAGTGGGACATTACCTCAGGATGTTTGAAGATATACCTTTGGTGAAATCAAAGAGAGAGTTGGATGATGAACTGATGGATCCAACAATAGACTATGTGGTCTGCTTCACATTTACATCACTGCACCAGGATGAGCTCTATCTGTCAGAGGCAAAGAACTACCTCCAATCCCTCACAGCTCAGAAAATGCAGTCACCAACTCCTTCTACTGGAGCCTGTGCGACACAACACAGCAAGCAGTGGTTTTGCCATCGGTCTGTTTCCCGAAAAATGGAAGAAAATTCTCAATTATTCCTGGACTTTGTCGCAGCCAACAAAGCAGATGGGAAAATAAAATTTCTTGTTGCGTCTGTGAAGGATGACAGCCAAACCGGAGCAGCTATTTACCTGTATCGGGGAGGGTCTCTGGAGAACCCATGCTTTCAACCCCTATCACAGCCAAAGAGACCAATAGTTTGTCAAACATCACATGACAGCGTGACACTGCAGTTACATCCACCCAGATATGGTGCCGGTGAGATTGTGGGTTACAAGGTAGAGTACCAAGGCCCCCAGGAGGAGGGATGGACATCTGTAGTTACACCTGATAAATCCCAGTGCTTCACAATATCTGGGTTGCAGCCACACAAGCAGTATCATTTCCAATACAGAGCTGTGTCTAAGGTAGGTGTCAGCAAGGCCAGTGACAGCTGTCGGTACATCACTCGTCCTATAAGTTCTCTTGGTCAACTGGCCTTCCAATATTGTTCACCAATTGCCACTCTGAATTGGGACATTCCAAAACAGATTGGAGATGGTGTTAAGATATTTCAGAACAAAATTGAATACAAAGAAGAGACAGATGTTGGGTCCAAAATGGAGTGTGGATTATGGAAGGAAGTGAAAACAAATGATAGACAATGTCACCACCAGCTGAAGGAATTGAAACCAAAGAAAAAATACAGAGTCCGAGTGTCTGCTGACTGTGGGGAATCAGGTTGCAGTGCAGCAGGTGATGAGGTTTTAATAGAAACAGAAAATGCACCAAACAGAATAGCCCAGAAACTTCTGAGAGAATCTCCATTGATATCCAAAGGAAACCCTTCCATTTACAAGCTGAACGTAAAGGAGAATATAGTTCATGGTATGAAACACCTTATGAAATTCTCCTTTGGAAAGCACAATACAAAACACAAAATGAAGACCATTATGGTTCTGGGAGCAACAGGGTCGGGAAAGACGACCCTCATCAATGGGATGATCAACTACATTTTGGGTGTAAAATGGGAAGACGACTTCAGATACAAGTTAATAAATGAAGAGACAGGAAAATCCCAGGCTGAAAGCCAGACATCCTCCATCACTGCCTATGAACTCCACCATCAAGTAGGATTTAAAATTGATTACTCTCTGACTATCATTGATACACCAGGATTTGGAGACACCAGGGGAATAAGCCGAGATCACTTGATCACTGAGCACATCCGAGAGTTTTTCACCGCCCAACGGGGTATTGATCAAATTCATGCTGTGTGTTTTGTTGTTCAAGCCTCTTTGGCTCGCCTGACTCAAACACAAAAATACATCTTTGATTCAATTCTTTCTGTTTTTGGCAAAGATATTGCAGAGAACATTCAGATATTTTTGACATTCGCAGATGGAAAGAATCCCCCTGTTCTGGAGGCTTTAAAAGTAGCTGAGGTACCATGTCTCAAAGATAAAAATGGTATGCCAATTCACTTTAAGTTTAACAATTCTGTCATATTTGCCCAGTGTCTGGCGTCTGGAAATGCTGCCGATAAGGGTACTTCTGGTGAAAGCAGGGAAGATGATGGTGATAATTTTGATGCAATGTTCTGGAAGATGGGAGAGGGCAGTATGAAGAAATTCTTTCAGGCTCTCCACAAACTTGAAACAAGAAGTTTATGTTTGACCAGAGAGGTGTTGAGGGAACGTGAGCAGCTGGAGACTACAGTGGAGGGGTTACAGGTTCAGATCCAAGCTGGCCTGAGCAAACAGGAGGAACTCAGAAAAACACAACAGGTTCTGAACCAACACCAGACCGAGCTGGATGCAAATAAAAACTTTGAGTATGAGATTGAAAATATTGTTCCAGTACAGGAAGATATCAGTGAGACTGGCAATTACATAACCAACTGTCAGAAATGTCACTTCACCTGTCACTATCCCTGTAAGATTCCAAATGATGATGGAAAATCACGGTGTGCAGCAATAGACGGAAATGGGAACTGCAAAGTCTGTCCCCAAAAATGTGTCTGGAGTGTACACTTCAACCAGAAATACAAGTTTAACTATGTAACACAAACAGAAAAGAGAACATACAATGAGCTGAAAAATAAATATGAGACAGCCTATGGTGAGACGATGACTCAGCAGAAAATCATGGCGAGGCTTCAGCAAGAGTTTGATGATGTTCAGAAAACAGTGCTGGAGTTTATTAAACAATTATCCCAGAGCATTGGAAGACTTGAAGAGATAGCTCTGAGACCAAATCCGTTATCCACCCCAGCCTACATTGAGCTCCTGATTCAGTCTGAGAAAGAAGAGGCCAAGCCTGGGTTCCTGGACAGAATTCAGGCACTGAGGGAGGTCAAGGAGCGGGCAGAGTTAATAGAGAAATTTACCAATGTGAATATGTCATCAGAGGAACAGAAGCAAAATCCAAAAGAGTCTAAAAAAAGCATTAAAAACTTGTTTAGTAAAGGTCTCTCTCTCATTTTTAGTTGGCCGTTTGGTGGTGAATAACTGGAAGACATGACAACCATTTCCAAAAGGCAAAGTAAATGGTCCACTCAACTGATAAACAATCTGCTGATTCCATTTCACCCTCCATCTTCTCCACCATCTGCCCAGAGAGTTTGAGACCACATCTCTTTTTCTCAATGCTGCCCTTCCTCAGATATGATGCAAGTCCGGTTCTTCAGCTTTTTCCCTGACTCCCTGTACTCACTGTGCAGGATCTCTTCCCCCACCCCCCCTCTATCTGTCATTGGTTCCACTGTGCACCTCGATCTCTGGCATTTCTCCCTCCCTTGATATTCTTTTGCTGCCACTCTGAGACGTACATCTATGCAAATGGGTCTGGATTCACTGAGCTCTAACCCTTTGGGTTTGTTGTCTATGACAATGTCAGGCATGGGAAAACAACAAGCAGACTGTCCTTTGCAATACTTTTGTTACCTCTTCAAAATGTTACTTAATTGGTGAAGCATCTTCGCTCAACAATACTTTTTTGATAATCTATGAGTAATCACTAACTGAGCAAACATGTATGATTCATGTCATTCAGTCTCTGGCTGATTGTACTCCTGTGCCTAACCAGTACATTATGGAGGGGATGGGCGTCATTGTCCAAGATTGCATGCAACTTGGACAGCATCCTCTTTTCAGACACCACTGTCAGAGTGTCCAACAAACTGTTGAAATTAAACTATAAATAAAATAGCAATAAA
Source organism: Hypanus sabinus (assembly GCF_030144855.1). Taxonomy (NCBI): domain Eukaryota; kingdom Metazoa; phylum Chordata; class Chondrichthyes; order Myliobatiformes; family Dasyatidae; genus Hypanus; species Hypanus sabinus. The sequence goes on along the minus strand of NC_082710.1, from coordinate 153,596,536 downwards.
TAACAAGAGCATGGAATAACAGGATAACATGCTGCTTTCCTACAACAGCATTTCATGTAGATATACTCACTTGCTCGGAGAGCTTTACCCATTATGTACTGGGCCAAATCCACTACCTTTTGTGGGACTTTCTGTTCAAAGGCATTGGTGTTCCCATACCAGACTGTAATGCAGCCAGTCAATACACTTCCACTACACACCTCTCGAAGTTTGTGAAGATTTCTGGTGCCTTCTAAGGAAGTTGAGGCACTGTCGTGCTTTCTTTGCAATGACATTTATATGATGGGTCCAGGATGCGTCCACTCAGATAGTGACTCTCAGGAACATAAGATTGATTAGTGGACCTTCTGTGCAAGCTCAGACCTATTTGATGGGAAGAGAGCATCTTGTTCCAGGAGAAATATGTTGGGTCACCAGAGACTGAAATTGAAGGAAATGAACACACCTGCCAAATACCGATCGGGCTGTCTTAAAACTGGATATGCAGGACGAAGTGAGTGTGTCCAAACGGGAATGGTGATGAGGCGAGGGAGAAGAAGCAGAGAGCAGTGTAACAGGTAAGGTGAGAAAGAGAATGTGGAGAAACAGAGGGAGTGAAGGAGAGGAACAGTGGGGACAGAGAGTGCAAGAGCAGGGTTGTGGACGGGAAGAGAAGCAACAGGGAGAGGAGTGAAGTCATGGGAAATGTGGGAGGGTGGCACACATCGGAGAGTTGGGGAGAGGAAGTGAAGCCATAGTAAAATAGGAAACATGATGAAAATATCAGACAACTATTTCCATATCCCTTCTGGAACAAGGTGAAATTTTCCCCTGTATTGTGAGATATAGCTTGTTGTTGTTCAATCAGGTAATAAAATGTGTACTAACGTCAGTACCAGCCTCTGTGGTTCTTGCTTCCACTTAGAGAAAAGACATAATGTGATTATTTCTCCAAATTCAAACTGTAAAGGGGGTTTCTTCTTTTTCTTTGTTACTGTGTATGTAAACAAAATGGCTCCTTTGTTTTGTTAAAAGTAGGAATGCTTTGTTGCGAGAGAGAGCTGGAAGCTCGTTTGGGTTAAAATTTACTGATAATGAGAATTGTATTCCCTTTGTAAACCAATTGGGATTAACGTTGTTCTTTCTTCTGAGCCTGTAAGCTTTTGTTGGCGGACTTTTGGGGAGTTCGGTGTGAGGGGGTGAGAGAGGAAGAACGTGATGCTGTAAACTGGGCGAGGAACGGACCCCAAGCGGGGGTCCAAGGCCGGGAGGTACCCTGAGGAGAGGAGACGATGATAGATGTGCTGGGTTGACCACTTCGGGTGGTCCTGAGCTGCGAGTCGAGGAGTTCGGAGGGGATCGAATGGTGGCCAGAAGACTTCAGTAAAAGAGCTCCAAAGGTTGTGCACGAAGTGGTTTGGACTTTGATAAGTTCGGCGCCTTTTCTTTATTTCCTTTTCCTTCATGTATACTGTATCGTTATTAATCACTTAGTTATAGTAACCTTTATAAATTGTACTCATTTAATCGCATATGGTGTACTGTCTGTTTTTGGGCGAGGCGGGGACATCACACAGCATCCACACCAGCTGATTACCCAGTTTGGCGGGGCTGAAGGCTGCTCCCCCTAGATGAGAATGAGCTGAGCGAGCCTAAGGCAACCCAGGGGGTTACAATACCATAAATGAAAATGATGAAAAATGAACACACTACAGCTGTGAAAACTGTGAAGATTTATCACAGAGGGAGAAGTCCAGAGTCTGGCAAGAATGGGGAGAGGGGATCGAGCAACAGGAAAGGGGAATTCTTATTTTGACTTAACTCCTTCCTTTCCAGTCCTGATGGAGGGTCTCAGCCTGAAAAAGTTAACTGATTACTCTTCTTCATAGATGCTGCCTCCTCTGCTGAGTTTCACCAGCAGATTGTGTGTTTTTCCATTAATTATCACAGATTTTTTCTTTTAAGTTGTACCTCAGATTGTTCAGATTCCCTCAGCAGAACTTACCTAGACCTGTCGTTGGGATTAGTGCCCACTTGGGCAACAACTGGATCATTCCTTCCATTACCAAGTTTCCCTCCAGCTCAGAAAGGAAGATCCTTACCCAGTGGGGAAGGGCCAGAACATAGGGTTCTTCCACTGGAGAGGGAGGAGCTGAGTTCGGGGAGGAAGCTCCTTAATTTCTTTTGTGGAAGTATATCGCATCAGAGTACTACCTGAATGGCAGCAGAGCCATTGATGTACGGAAAGTATTGACTATGAATGTAAAGAATAAAAATGCATTGAACAGTTTTTTATTAAGCATAAGTTTGTTAAAGAAAAACATGTTTGGGGAAGTGAATCAGAGGGATGTGTCCATCTCCTGGAACACCACCTCAAAACATGATGTGGCCCAGTCTCCAGCAGTTCCATTATGTCGCCTGGACAACACACCACCTGCTTGGACAAGCCTATTCTATTTAATTGATGAGACTAGATTTTGGAAAATAATACTTTCAACCAGGAACTCTCCTCACTCCAACATTCACTCCACCTTAACCACCTTAAAACTATTCTCCAATGAGCAGAAACATTGACAAAACACTCACCAATCACTGACCTGCTGAGCTGTGATGTCACAAGTCAGCCCTGAAGACCAGAAGTTGCTGTGACCAGGTGTGTAACCCTTTTACTTTTTAACGCAACTTGTTCTCTTTTCAATGTCCCAACCTTTTCACGCTCTCCCACCCCAACCCCCATTTATGAACACTTGACCACCCTGAGATCAATGCTCAGGACCCAGCCAGTGCAGATCTCTGCATCGATGCCTGTTTGAGCAGTGACTCAGTGCTGACTGCTTGTGGTGAAGACTTTACCTCACCATACCCAGGCACTGTGATTGTCCATGTCACATGTTACATACCCCGTAATGGCTTGAAAAGGACCAGCAGACATGGAACAAACTTGGAATCTGAGTCTTCTGTTAAAACACTTTCATAAGTAACTACAAAATAAAATAATATAAAACAAGATAAGGCAAACAGGTTAGCAGAGTTTTTGCATATATACGTGAGTAAATAAAGCTCCCAAACTTCACCAAACTCAGGTGATAAATAATACAGACTTACTATGGTATAAGGTATGAAGTCAGTTCAGTTTGTGATATTAAATTGAGTAGAATGAGGGGAGAGAGAGAGAGAGAGGTGATTTGTTTTCCCAGTGCTTCCCACCGGTCACCCCTTTTCCACACTGTGAGCAAAACCCACCTTTCTCGTGGGCACACAAAGCTCATCCAGTGTCAGTGTCTTCTGTGTGTCTGATTACAAAGCCAGTTGACCCTGTATATATTCCACACCTGCTGAACACCAGCTGTCCGTCATAGAGCTCCGCCCTACCGTAACCATGGCAACTCACAGGCTGTTCATTGCTCTCTCTGAATTAGCACACACTCTCTCTTTTTAAAGGGACAGTTGATAATGAGTAATCCTTCAGATCTTGTCACACACAAAATTAACAAAGAAACACAGGTCTCTTACCTATTGCGTCTTCCATCCCTTACTGATGCATCCTGATGAAACAGCAAAGTCTCTTCTATAGGACTGAAGAGGCTCTGAGACATGTTGAAAGGCAAGAGGAAGGGGTTGTAGCAATGGAAGCATTTAATCATAACTATTGGTGATATGAATGATTTGGTCTAAAGGAACTGGATTGGTGACAAAGGAGTAGACCATTCGGTCCCTCTTGCTTATGTGGTGAGGTGTTCTTCTTCCGTTCTAAATTGGGTGGACACAGCTGTTCGGCCTACAATGCTGTGCTGAACATGTACTTACTTTAGAAATTATATAGGGTTATCCATAGTCCTCTGTTTTTCTAAGCTCCATGTAGCCATCCAGGAGTCTCTTAAAAGATCCTACCATATCCACCTCCACCGCCGTTGCTGGCAGCCCATTCCACGCACTCACCACTCTCTGCGTAAAAACTTACCCATGACATCTCCTCTGTACCTACTTCCAAGCACCTTAAAACAATGCCTTCTCGTGCTAGCCATTTCAGCCCTGGGAAAAAGCCTTTGACTATCCACATGATCAATGCCTCTCGTCATTTTATACACCTCTATCAGGTCACCTCTCATCCTCTGTCGCTCCAAGGAGAAAAGGCCGAGTTCACTCAACCTATTCTCATAAGGCATGCTCTCCAATCCAGGCAACATCCTTGTAAATCTCCACTGCACCCTTTCTATAGTTTCCACATCCTTCCTGTAGTAAGGTGACAAGAACTGAGCACAGTACTCCAAGTGAGGTCTGACAAGGGTCCTATACAGCTGTAATGGTTTGGTCTGCCATTGGGCACATCATTATATGCCATTCTTTCCATGATCATGGCTGTTCTTGGCAAATTTTTCTACAGAAGTGGTTTCTTGCTTTTTCCTGTGTAGTGTCTTGATAATACGGGTGACCCCAGCCATTATCAATACTCTTCAGAGATTGTATGCCTGGTGTCAGTCAGCACATAACCTGGACATGTGATATACACCAGCTGCTGATACGACCATCCACCACCAGCTCACCAGTGACCCTGATCACGGTGGGGTTTGGGGTTTAGCACGTGTTACACCTTGCCCAAGGGTGAGATCCAGGCTAGTGGAGGTAAAAAGCACCTTACAACCCCTGTGGTAGAGATGTGTCTGCAGCCCGCTACTGTATACAGCATTATAAAGGCACCACATTGATTTAGTGAACAGTCACAGCTCCTCATTCCATCTCCCCTCACACTCCAGTGTGCTTCTCAAAGATTAGATTGGAAGGTCTCCCAAACTGGACAATTCCTGTGTTGTTCATGTCACCATGCCAACACCTTCCCCCCCCTCCATTTCGATATTCCAGCACCTGCAGATTTCAGTGTGTGAATTTCTCCTTTACCATAGACAAATAACAGGTAAGCTGCTGTTTCCTGTCGACTCATGCTCAGCTCCTCTGTGTATTTAGTAGCTTGTATCTGAGCTGTCATGCCTGTTACCTGCCTCCTCGCTCCCCGTTAACAATAGCAAATACAATTTATGCCTCATTCCTCATTCCCTGTCAAACAGAATCACTTCACCCTTCTTTAGATCAAAACACCATTGTCGTTACATACCTACTTCATCACTCTCTGCTTCTGGTGGAGATTGTTAGAACTGACTGTACTGTTCACTGTGACTTTGTATCTCCTGTACATTCTTTTCATTGAGTCTGGTTGTTCAGAGGTATTAACCCCATTTATTTTTCTCTGTGGAAGCAACTACCACAGAGAAGGATACTGTTATTGAGCTTTTGTCGCTGCAAGATTGCTGAATCTAAATTCTGACATGATGCAATCCTGTAAACTGCATATATCTTTTCATTTTTAATCTTTTTTATTGACTTAAAAATATATATAAAGACAAATACAAATCAGAGGAGAAGTTATATCAAATACATATTCCAATAGAAGGACAAACAACGAAAAGGAGTGTACACTGTCAAAATCATATATAGAGACAAAAGGACAACAAATCTGACAGTTTTGTTCAAGGAGGGTGACGCAGATAAATAAGCACAAGGATTCCTGTCTTGTATTTGTAGTCGGGAAGCTCTGGGGGCAAGAAGAGATGGACAGGTTTCAGTTTTGTTTGCAAAGTCAGTAATTCATCATAGATTGTCAAAGAGCTCTTGAGAGGAGATTCAGTTTGACTCTTCTGAAGCAGTAACAAATGTATTGATGTGATATTTGTATCTTTGACAAGGCCACCCGAGGATCTGAGGAAGAACATTTCAACACGGAGGGTGATTGGAATTTGGAACGCACTGCCCGAGGGAGAGCTGCAGGCAGAGAATCTTACACTTTAGATGAGATCTTCAAATATTCAAAGGGCAAAGTAGGAAGGTGTTCAGGCTGAATGTTGTGTAATGAGATTGATAGAGTAAGTACTTGACAGAGAAAAAACAAACATAGAGAAGAGCCTTTTTCTTTGACAGGCAGACAGACATACTTTATTGATCCCAAGGGAAATTGGGTTTTGTTACAGCTGCACCAAGAATAGTGAAGAAATATAGCAATATAGAACCATAATTAATTAAATAATATTAAGTTAATCATGCCAAGTGGAAATAAGTCTGGGACCAGCCTATTGGCTCAGGGTGTCTGACACTCTGAGGGAGGAGTTGTAAAGTTTGATGGCCACAGTTAGGAATGACTTCCTATGACGCTCAGTGTTACATCTCGGTGGAATGAGTCTCTGGCTGAATGTACTCCTGTGCCTAACCAGTACATTATGGAGTGGATGGGAGTCATTGTCAAAGATGGCATGCAACTTGGACAGCATCCTCTTTTCAGATGCCACCGTCAGAGGGTCCAGTTCCACCCCCACAACATCACTGGCCTTACGAATGAGCTTGCTGGCTGATTGTACATGATAAAGAGTGGTTTTCCTACTGCCCTAAAGGCCTTTGTGTGTAAGGTTTTGAGGGTAACTGCAGGGTCAGAGCTGTGATCTACAGGGGGGAGGGAGCAAGCCCCTCAAGGCAAACTATGCCCACCATTTCAATAGGCAGGATCCGCAGGTAGGGCAGGTGTCACAACAGCACAGTTAGAGACCATGAGGTGACCCTCACTTGGTGTAGATGAGTGATTGGGGAATAAATCTAAACATGGGAGTTGTTGGGAGCACTGCTCAGGTCAGGCAGCATCTGGGGGAAGAGAAACAGTTGACGTTTTGGGTGCAGACCGTTCATCTTAATCACCATCTGTGTTGCAGTTGCTCCAGTGTTGAGACATTCCATACAAGTGCCTCTGAAGATTTCAATAAACGTCGCTGATCTGAAATGTTAACTGTTTCTCTCTCTCCAGTTGATGTCTGACCCACTGCATGATCCCAGCAGCTTGGGAGGAGGTTTCCGGTCAACCCTCATGGATGGAGAAATGAGTCATATGACCGGACACAGAGACAGTGGGGTCTGAGGAAGGAGGTGTAGCCATGGATTGGTGTCACCCTGCAGCAAGGCTTATAAAACCTCAGCATTATATCCTTGCTCTTGTATTCTAGACCTCTTGAAATGAAGACTAACATTGTATTTGCCTTCCTAATCACTGACTCAACGTGCAAGTTAACCTTAAGGGTGTTCTGAACAAGGACTCCCAAGCCAAGTCCCTTTGTATCTCTGAGTTTGGATTTTCTCCCCGTTTAGAAAATAATCTGCACAGTTATTTCTTCTACCAAAGAGCATGACCATGTATTTTCCAACATGGTATTTCATTCTCCTAATCCGTTTTATTCCTTCTGCAGCCTTCCTGTTTCCTCAACACTACCTGCCCCTCCACCAATCTTTGTAGCATCTGCTAACTTGGCATTTATTCCATCATCCAAATAATTGATTTACACCTTAAAATGAAGCCATCCCAACATCGACTGGTGCGGAGCACCACTAGTCACTGGCAGCCAGCCAGAACAGGATCCTTTTAATTCCACTCGCTGTCTCCTACCATTCAGCCAATGCTCTAACCATGCTAGTAAATTCCCTGTAACACCATGGGCTCTTAACTTCATAAACTGTCTCATGTGTGGTGCCTTGTCAAAGGCCTTCTGAAAATCCAAATATACAAAATCCACTGCATCCTTTTTATCTATCCTACTTGTAATCTCCTCAATGATTTCCAACAGGTGTGTCAGGCAAGACCTTCACTTTAGGAAATCATGTTGACATTGTCCCATCTTGTCCTGTATGCCTAAGTACTCCATAACCTCATCATCAATTTTCCAGTTTTCTGGAACCATGACAGAGTCCAGTGATTCTTGAAAGATCATAACTAATGCATTTACGATCTCTTCTGCCACCTTTTCAGAACCGTAAGGTGCAGTTCATCTGGTCCAAGTGACTTATGTATGTTGAGGTCTCTCAGCTACTTGAGGAACTTCTCCCTTGTCATAGTAACCACACTCAATCCTCTTCCCTCACTGGTACACTGCTTGTGTCTTCTACAGTGAAGTTTGTTGCAGATTATTCACTTAGCTCACATGCCATCTCTTTGTCCCCCATTATTATTGATCTTACATTTTCAAGCAGTCCTATATCCACTCTCACCTCTTTTTTTTTACGTACTTGAAAAAGCATTTTCTATCCACCTTCACATTGTTTGCTAGCTTGCTTTCATATTTCATCATACCCTCCTAATGATTCTTTGAGCTGCTTTCCGTAGGTTTTTAAAAGCTTCCTAATCCTCTATCTTCCTGCTAATTTTTGTTTTGTTGCCTGCCTTCTCATTTGCATTTACATTAACTTTGAATCCCCTTGTCAGCCATGGCTGTATTAATTTGCCTTTTGAGTATTTCTTTGTTTTTGGAAGACATCTATTCTGCACTTTCCTCATTTTTCCCAGAAAATTGAGCCATTGCTGCTCGTTTGTCATCCCTGCCCCATCACCTTACAATTTACTTTCACCAATTATCGAAAGTTAGATTGTATGGCATCCAGAGAAAACCAACCAACTGGATAATGGATTGGCCCTAGGGCAAGCAGCGGAAGGTTATGCAGGAATGTTGTTCATCAGATTGGAGCCCTGTGACTGCTGGTGTTCCCCAGTGGCTGGATCTGATTTTGATGAGATTGGTTAGAACCTTTTGAAGTGACACGAACATCGATGGTTTCATTCAGAATGACATTGGTTATTAGAATTTTCAGAGGGATCTTTTATCAGCTGGATAACTAAGGTGAGAAATGGCAAATGAAGGTAATATACATAAACACATGGCTTTTCACTTTCAGCAGACAGATTGGGGTAGGATAATCAGTTAAAGTTAAGACTCTGCGGAGTGTTGCATAACAGAGGAATCTCGGAGTACAAGTGCAAAGTTCACTGAATGTGACATCGCGGGTAGATAGAGTGGTGAATGAGGATTTTGGCATGCTGGCTTTCTTTAGTCGGGGCACAAAATAGCAGCCCAAGTGCTACACCTGCCCATATACCTCCTCCCTCACCTCCATTCGGGCCCCAAACAGTCCTTCCAGGTAAGGTAGCTTTTCACCTGTGAATCTGGGTCATCTGTCATGTCCGGTGCTCCTGATGCAGGTTCCTCTGCATTGGTGAGACCCGTCATAAACTGAGGGACTGCTTCATCAAGCACCTCTGCACCATCAGCCGCAAGCGGCATGTTCCCAGTGGCCAAATATTTTAATTCCCATTCCTATTCCCATTCCAACATGTCAATCTATGACCTCCTCTTGTGCCAAAATAAGGCACCCTGAAGGTGGAAGAACAACACCTCATATTTCATCTGGGTACCCTACAACCTGATGGTATGAGTATTGCTTTCTCCTCTGGTGAACAAATTTGTTTCCCCCCCCCCCACACACACATTCTCTATTCCCCACTCTGACCTTTCACTACTTCTCACCTGCTTGTTACTTCTCACTGGGTTCCTTTCTCCTTCCATTTCTCCTGTTGGCTACTATCATCTCCTGAGGGATTCTTTCTCTCCAGCCCTTGACCTTTCCAAACCCACCTACCACCTTCCAACTGGCCTCTTTTCCCACCTGCCATCTTTGTATTCAGAATCTCCCCACTTCTTGCTGAGTCCTGAAGAATGTTCCCAGCCTGAAATATTATCTGTGTATTCTTTTCCATACATGTTGCCTGACCTGCTGCATTTCTCCAGCATTTTGTGATTGTTGCTTTGGATTTCCAGCATCTGCAAACTTTCTCCTGTTACTGAATAAAATAGTTGGGATGTTATGTTGCAATTCTACAAGACACTGTTGATGCTACATTTGGAATTCTGAGTTCAGTGTTGGTCACCCTGTTAATAGCAATGATGTCATTAATCAGGAAGGAGATTTAAGAGATGTTGCTGGGCTTGAGGGACTGAGTGATGGAGAGAGGTTGAGCAGGTTAGGACGTTTATTCATTGGAGCATGGGAGATATTGGAGAAGTGTACAAAATGTTAACCGGGGCATGGACAAGGATAATGCATACAGTCTTTATCACCGGGGTTGGAGAATCAAAAATTAGAGAACACTTGCACAATGCTGGGGGAGTTCAGCAGGTCCAACAGCATCCATGAAGGACAATGTTCCATGTCAAGACCCTTCATTAGGACTGGAAAGGAATGGGATAGAAAGCAGAATCAAATGGTGGCGAGAGGCCGAAGGAGGGAATGCGAAATAGCAAGTGATAGGTGAGACCAGATCAAGTCAAGTCAAGTCAAGTTAACTTTTATTGTCATTTCGACCATAACTGCTGGTACAGTGCATAGTAAAAATGAGACTGTGGCGACCCATTTCCTGGCGCATCCGAACCGAATCACAATTAGATAGCCTACGGGGGTTTGCGAGCACAGAGCTTTGGAGCCTCTGCGCCATGGGGGGCCGGTTGAGGGAGGCTTAAAAGTGAGGCTGAAGTTTTCGAATAAAGTTTTTTCCTTCGACTGCAGTTACCGACTCCGTGTCGTAATTTTAGCGCTGCGTGTAGCACACCGCTACAATTGGTGACCCCGACCGTCCAAACGATTTTTGGACCAGAAATGACCGACGACGCCTCTGTTCATGCGGTTTCGTTGAAACTGCCGGGTTTCTGGACACAGCGCCCGGACCTATGGTTCCAGCAAGCCGAAGCCCAATTCCACGTTCGCCAGATCACCTCAGAATACACCCGCTACTACTACGTGGTGAGCTCCCTCGACCAGGACACAGTGGCCCAGGTCGCGGAGTTCGTACAGTCGCCCCCGGCAGACGGCAAGTACACGGAATTCAAAGCCCTGCTCCTCAGGACTTTCGGACTCTCACGGCGCGAGCGGGCTGCCCGTTTACAGCACCTGGATGGCTTGGGCGACAGACCTCCATCGGCTTTAATGAATGAGATGTTGTCTCTGGCCGACGAACACACACCCTGCCTCATGTTTGAGCAGGCATTCCTGGAGCAGCTGCCCGAGGACATACGCCTGCTGCTGTCCGACGCGGATTTCAGTGACCCCCGGAAGGTGGCAGCCCGGGCGGACTTGCTGTGGAACGCCAAAAAGGTGAGCGGGGCGTCCATCGCACAGATCTCCCAGCCACGCTCCCGGCAGCAAACCAGTCCAGGCCCGGCCGCAGAGCCCGCCAACCCCCGGCCCAGTGAACACTGGTGCTTCTACCACCAGCGGTGGGGCGCAGAAGCCCGCCGTTGTCGCCCGCCCTGCAAGTTCCCGGGAAACGCCAGGGCCAGCCGCCGCTGATGGCTACGGCGGCTGGCCATCGGGATAGCCTCCTGTATGTGTGGGATAGAAGGTCGGGCGCCGGTTTTTGGTCGATACTGGGGCTGAGATCAGCGTTTTACCTCCGACCAGTTACGACACCCGCAGCAGGGCACCGGGTCCCCCCCTGAGGGCCGTGAATGGCAGCACAGTAAGGACCTATGGCACCCGTCAGGTGCAGCTACAGTTCGGCTCCAGCCAGTTCACGTGGGACTTCACACTGGCCGCCGTAGCCCAACCGCTTCTGGGTGCGGATTTTTTGCGGGCTCACAGCCTACTGGTCGACCTGCCCAGGAAGAGACTGGTACACGCCGAGACCTTTCAGACGTTCTCCCTGGGTGCAGCCCAGTTGCCAGCCCCTCACCTCGGCTCCATCACGCTGTCCGACAACGACTTCACCAGGGTCCTGGCGGAGTTCCCATCGGTTCTGGCACCGCAGTTCACGGCGGCCATGCCCAGGCACGGCGTACAGCACCACATCCCGACCCAGGGACCACCCCTCCACGCCCGCGCTCGGCGGCTTCCCCCGGACAAGCTCCGACTGGCGAAGGAGGAGTTCCAGAGGATGGAGGAATTGGGGATCATCCGGCGGTCCGACAGCCCATGGGCCTCCCCCCTACACATGGTGCCCAAAGCGACGGGGGGCTGGAGACCGTGCGGCGACTACCGCAGGCTGAACGAGGCTACCACACCGGACCGCTTCCCTTTTGCCGCACATTCAGGACTTTGCAGCAAACCTGCACGGCGCACGGATCTTCTCCAAGGTAGACCTCGTCCGGGGATACCATCAAATCCCGATGCATCCTGACAACGTCCCCAAAACGGCTCTCATCACCCCTTTCGACCTTTTCGAGTTCCTCCGCATGCCGTTCGGCCTGAAGAATGCCGCACAGACGTTCCAGCGGCTAATGGACGCGGTGGGACGGGACCTGGACTTCGCGTTCATCTATTTGGATGACATCCTCATAGCCAGCGGCAGTCGTCAGGAGCATCTGTCCCACCTCCGTCAACTCTGCGCCCGACTGAGTGAGTACGGTCTTACAATCAACCCCGCCAAATGCCAGTTCGGACTCGATACCATTGACTTCCTGGGCCACAGGATTACTAAAGACGGGGCAACCCCTCTGCCCGCTAAGGTAGATGCGGTCCGCCTCTTTCCCCGACCCACCACGATCAAAGGCCTTCAGGAATTAGTAGGTATGGTCAATTTCTACCGCCGCTTCCTCCCTTCAGCTGCCCGGATCATGCGCCCCCTGTTCGCCCTGATGTCGAGTCCGAGCAAGGACATTACCTGGGACGAGGAGTCCGCCGCCGCTTTCGTTCAAACGAAGGAAGCTTTGGCGGACGCCGCAATGCTAGTACATCCCAGAATGGACGCCCCTACCGCCCTCACAGTGGACGCATCAAACACGGCAGTCGGTGGGGTGCTGGAGCAGCTCATCGCAGGTCGCTGGCAACCCCTGGCGTTTTTCAGCAAACACCTGCGACCACCCGAGCTTAAGTACAGTGCTTTCGACCGGGAACTGTTGGCGCTCTACCTGGCAATCCGGCATTTCAGGTACTTCCTAGAAGGTCGGCCCTTCACCGCGTTCACGGACCACAAACCGCTTACCTTTGCGTTTACGAAAGCGTCCGACCCCTGGTCATCCCGCCAGCAACGCCACCTGTCCTACATCTCTGAATACACGGTCCGGCACGTCTCGGGTAAGGACAATGTCGTGGCGGATGCGCTCTCTCGCCCTACCGTTCATGCCCTTTCCCAAGGGGTAGACTTTGAGGCACTGGCAGAGGCGCAGCAGGCGGATGAGGAGATTCCGAGTTACAGAACTGCAGTCTCCGGTTTGCAGCTCCAGGACCTCCCCGTGGGCCCGGGTGAGAGGACCCTACTCTGTGACGTCGCCACCGGCCAGCCCCGTCCAGTCGTCCCGACAGCCTGGCGGCGCCGCGTTTTCGACTCCATTCATAACTTGGCGCATCCCTCCATCCGGACAACTGTCCGGATGGTTTCCAGCAGGTTCGTTTGGCACGGACTCCGCAAACAGGTCAGTGAATGGGCCAAAACGTGCATGCACTGCCAGACGGCCAAGGTGCAGCGGCACACCAAAGCCCCACCGCAGCAGTTCCATCCCGCCCACCGGCGTTTCGACCACATTCATGTGGATATCGTGGGCCCCCTGCCAGTGTCGGGCGGAGCGCGGCACCTCCTGACTATCGTGGACCGGTTCACAAGATGGCCAGAGGCGGTCCCGCTCACCGACACCACCTCCGAATCTTGCGCCCGAGCCCTGATCGCCACCTGGATATCTCCCTTTGGTGTACCAGCCCACATTACCTCCGACAGAGGCGCCCAGTTCACCTCCAGCCTGTGGTCAGCTATGGCCAGCCTTTTGGGGACTCAGCTGCACCACACAACTGCCTACCACCCACAGTCGAACGGGCTAGAGGAGCGTTTCCACCGACACCTGAAGTCGGCCCTCATGGCCCGCCTGCGAGGAGCCAACTGGGCGGACGAGCTTCCCTGGGTCCTACTCGGCATCCGCACAGCGCCCAAGGACGACCTGCACGCCTCGTCGGCCGAGTTGGTATACGGCGCGCCCCTGGTCGTCCCCGGGGAGTTCCTACCAGCCCCAAGGGGGCAAGAGGAAGATCCCGCAGCAGTCCTGGGCAGACCACGCGAGAAGCTCGGTAACCTGGCCCCCATACCCACTTCACAGCACGGGCGGAACCCGACCTGCGTACCGAAAGACCTGCAGAACTGTAAGTTTGTGTTTGTACGAAGGGGCGGACATCGGCCGCCGCTGCAGCGGCCATACGAGGGGCCGTTTATGGTTCTCCGGAACAACGGGTCCACGTTCGTGCTGGACGTTGGGGGGAAAGAGGAGGTTTTCACGGTGGACCGCCTCAAACCGGCCCATGTGGACCTGGCGCAACCGGCCGAGTTTCCGACGCCTCGGCGCAGAGGCCGACCTCCCAAGCAGGTTCTGGCCCAGACTGTGCAGACTGTGGACATTGGGGGGTGTATCGCCGGTTCTGGGGGGGGGGGGGTTATGTGGCGACCCATTTCCTGGCGCATCCGAACCGACTCACAATTAGATAGCCTACGGGGTTTTGCGAGCACAGAGCTTTGCGCCATGGGGGGCCGGTTGAGGGAGGCTTAAAAGTGAGGCTGAAGTTTTCGAATAAAGTTTTTCCAATAAAGTTTTTTGAATAAAGTTTCCAAACAAATAATTTACAGTGATTCCCTTTGTCCATCCTGGCTGTTATTTCCTCAAAGAATTCCAACAGATTTGTCTGGCAAGACTTCCCTTTAGAAAATCATGCTTACTTTGGGCCATTTTATCTTTTGCCTCCAAGCACCCACAATTCTCATCCTGCATAACAGACTCCAACATCTTTCCCACACTGAAGCAGGTTAACTGGCCTCTAATTTCCTTGCTCTGCCTCCCTCGCTTCTTAAAGAGGAGAGACATTTGCAATTTTTCTGTCCTCAGGACCCTTTCTCAGAATCAGGTTTATTATCTCTGGCAATTAGTTAACTTAGCAGCAGCAGTTCATAATAAAGAAGAGAAAAAATAATAAAGAAAATAACAATACATAAATCAATTACAATATACATATATCGAATAGATTTTAAAAAACACACAAAAACAAAAATACTGTACATTTTAGAAAGTGAAGTAGTGTTCAAGGGTTCAATGTCCATTTAGGAATCAGATGGTAGAAGGGAAGAAGCTGTTCCTGAATCACTGAGTGTGTGCCTTCAGGTTTCTGTATCTCTTACTTGATGGTAACAGTGAGAAAAGTGCATGCCCTGGGTGCTGGAAGTTGTTAATAATGGACACTGCCTTTCTGAGACACTGCTCCCTGAAGATGTCTTGGGTACTTTGTAGGCTAGTACCCAAGATGGAGCTGACTAGATTTACAACCTCCAGCAGCTTCATCTGGTACTGTGTGGTCCCCACATACCAGAACTTCCAGCTGCCGCACCTTCTCCTTTGTAATAGCAACGACACTCACTTCTGCCTCCAGACACTGTGGCATTTCTGGCATTCTGCCAGTGTCTTCTACTGTAAAGACTGATGAAAAATATGTATTAAGTTTATCCACCATTTCTTTGTCCCCCATGACTACCACTCCTCTGTAATTTTGCAGCAATCCAAACATCCACTCTAATCTCTCATTTACTCTTTATATAGTCTCGGTCTGTGGAAAAAACAGTTATTTGCAAAGGTGGAAAAATGCGAGTTCCACGTCCCTTCAGTCAGCTTCCAAGGCTATATCATTGAAAGCGGGCAGGTAAAAGCAGACCCCGAGAAGATCCGGGCAGTGGAGGAATGGCCTAGACACACGACTCGCAAACTACTTCAACGATTCCTGGGGAGTGCAAACTTCTACCGCAGATTAATCAGAGACTACAGTTGAGTGGCGGCCCCCCTTACCCGGCTTACCTTGCCTACCACACCGTTCTGCTGGGACTCCGAAGTGGACTCAGCATTCACCGACCTGAAGAGGTGTTTCACTACCGCCCCCATCCTGGTCCATACGGACATATCCTATCAATTCATCATAGAGGTGGATGCCTCTGACTCTGGGGTAGGAGTGGTCCTATCCCAACGGGCAAGTCTGGATGAAAAGCTTCACCCCTGCACCTTCTACTCTCGCCGACTATCCCCCGCCGAGCGGAATTACGATGTGGGGAATCGGGAACTGCTGGCGGTCAAACTAGGACTGGAAGAATGGAGACACTGGTTGGAGGGGGCAGAACACCCGTTTGTGGTGTGTACTTATCATATGAACCTGGGGTATATTCAGACTGCCAAGCAATTTAACTCCCGCCAGGCCCGTTGGGCATTGTTTCTTGGGCAGTTCAAGTTTACCCTCATTACCGTCCAGGATCCAAGAACAGGAAGCCGGACATGCTGTCTCACCAGCATGACTCCAAGGATTTCACCTCCAGTCCCGAGACTATCCTCCCACCTTAGGTGCGTCAGTTAGCCCGTCGTCTGGCTTCCACCACTGGATGAACGGGCAGATGGAACAGGTCAACCAAGACCTGGAGGTGACACTATGTTCTGTAACGACAAACAACTCGTCGACCTGGAGCCAACCACCTCCGCAGTTCCTCGTGCAAGAAGAGGAGATTGTGGTACCATCGGTTTGGGACCATATTGATCGGTGCCTTAAGATTTGGGAGGAGACATGCACAGCCCTACTCAAATCAACAGATCGAATAAGAAGACAGCCAACCGACACCGGACTCCAGCACTGGAGTACTAACCTGGGCAGATGGCGTGGCTTTCCTCCAGGGACATACTGCTCAAAAACGAGCATAGGAAACTCGCCCCTCGCTTCCTGGGACCATTCAGGGTTGAAAGGGTTATCAATCCCACAGCCTAAAGCTGCCAAGGTCCATGTGCATCGACCCAACTTTTCATGTGTCTCGGTTAAAGCCAGTCTCCGTCATCCCCTTCTGTCCCCTGGCTGGGACTCCCCCACCTGCCCGTATCATCGACGACCATCCGGCATACACCGTCCGAAGACCACTGGATGTGCGCCGTAGGGGCAGGGGTCTCCAATACCTGATAGACTGGGAAGGGTATGGTCCAGAATAGCATTCCTGGGTTCCCCGATCCTTTATCCTTGACCCTTCCCTCATCCAGGATTTTCATCAGGACCACACCGACAGGCCTGGATGATAGCTGGGAGGCTCCCGTTGAGGGAGGGGTACTGTCACAGTCCCTCCTGGCAATAGGCTATGTTCTGCAGGAATTGGGCCTCAATCACCTCGTTTAATTCCCAATCATTCCCAGGTTCCACTAACAGCAAACACCTGCTTTTCTTCAGCAAATGCAATATAAAATCCCTGTTACCATTACTAGGAGCTGCCAGTTCATTGGTTGACTTGTGTACAAGTAACCTCATTCCATGTTTCTTTGGACTATCAGTTCTAGTCTAGCATCATTCCTGAATTCTCTAGTAAAATCAAGACTCTGGGTAAAGTCTCCTTTGGCACCAATTCCACGCTCACTATGACCGTAACACCTCGCTACTCGGCTTTCGTGCCCGTGTTCAGCATGTGGGTTCATTCCACCACCATATCCTTGTAACAGTATTATATAAAAGACGTGTTGAAGTTAAAACTAAATATGATTTTCTGTTAACATATCCAATTGAAGCTCAACTTCTTAAAGATAAAACTCAATTCTACATTGACAGAGATAAATCAGGCAAAGTATTGGCCAACTAATTAAAAACTTATGTAGTTAAACGACAAATTAAAGAAATTTGCAAAACTAATGGTGATAGGACAACTGATCACTCTGAAATAACTGATACCTTTACAGAATTCTATTCTAAACTTAATAGTTCGGAGTCCCCTAAAGATAATACTGTAATGAATAATTCTCTAGATCAATTAAATACTCCTGCACTTTCTGCAGATAATTGTAAACGGATGGATCAACCCATTTCTTATGAGGAAATTGCCGAGGCTGTACATTCATTACACTCGTGGAAGGCTCCGGGTCCAGATGGGTGTTCTGGAGAATTTTATAAGGCTTTTTCTTCTTTAATTATACCACAGTTACACTTAGTCTTTTTGGAATCTTTCAAATTGGGTAGCTGGCCGCAATCTAAGAAGCCTCTATTTCTCTTATCCTAAAGAAGAACAAGGACCCAACTGAATGCTCTATATATAGGCCAATTTCATTACTCAATGCCGATACTAAAATCCTTTCTAAAGTTCTGGCTCGAGGATTGAAAATATAATACCTTCTATTATTTCTGATGAGCAGACTGGATTTATTAAAAACCAACATTTCCATTTTAATATACGCCGTGTATTTGGACCAGATTTTATTCAATGGATTAAATTACTTTATCTATCTTCTTCTGCCTGGGTTGTTAATAATTTTCAAAATTCCAAACCAATTTAACTTAACTGTGGAACTAGACAAGGCTGTCCATTGAGCCCTTTGCTCTTTGATCTAGCTTTAGAAACCCTTCCCATTGCTTTTCGAGAATCTAATGATATCTGTGCTATTTTAAGGAGAGGTATTACTCACAAAATTTCACTTTACACTGATGATATATTTCTGTTTATCTCTAATGTTGAGACCTCATTACCTTGCGTGCTTTCTTTACTCTCCCATTTTAGCTAGTTTTCAGGATATAAATTGAACCTACACAAGGGTGAATTATTTCCTTTAAATAATTTGGTATGAATTAATACTAATCTCCCTTTTAAAGTTGTAATGAATCAATTTACATATTTGGGTGTAATAGTTAATAAGAATTACAAACACCTGTTTAAAGAAAACTTCCTTACTTAATTGAATCATGTAAAAAGGATATCATTAAATTGATCACCTCTTTCAATATCATTGATTGGATGAATTAATTCTATTAAAATGAATATTCTACCTAAATTTATATATCTTTTCAGGCTTTACCATTTTTATTCATAAATCCTTTTTTGACTCTCTTTATTCTATTTTATCCTCTTTTAAACAGAAAAATAAGCGTCCTCATTTAAGTAAAGTTCACCTTCAAAAATCTAAAAAGTCTGGAGGTTTAGCCTTGCCTAATTTTCAGTTTTATTACTGGGCAGTTAATATATGATATCTTACATTTTGGCTATATTATATTAATCACGTAGATTGTCTGGTATGGGTTTCTTTAGAAGCTAACTCTGTTAATAAATTTTCTATTATTTCTCTTCTTGGATCCTCCCTTACTTTATCTGTAAGTAAACTAACTGATAGTTTAATAGTGAAACATACTCTGAGGATCTGGATACAATTTAGAAAACACGGTTTATTGAGATTTTTCCTTTCAAGTCCCATTTATTCTAATTTTTTTAATTCATCCATGACTGATTTAGTTTTTAAGGAATGGGACAGGTTGGGTATTAAAGGTTTCTGGGATCTGTTTGTTGGAGGAAATCTTTTTTCATTTGAGCAATTGCCAGCTAAATATAACTTACCCAAAACTCACTTTTTTAGATATTTACAACTCAGAGACTTTTTAAAATCTTTCTAATCTTTTCATCTTTTTAAGATGAAATTTTTAAACTGGTTAATACTTCATTGCTATGTGCTCGTCATTCCCTCCTACAAATTAAGGTGGTACATAGAGCTCATATGACTAAGGATAAGCTATGTCGTTATTATTCCGATGTATCTCTCTACTGTGACAGATGTAATAATAGAGAAGCTCCATTAATTCATAAGTTTTGGACTTGTCTGAGCCTTGAAATATATTGGAAGGAAATTTTTCAAACTTTTCCTTACTTTTTAAAGTCAATTTTAAGCCTAACCCTCTGACAGCCCTATTTGGTATTGTTGCAGGAGAAGATATCAACCTGAAGGCATCTGATTCATGTATTTTGGCCTTTAGCTCTCTTATAGCTAGGAGGAAGCTTTTGTTTAAATGGAAAGATGTTTTTCCTCCTACTCATGCTCAATCGATATTATGTCATGTTTTGATTTAGGGAAGATTCGTTGTTCAATTTCGGAATCTCATCAAGACTTTCAAACATTGTGGAGACCTCTGTATTATTTTCAAACCCCTCAATTTGTTGTTTAAACTCAGATGTTGGCTATTATTAATTTTTATTATATGAGAAAGTATTTTAACTTCTTTTCTCCTTAATGAACAGCTTCAGTCTTGGTAGGTGTTAGACTCTTATTTATAATAAATTAGTGTAGTTTAATATAACTATTGATTAACTATATGAATATGGGGGAATGTGATTGTTATTATGAACTGATATAATGTAATTGGTAGTTTTTAAAAATCTTTTTTGACCTTTATATACACTTTCTTCTACTCTGTATTCTTCTACATAGAAACTAATAAAAATATTGGAAAAGAAAAGATTGTGATAAACTGCTACAGGATTCTGTAATGTTTCTATTTTTTTCTTTGCATTTTCAAAAATTTATCATCTTGAATTTATTGGTATTTTATAATGCATTTATGATCATTTTTGTGTTAACCACCTGGTCCTGTATTGGCATAAGGAGCCTTTCTGTTTCTGTGAAGATGTCTCCATATCTGAGCCAGATATTTGATGGGTCCTTGACAATATCCATCCTGCTCAGATCATGGGGATGTCATCCATGGAAAGTCATGCTCTTCCATTGGTTAACTTTTTTCCTCTATAATGATAATTTCTTAATTTTTCTGGGTTGTCCTTTCATTTAAGTTTAATGATGTGTACTTCTTATCAGAATTGGATGTACCAGCATGGAGTGCTGAAACCTGTTACATTGATGAAAATATATCCTTGGAAATTTTATCTGACTGTTGTGTAAATTTTGTATGTTTGCTATTTCTCTTCCTTGTTCTGTCCTAGATACTGTTAATCTCAGCACATTTCTGTGTATGGAGTGTTTACAAAAATTTGTCATTTCAGTTACTTTTCTTTGTAATTTTTCCATATCAGTTTCAAATTAAGATATATGAAAAGAATATATTAATATGGGTAGAGTTTTTATTGCCTTTGTGATATTTTTCCCATTGAGCTCTGTTTGACAGATCTTCTTAAGCCTTGAAAGTTTTCTCTTTATTGCACTATGATCTATTTACTTTGCTTGTTGATATCCCAGGTATTCACATGTTTCATATTCATTCATCGGTTGTGTTGTATCCTGCTGCTCTGTTTTGTATTCTATTAGCTCTATTGCACCTTCCTTTATGTTAATGTTCTGCATTTATCAAGTCCAAAGTTCATATTTTTTATCTTTCAAAAATAGTTCTACTATTTGAACTAATTACTATAGAAACATAGAAAACCTGCAGCACAATACAGACCCTTTGGCTCACAATGCTGTGCCAAACATATACTTATTTTAGAAAGTACCTAGGGTTACCCATACATAAAATACATATTTATATCTTTCAAAAATAGTTTTACTATTTGACTTAATTGCTATAGCTTTACTGATGAAGATGCATATAATTTCAAATCATCTATGTATCAAAGGTATCTCAGTGTATAATTTGTTCAGTTGTTTCTGATTTGATATCCAATTTTCATCTGATTTGTTAAATCAGAGATTGGTTTAAACCTAGACAAAAGCATAGCGGGCTTTGAGAGCTGCACTGAAAAATGTCTCGATTTGTTAACAGTGGTTGCTCATCTTTGGTTGTTACTGGATAGGATGATTATAGAATGCCAGTACTTCCTCAGATGATGGAGGGATTTCACAAGTATTGACTGTAGTTTATACTCATATATTAAGAACTTCTATTAACCATGACTGTGGGACGGTATCAAATGCTTTTTGGTTGTCAATATAACAACATGATAGATTTCTGCTTTTCCACTGGGCTTGTTTTAGAATTACAGTTTGTATTATCAGTTGTTCTTTACGTCCCGTCATATCCTTATGGCATCCTTTCTACTCTTTTGTATGTATGTTGTGGTGATCCATGTGAGCGGTGATTAGTTGTGAGATGCATGATGTGACAATTTTATGGATAGTTTGTAACGAGTTCTGGGATGATATTTTGATGTATCATTTGTGATTTCTCCTTTAGGCAAGATCTGTGTTTTACTTACTGTCAAAAATTTGGGCACCTTTTCTGAATTTTTAAGAAAATTGTAGAAGTGTATTAACAGGTGCAGATGAAGACAAATAATTTTATACCAAAAACTATGAATATTATCACTGCCAGTACTTTTCCAATTGTGGGTATTTTTTTATAACTACTTTTAGCATTTCCATTGTAACCAGGTATTTGCATTTCTTCAATTCTGTGAGTCCATTCTTTTTCCTCTGTAATCCAGCTTGCTTCTTGATTGTACATCATCCTGTACCATAGAACCATAGAACACTACAGCACAGTACAGGCCCTTCAGCCCTCCATGTTGTGCCGACCCATATAATCCTTATAAAAAAGTACTAAACCCACACTAATCCATAACCCTCCATGTCCAAGAGGCTCTTAAATAACCCTAGTGTTTTAGCCTCCACCACCATCCCTGGCAAGTCATTCCAGGCACTCACGACCCTCTGTGTAAAAAAACTTACCCCTGATGTCTGTCCTAAACTTCCCTCCCTTAATTTTGTACATATGCTCTCTGGTGTTTGCTATTGGTGCCCTGGGAAACAGGTACTGACTATCCAACCTATCTATGCCTCTCATAATCTTGTAGAGCTCTATCAAGTCCCCTCTACACTCCAAAGAGAAAAGTCCCAGCTCTGCTAACCTTGCTTCATATGACTTGTTCTCCAAACCAGGCAACATCCTGGTAATTCTCCTCTGCACCCCTCCATAGCTTCCACATCCTTCCTATAATGAGGTGACCAGAATTGAAAACAATAGCCAGATATCAGACCAAAAGTTCATAATCTGTGTGTTAGTCCACAGCAGGTATTCACTGTTAGAAGAACTTCAGCCAGGATTAATAAGAAGGAGACTGAGATTCAGAGACTGTGCCACTCAGGGAGAAGATACCAAGGTACTGTTCCAGGAGACCATCATACCTCTTTGATTCATTTCCTCATATATGGATGATAGGACAAGGATAGGAGGGTGCGAAAGGAGACGAGGGAGAAGGATTCAAATGGTCACCCTCAGGAGGCCTGAACACCTACTCTTGTCTGACAGGTACAAGGTCCTTTCCTCAGATTTGAAGGAGGATGGGAACTTTGGGTGGGATGTGCAAACAGTCCATGACACCATCTCATAGGCAGCCATTTAATCAGTGGGAGAAATGAGTAATGAAGTGGTGATAGAGGACAGCACAACGAAGGGGACAGACACTGTTTGCTGCAGCAAAGATATAGAACACCAAAGGCTAAGTTGCCCACCTGATGCTAGGGTAAGGATCTTCCCTTCTGTGCTGGAGGGAAAATTGGTAATGGAAGGGAATGATCCACTTGTCGTGGTCCAAGTGGGCACTAATCCCACCGACAGGTTTGGTGAGGGAATATGAGCAATCTGAGGTACAACTTAAAAGCAAAAAATTAGTGATAAGTAAAGCAAAACACGCAAAATGCTGGCCAAACTCAGCAGGGGAGGCAGCATCTCTGGAAAAGAGTAAACAGTTTAACTTTTTTGGGCCGAGACCTTCCATCAGGACTGGAAAGGAAGGGGTAAGTCAGAATAAGAATTCCCCTTTCCCATTGCTCCATCCCACCCCCACCCCCCACCCCTGCCAGACTCTGGACTTCTCCCGCTCCCTCTTCCGGGCCCTGTACCTGGCTGTGAGTTGTCATTGCTGGAAGTTGCGATGATTGTCCTTACGTTCCATTACACTGACATAAATTTATGTTCTCATTCCATGTATTCTTACTGAACAGAATCACTTTACCCTTCTTTGAATTAAACCATCATTGTTATTATATTTTTATTTTACAAAGCCGTGTTTCTACTGGAGATTGTAATAGATGTTCGCAGTTTTTACAGCTGTATTGTGTTCAGTTTTCATCATTTGCATTTATGGTATGAATTCAGGGAGATAACAGCATTATTTGTTTTCTCTGAATGGAAACAAGAACCACAGAAACTGTTACTGACAAAAGTAATTATTTTATTACTTGATTGAACAACAATAAGCTAAAGCTCACACTGCAAGGAAAAATTTCACCTTGTACCAGAAGGGATATGGAAGTAGTTGTTCGACATTTTCATCTTGTTTCCAATTTTTCCATGGCTGCACTTCCTCTCAAATTCAGCTCCCTTCCTCCTCACTCCCCACTTCACACTCCATCCCGTCCTCCCCAGTTCCTGCCCTCCTCCCTACTCCCTCCCCTCCTACTCCAGCAGGAAGCGTTCTGAGCAGAGTGATGGGGCTTTGGCTCACTGGCCTTAGGTGGTAATGGGACGAAGCGAGGTAGGTTTACCGGTGATATTTGTGGAAAGGAGGAAGTATGTGTGTGAGGCCAGTTTTCTGTGCTCAGTGTCAGATGTGGGAGGTCCTGGAGTCTCCCAGCTTCCCGGACGGCCATATCTGCACCCGGTGTGTAGAGCTGCAGCTCCTAAGGGACCAAGTTAGGGAACTGGAGCTGTAGCTCGATGACCTTTGCCATTTCCATGATATCCTGCAGTGGGAGGCAGAACAGCCAGAGGTCATGGTACATATTGGTACCAACGACATAGGTAGGAAAAGGGAAGAGGTCCTGAAAACAGAGTGCAGGGAGTTGGGAAGGAAGTTGAGAAGCAGGACTGCAAAGGTAGTAATCTCGGGATCACTGCCAGTGCCACGCGACAGAGAGAATAGGAATAGAATGAGGTGGAGCATAAATGTGTGGCTGAGGGATTGGTGCAGGAGGCTGAGATTCAGATTTCTGGATCACTGGGACCTCCTTTGGGGCAGGAGTGACCTGTACAAAAAGGTTGCAATTGAATCACAGGGGCACCAATATCCTGGTGGGGAGCTTTGCTAAGGCCACTGGGGAGAGTTTAAACTACAATTGTTGGGGGATGGGGCAGAAGTGAAGAGTCTAGGGAAGAAGAGGTTGGCTCACAAATACAGAAAGCTTGTAGATGGTGCGAGAGGGAGGATAGGCAGGTGATAGAGAAAAGACGCGGTCAGAAGTTTGAGATGCATCTATTTTAACACAAGGAGTGTTGTGAACTAAGTGGATGAGCTTAGAGCGTGGATCAGTATTTGGAGAAATGATGTGGTGGCCATTACAGAGACTTGGATGGCTCAGGGACAGGATTGGTTACTTAAAGTGTCGAGTTTTAGATGTTTCAGAAAGGACAGGGAGAGAGGCAAAAGAGGTGGGGGCATGGCACTATTTACCAGAGATAGCGTCACAGCTACAGAAAATGTGGACGCCATGGAGGGATTGTCTATGAAGTCTCTGTGGGTGGAGGCTGTGAACAAGAAGGGGTCAGTAACTTTACTGGGTATTTTTTATAGGTCGCCCAATAGTAACAGGGATATCGAGGAGCAGGTAGGGAAACAAATCCTGGAAAGGTGTAATAATAACAGTCATGATGGGAGATTTTAAAATCCCAAATATTGATTGGCATTTCCCTAGAGCAAGGGGTTTAGATGGGGTGCAATTGGTTAGGTGTGTTCAGGAAGGTTTATTGACACAAATATGTAGATAATCCTAAAAGAGGAGAGGTTATACTTGATTTGGTATTGGGAAATGAACCTGGTCAGGTGTCAGATCTGTCAGTGGGAGAGCATTTTGGAGATAGTGTTCATAATTTTATCTCCTTTAGAATAGCATTGGAGAGAGATAGGAACAGACAGAAAGCGTTTAACTGGATTAAGGGGAATTATGACGCTATCAGGCAGGAAATCGGAAGCTTAAATCGGGAACAGATGTTCTCAGCGAAAAGTATGGAAGAAATGTGGCAAACGTTCAGGGGATATTTGTGTGGAGTTCTGCACAGGCACGTTCCAATGAGGCAGGGAAGTTATGGTAGGGTACAGGAACCGTGATGTACAAAGGCTGTAATAAATCTAGTCAAGAAGAAAAGAAAAGCTTACAAAAGGTTCAGAGATCTAGGTAATGTTAGAGGTCTAGAAGATTATAAGGCTAATAGGAAGGAGCTTAAGAAGGAAATTAGGAGAGCCAGAAGAGGCCATGAGAAGGTCTTGGCGGGCAGGTTTAAGGAAAACCCCAAGGCATTTTACAAGTGTGTGAAGAACAAGAGGATAAGACGTGAAAGAATAAATGTGACAGTGGGAAAGTGTGTATGGAACCGGAGGAAATAGCAGAGGTACTTAATGAATACTTCAATGTTCACTATGGAAAAGGATCTTGGTAATTGGAGTGATGACTTGCAGCAGACATGAAACACTTAAGCATGTAGATATTAAGAAAGAGGATGTGCTGGAGCTTTTAGAAAGCATCAAGTCGGTTAAGTCGCCGGGACCAGATGAGATATACCCTAGGCTACAGTGGGAGGTGAAGGAGGAGATTGCTGAGCCTCTGGCGATGATCTTTGAATCATCAATGGGGATGGGAGAAGTTCCGGAGGATTGGAGGGTTGCAGATGTTCCTTTATTCAAGAAAGGGAGTAGAGATAGCCCAGGAAATTATAGACCAGTGAGTCTTACTTCAGTGTTGGTAAGTTGATGGAGAAGATCCTGAGAGGCAGGATTTATGAATATTTGGAGAGGTATAATATGATTAGGAGTGTTAGCATGGCTTTGTCAAGGGCAGGTCATGCCTTACAAGCCTGATTGAATTTTTTGAGGATGTGACTGAACACATTGATGAAGGAAGAGCAGTAGATGTAGTGTATATGGATTTCAGCAAAGCATTTGATAAGGTACCCCATGGAAGGCTTAAAAGTAAAGAGACATGGGATCCAAGGGGACAGTGCTTTGTGGATCCAGAACTGGCTTGCCCACAGAAGGCAGAGACTGGTTGTAAACGGGTCATATTCTGCATGGAGGTCGGTCACTAGTGGAGTGCTTCAGGGATCAGTTCTGGGACCCTTACTCTTCATGATTTTTATAAATGACCTGGTCGAGGAAGTGGAGGGATGGGTTTGTAAGTTTGCTGATGACACAAAGGTTGGAGGTGTTGTGGATAGTGTGGAGGGCTGTCAGAGGTTACAGCAGGATATTGATAGGATGCAAAACTGGGTTGAGAAGTGGCAGATGGATTTCAACCGAGATAAGTGTGAAGTGGTCAAATATGATGGCAGAATATAGT
The DNA here is from genome assembly GCF_030144855.1 of Hypanus sabinus. Lineage (NCBI taxonomy): Eukaryota > Metazoa > Chordata > Chondrichthyes > Myliobatiformes > Dasyatidae > Hypanus > Hypanus sabinus. Next base: position 153,569,699 of record NC_082710.1, on the reverse strand, counting down.
TTAATGGTAAGACTCTTGGCAGTGTGGAGGATTAGAGGGATCTTGGGGTCCGAGTCCATAGAACGCTCAAAGCAGCTGTGCAGGTTGACTCTGTGGTTAAGAAGGTGTACGGTGTATTGGCCTTCATCAATCATGGAATTGGATTTAGGAGCCGAGAGGTAACGTTGCAGCTATATAGGACCCTGGTCAGATCCCACCTGGGAGTACTGTGCACAGTTCTGGGCGCCTCACTACAGTAAGGATGTGGAAGCCATAGAAAGGGTGCAAAGGAGGTTTACAAGGATGTTACCTGGATTGGGGAGAATGCCTTATGAGAATAAGTTGAGTGAACTCTGCCTTTTCTCCTTGGAGTGACGGAAGATGAGAGGTCACCCGATAGAAGTGTATAAGATGATGAGAGACATTGATCATGTGGATAGTCAGAGGCTTTTTCCTAGGGCTGAAATGGTTGTCACAAGAGGACACAGGTATAAGGTGCTGGGAAGTAGGTACCGTGGAGATGTCAGGGTTAAGTTTTTTTACTCAGAGAGTGGTGAGTGCGTGGAATGGGCTGCTGGAAACGGTGGTAGGGGCAGATACCATGGGTCTTTTAAGAGACTTTTGAATAGGTAATGAGACTTAGAAAAATAGAGGGCTATAGTTAAAACAACACACACAAAATGCTGGTGGAACACAGCAAGCCAGGCAGCATCTACAGGGAGAAGCACTGTCGACGTTTCGGGCCGAGACCCTTCATCAGGACTAACAGAATGGAATGATACTAAGAGATTTGAAAGTAGGAGGGGTGGGGGAAATGTGAAATGATAAGTGAAGACCGGAGGGGGTGGGATGAAGCTAAGAGCTAGAAAGGTGATTGGCAAAAGGGATACAGAGATGGAGGCAATTCCCTTCTCCAGCTCTGTATCACTTTTGCTAATCACCTTTCCAGCTCTTAGCTTCATCCCTCCCCTTCCGGTCTTCTCCTATCATTTCGCATTTCCCCCTCCTCCCCACTACTTTCAAATCTCTTAGTATCTTTCCTTTCAGTTAGTCCTGACGAAGGGTCTCGGCCCGAAACGTCGACAGTGCTTCTCCCTATAGATGCTGCCTGGCCTGCTGTGTTCCACCAGCATTTTGTGTGTGTTGTTTGAATTTCCAGCATCTGCAGATTTCCTCGTGTTTGGGCTATAGTTAAGCCTAGTATATTCTAAGGTAGGGACATGTTCAGGTTTTCTATGTTTCTATTACATCCTTGTTTTTATATTCTAGTCCTCTTGAAATGAATGCTGACATCGCATTTGCCTTCTTCACCACAGACTCACCCTGCAAATTAACCTTTCGGGAAACCTGCACAATGACTCCCAAGTCCCTTTGTAGCTCAGATTTTTGAATTTTCCTCATTTAGAAAATAGTCTGCCCTTTTACTTCTTCTACCAAAGTGCATGATCATACACTTCACAACACTGTATTCTATCTGCCAATTCTTTGCCTATTCTCCCAAGCTATCAAAGTCCTCTGCAGCCTATTTACTTCCTCAAAACTATCTGCTCGTGCACCTATCTTTGCATCATCTGCAAACTTTGAAGCAAAGCTTCAATTCCATCTTTCAAGTCACTGACATATAAAAAGGAATAGGTCCTAACACAGTCCACTGTGGTCACTAGTCACTGGCAGCCAACAAAAAAAGTTCCCTTTATTCCCACTCTCTGCCTCCTGCCAATCAGCCGCTGCTTAGTCCATGCTATTATTTTACCTGTAATACCCTAGGCTCTGAACATGTTAAGCAACTTCATGTGTGGAACTTTGACAAAGGTCTTATGAAAATCCAAGATCACAAAATCCACCAATACCCCTTTGTCTATCCTGCTTGCTATTTCTTCAAAGAATTCCAGAAGATTTGTCAGGCAAGATTTTCCCTTGAGGAAACCAGGCTGATTACAGCCTATATTATCATGTGCCTCCAAGTACCCCAAAACCACATCCTTAACAATCAACTCTGACACCTTCCCAACCACTGGGGTCAGACTAAATGGTCTAAAATTTCCTTTCTTCTGCCTCTCTCTTTTGCAATTTTACTGTCTTCCAGAAACAGAGATGTGGAGCAAATATTTGATCATTGTAAATGTCTAGAATTCTTTGCCAAGTTGAGGTCAAGTCATTGGGTAGATTTAAAGGGAAGTTTGATAGATGCTTTATTAGTAAGGCTTTCATTGTTATGTGGAGAATGTTATGTGGTTGAGAGGGGAAATAAATCTGCCATGATTAAGCATACTCGAATTGCTGAATGGCCAAACTCCGCTCCTATGCCTTCATGCAAGCACCGACTACTACACTGAGCACCCACTCTAACGCACATCTACCCCAACACTCTCTCATACACACAAACAGACCCACGCTGAACTCAACAGACAGATTCACTTGCCCATGAACCTGTCTCACTCACGGAGGGATAAACTGTCCTGTGCAGCTGAAGTGGGCCGCAGCGTTGACGAGCCGGCAGCCCTCCTGCACTATCAGCATGTAGTTCGGACTCCGAACTGTCTGAAAACCCGCACCGAATGCCCGAATGTGCCGACCTGCAAATCCCGGAGCGGCGCAATCTGCAGGGAAAGGACGGCCCAGACTGCCGCTGGTTCCTCCTCCGCAAGTTTCGTACGGCGTGCAGTTTGTCCGTGTCGTTCATCAGTTTCGATTTCCACAAATAGCGATTTTACAGGAAATACTGATATAGATCTCCCGCCGTATTGAAACACAAAAGGGTGGTTCATGAAGTAAACAGCAGAGGAGGAAGAGCAGAGCTCACTCTCCATGTCACAGTCATCAGTCGGGATTCAAGCTTCTTTGTTTATTGGTTCGCGGGGCTCTTCGGCAACTGGTCCGACCGGTACTGGGGCCCCTTCTGACCAGCTGGTACTGTTGTTCAGTCCTGCACATCGGATCAGTGGAATTTTAGGTCATTCCTCCTTACCAAGCTGCTGCAGCTCTGGGATGTTAGTGAGCTTCCTTGGATGAACTTCCACAGCATTTCTATAGGATTAAGGTCAGGACTTTGACTCAGCCATTCCAAAATGTGAAATTTCTTCTGCTTTAACCATTCTTTGCTAGACTGACTTGTGTGATTAGCGTCATTGTCTTGCTGCATGGCCCACTTCCTTTTGTGCTTCAGTTCACAGATGGGTATCCTGACATTTTCCTGTAGAATCTGCTGGTAAAATTCAGAATTCATAGTTCCATCAATGGTGCCCAGCTTTCCTAGTCCCAAGGCAGCAAAAGAAGCCCAAACCATGACACTGCCACCACCATGTTTCTAGATGGGATGAAATTCTTAAAAAGCTCTATTTTGGACTCATCTGTCCTCAGAACATTCTTCCAATAGCCTTCTAGCTTATCCATGTGGTCGTTATCAAACTTTAGATGGGCAGCAATGTTCTTATTGGAGAGTAGTGCCTTTCTCTTTGCAACCCTGTTATTTTTGTTCAGTGCTTGCCTGATAGTAGTCTCATGAGTACTGACATTAGCCAATGTAAGAGAGGCCTGTAGCTCCTTAGATGTTACCCTGAGGTTCCTTGTGACCTGGAGTATTACACGCCTTGGAGTGATTTTTGTTCATTGACCACTCCTGGGGAGAGTAATAATGGTGTTGAATTTCCTCCATCTCCAAAACCTGTAAGTTTGTTCACAAACTTTCTAGCACTACTCTATGTACCCTTAAGTCTTTCAGCTTTTTGTGCACCTTCTTTCTTGAAATAGTAAATGCACTTAGTTCTCTTCCCTCACACCCTTCAACACCTGGCACACTGCTAGTGTCTTCCCCAGTGAAGACTGATGCAAAACACTTATTTAATATCTGTTATCTCCTTGTCCCCTGTTATTATTTCTCTGGCCTCATTCTCTAGCAGTCCTATATCCATTTTCATGTCTTTTATTTCTTACATACTTGAATAAGCTTTTACCATCCACTTTGGTATTGTTTGCTAGCGTGCTTTCATATTTCATCTTTTCCCTCCTAATGATTCTTTTAGTTGCTCTCTCTAGCGTTTTGAAATCTTCCCAATCCTCCATCTTCCCATTAATTTTTGCTTCATTGTGCCCTCTCTCTTGCCCCATTAGCTATGACTTCCCTTTTCAGCCATGGTTGCACTATTTTGCCATTTGAGTATTTCATTGGTTTGCAATACATCTACCCAGCAATACATCTATCATTTTCCCCAGAAACTGATGCCATTGCTGCTCTATTGTCACCCCTGCCAGCATCTCTTTCTTAGTTACTTTGGACATCTCCTCTCTCATACCACTGTAATTTCTCCCTATCAAATTTCAGGTTAAACTCAGTTGTATTGTGATCACTGCCTCCAGAGTGTTATTTCACATTAAGCTCCATAATCGCTTCTGATTCATTATATAACACCCAATCCAGCATAACTGATCCCCAGTAGGCTCAACAACAAACTGCTCTAATAAGCCATCTCATAGACATTCAATGAACTCACTCTCTTAAGATCCATTACCAACCTGATTTTCCCAATCCACCTGCAGGTTAAAATCCCCCTTGACTATCATAACATTGCCTTTTTGACACACCGTTTCTACTTCCCATTGTAAACTGTGGTCCACATCCCAGCAACTGTTGGGAGGCCTATATATAGCTGCCATCAGGGTCCTTTTACCTTTGCAGTTTCTTAAATCAACCCAAAATGATTCAACATCTTCCGATCCTATGTCACATCTTTCTACTTATTTGATGACATCCTTTACCAGCAGAGCCACACCACCCCCTCTGCCCACCTTCCCATCCCTCCAATACAATGTGTAACCTTGGACATTAGCTCCCAGTTACAACCATCATACCTGACAATCTAGAAGTGTACCCTCACCAAAGTCTTGTAAAACTTTTACATGGCTTTCCAAATTTTGTACTCAATGTCCTGACTGACAAAGGCTAGTGTGCCAAAAGGCTTATTCCCCATTCTGTCTACCTAAAAACACCACTTTCAGGGAACCTTGGATTTGTCCTCCTAGAACCCTCTGTTTTACGACACTCCTTTCACCTGTAAATGATTTTGTCTCCCGAAGGTGCAACACCACACGCTTATCTGAGCCAATCTTCATTTTTGACATTCCTTGGCCCACTTATCTAGCTAACCAAGATACTTCAATAATCTCTTTGACAGGAGCTCAGTGTGAACCCCTCATACTGTTCCCACTCTTACAACATCGTTGAGACAGAAGGGCCTATTCTGCACTGTATCTCTGAAAAAAAGTAAAATAAATAAACTTTTATCCTAGTATTTTACCATCCCTTCCCTATTAATACCTGTATATACTTTCTTATCTCCAGCAACTTTGCCCTCGGCACACACCGGACAAACAATGGCAGCAGGTCTGTCAGGAGGAAAATATTTTTTCCCAGTATCTAATCTCAAGTATGTCCATCCACACACACCTTCTGGCTATTACCACATTACAAGCTGACACCATTTTGAGTTACACATTTTAGCATCTGTCGTGCATATACAATGGTGCAGATTTTGAGGGAAAATATTTACTAGTTTGGAAAGGATGGAAATGATTAGGAATAATCAGCGTACTTTTCTGCATGGAAGATCATGTCTCACGAATTTGGTTAAGTTTTTTGCAAATGTAATCAAGGAAGTTGACGATATGGAATTCAGTAACACCTTTGATAGGGTTCTGCATGATAGGTTGCTATGGAAAGTTAGATTGCATGGCATCCAGAGAGAGCTAACCAACTGGATAATGAATTGGCCTTATGGCAGACAGCAGCAGCTTATGCAGGAATTTTTTTTTTCAGATTAGAGGTGAAAAAACACCTCGTGGTTTTCCCCAGAGATTGGTACTGGGCACATTGCTATCTGTCATCTATATCAGTGTCACAAACATGAGAAACTCTGCAGATGCTGGAAACCCAAAACGACACTCAAAAATGCTGGCTGGAACTCAGCAGGCCAGGCAGCATCTACGGAAAAGAGGAAACAGTTGAAGTTCGGGCCAAAACCCTTGATCCGGACTGGAAAGAAAGAGGATGTTAGAGTAAAAAGGAGGGGGAGGGGAAGGAAGAAATACAAGGTGTTAGGTCACATGTGAAACCAGGAGAGGTGGAAGGGGTGAAGTAAAGAGCTGGGAAGTTGTTTGGTGAAAGAGATACAATGCTGGAGAAAGGAGAATCTGATAGGAGAGGACAGAAAACCATGGAAGAAAGGGGATGAGGAGGAGCACCAGAGGGAGGTGATGGGCAGGTAAGGAGATAAGGTGAGAGAGGGAAACAGGAACGGGGAATAGTGAAGGAGAATGGGGCATTACCAGAAGTTTGAGAAACTGATGTTAATGCCATCAGGTTGGTGGCTACCAGATGGACTGTAAGGTATTGCTCCTCCAAACTGAGTGTGCCTTCACCGTGGCTGTAGATGAGGCCACAGGCAGACATGTTGGGATGGGATTGGGAAATAGAATTGAAAAGAGTGGCTACTGGGAGATTCCACTTTTTCTGGCAGATGGAGCACAGGTGCTCAGTGAGGTGGTCTCACAATCTACGTCAGATCTCACCAATATACAGGCGGCCACATGAGGAGACATGATACAATAGATGACCACAAAAGACTCACAGGTGAAGTGTCATCTCACCTGGAAGGACTGTTAGGGCCCTGAATGGTGGTGAGGGAGGAGGTGTAGGGGCAGGTATGGCACTTGTTCCGCTTGCAAGGAAAAGTACCAGGACAGAGATTAGTGAGGAAGGATGAATTTCCAAGGGAGCAATCCCTGCAGAAAGTGGAAAATAGGAGGGAGGGAAAGATCTGCTTGGTGGGAGGATCCCTTTGGAGATGGTGGAAGTTACGTTGAATTATATGCTGGATGTGGAGGCCAGTGAGAACCCTATCCCTACTGTGGTGGTGGGTGGATGGTGTGAGATGGTACACAAAAGGAAAGGGATGCAGGTGAAGGCAGTATTACTGCTGGAGGAAGGGAAGCCCTTTTCTTTGAATGCGGAGGACATCTCAGTAGTACTGGAATGAAAAGCCTCATACTGAGAGTAGATGCAATGAAGACAGTGGAACTGAGAGAAGGGGATAGCAATTTTACAAGTGCCAAGGTGGGATGAGTTAGAGTCCAGGTAGCTGTGAGAATCAGTGGGTTTATAAAAGATATTAGTAGATAACTGTTTCCGGAGATGGAGACAGAGAGACTGAGAAAGTGAAGGGGAGGTGTCAGAAATGGACCAGGTAAATTTGAGGATAGGGTGGAAGTTGGAGGCAAAGCTGATGTGGCTGCAGGAAGCAGCTGCAAAGCACTCAACAATGTAGCGTAGAAAAAGTGGGCGACAGACACCAGAGTAGGCTTGGAACTTAGACTGTTCTATGTCGCCAACAAAAAGGAAGGCACAGCTGGGACCCATGTGAGTGCCCACGGCTACTCATTTTGTTTCAAGGTCTTGGAGGAGCCAAAGGAGAAATTATTAAGAGTGAGGACAAGTTCCACTGACTAGACAGTTGGTTAGTACCTTTGCAAAGGACACTAAAATACAGTGGATGCTTTCATTCAGAGTGAAGATAACTATTAGGATTTATAGAGGTATCTTTATCAGCTGGATAGATGGGCTGAGAATCGGCAAATGGAACTTAGTTTGTATAAACACATGGTTTTTCACTTTGGGTAGACAGATTGGGATAGGATAATCGCAGTCAATGTTAAGACCCTGGGGCGTGTTGCACAACAGAGGGATCTCAGAGAACAAGTGCATGGTTCACTGAATGTGGCATCACAGGTAGAGAGGGTGGTGAATTAGGCTTTTGGCATGCTGGCCTTTTTCAGTCAGGGCACTGAATATCATAGTTGGGATGTTATGTTGCAGTTTTAGAAGTTTTGTCTTTATTGTTGGTCGACCTTCTATTTGAATGATGTGATTAATCAGGAAAGAGAGCAGAGGAGATTAAGAGATGTTTTGCGGACTTGAGAGACTGAGTTCTGGAGAGAGGTTAAGCAGGTTAGGACATTTATTTATTGGAGCAGAGGAGATTTTAGAGAGGTGTACAAAATTATATGGGGGCGTGGACATGGATGCTGCATAAAGACTTTATCACCAGGTTTGGGGAATCAAGAATTAGAGGACAGTGCATCACCATACTGGGGGAACTCAGCTGGTCTGACAGAATCCATGGAGGGAAATGTTTCCGGTCAAGACCCTTCATTAGAACTGGAAAGGAAGGGGTAGAACCCACAATCAAAAGATGGTGAGAGGGAGAAGGAGGGAATAGAAAATGGTGGGTGATAAATGAGACCCGATGAGGGGGAACAAGTGGGCGAGGTTAGGGCATGATGTAAGAAGCTGGGAGATGGAAGACGTAAAGGACTGAAGAAGAAGAAGAAATGTAACAGGAGTTGAAAGTGATCCAAGTAATAAAGAAAAGGAGGAGGGGAAGTGTTGGGAAGCTCATCAGGGCTGGGGAATGGGGAAAAAAAGAACAGGGAAAGGGAATATCGTGGAGGGTAGACATCACGGAAATTAGTGAAAGCACGAGGTTGAAGATTGCCCAGGTGGAATATGAAGTGTTGCGAGTTTGGCCTCAGTGGCAGCTGCGAAGGTCACGCACAGATATGTCGGTGTGGGAATCGGATGCTGAATTATAATGAAAGGACACCTGATCGTCTGAACACCGATTTATCCAACCGCCAGGAATTTCAGCCCCGCCCCCTCCTTTCTCTGCTGCCAAGGTGGAGAGCAAACTGACAGCAGGTTCTGCTGTGGAAGTCGAGCTCCGCCCTCTGTTTGTTCCTCATCAACATAAAACCAGTGTTGCTTTGATAATCTCTGGAATCGAAACTGATGAGTAAATCAGAAAGTATATCTGCAGGACTTCGCCCAGTCAGTGGAGAAAGGATACAGTGCAGTACTTGAACCGCTCCAGGACGGCTTTGCTCTGCATATATCCCGACTTAACATTAATGTCAACTCTAGCAGTTGTTTGAAAGCACAACAGAGCTCCGAGCACGGGTACTTTAGTCATCCCAGTGAGTCTGACCCAGGTGCAGACAGTGCAGTGGGGACCACTGAGACCACTCGGACCATCGCTGCAATCCCTCGTCAGCTTCAGGCAGATAGACGCCCGATCTACAGGTGAGTGAAACAGGTTGCCCGTGAGGGAAGTAGTGTGTAGTTGTGGGGGTGGGGGTGGGGGGCTGCTTACGTGGACTGTTTCTGTGAGACGCCATTCATTGGTTGAAATTTATTTTTTCCCACTTGTTTGTAAATTGAAGAAACCAAACCGCTCCTTGTTCACGAAACAACAATAACAATCACTTTGCGCTATTTTATTGTAGTCAGTAATGTTAGATCAGACCACAGAGCAGTACAGCGCAGGAACAACCCAGTCGGACCTGGAACCTGTGCCGACCAGGATGCCAGTGGAAGCTAATCGCATCTTGTTTTTAAGTGTAATTTGTTTTCATTGGGAATGCCTGCAGTGCTAACGTAAATTAAGTTTTAATTGTACCTGGACATACTGGTGCATATGACAATAAACTTGATTTTAGACTGTCCCATGAGCAAAGTCACCAAAGAGACGCAGTTGATAGATTTGAAAAGTTGTCACAAATAAGGTGTCAGTCACCTGGAGTCGAGGGAGAGACAATTTCTTCGAGCTACATGTAATGGTTACAAATCCTCCCATCATCAGACCGCCCTGTTCGCACCTGTATTACAGACACCCACATTCAACAAGTGATGAATTTAAATCCGCATTGACAACCAAGAGAAAAAGATGTAGATGCTGGAAATCCAAGCAACTGGAACTCCAAAGTACTGGAGGAACTCAGGAGGCCAGACAGCATCTATGGAAAAAGAGTACAGTCGACATTTCCGGCCGAGACTCTTGGGCAGGACTGGAGAAGAAAAGCTGAGGAGTAGATTTAAAAGGGTGAGGGGAGAGAGAAACACAAGGTGATTGGTGAGCCTGGAGGGGGAGAGATGAAGAAAAGAGTTTGGAAGTTGATAGATGAAAGAGACAGGCCATGGAAGAAAGCGGGCGGGCGGGGGGTGGGGGTGGCGTTGAGCACCGGAGGGAGTCGATCAACGGGCAGGTCAATAAGGTGAGAAGGGAAAAAGGGGATGGGAATTGGTGATGGGGGGGGGGGGGGCGGATTACCTGTAATTCGAGAAATCGATGTTCATGCCGTCAGATTGGAGGCTACCCAAAAGGAATATAAGATGGTGTTCCTCCAACCTAAGTGTGGCCTCATCACGACAGTGGAGGGGGCCATGGATAGACATATCTGACAGTGCATAGGTTCTCGGCGAAGGTGTCCCTAGACCTCCTCCCTCACTACCATTCAGTGCCCGAACAATCCTTCAGGATCAGACGACTCTTCCCCTTGAGTCTGTTGGGGTCAGACACTGTGCTCGGTGCTTGCGGAGGGGCCTCCAGTACATCGGAGAGAGCCGACGCGGATTGGAATTCCGCTTCACCGAGTCCACCAGAAATCGCGGCATCTTCCAGTGGCCACCCATGTTAACTCCACTTCCCATTCCGATGTGTCTATCCATGGACTCCTCCACTGTCGTGATGAGACCACATTTAGACTGGAGGAACAATATCTTATATCCCGCTTCCGTAGCCTCCAACCTGAATGGCATGAACATCGATTTCTCGAACTTCCGGTGATGCCCCCATCACCCGCCGCCTCACTCGCTCCCTCCCCGTCCCCAATCCCTACTCCATCCCTTCCTGCCCGCCACTAATCCCCACACCCTCCCCTCCACCCCACACCTCACTCCGCACTCCCTTCCCTCCTCCCCACACCCACTCCAAACTCCCTCCCCACACCACACACCCTCCCGTCCTCCTCACTCCCCACTCCACACACCCTCCCCTCCTCCTCACTCCCCACACACAACTCCCTCCCCTCCTCCCCACTCCCTCTCCTCCTTTTCCCCCTCATTCCCCTCACTCTCCTCCTTCCACGACAACCTCCCTCTCCCCCTGCTCTGACATCCTCTACCTCGCACCCTCCACTAAATCCCACCCTACGTCCTCACCCCCTGCCTCCCCACACTCCCCCACCACATTCGCCCCTGAACCCATCCCTAACCACACCCCCCTTCCCCACAACCTCCCCTCCTCCCCACTGCCTCCTCTCCTCCCCTCCTTCTCCCCATCCCCTACTTTTCCTTCATCCCTAACAACTCCCCCTCCCGCTTCTGACATCCTCCCCACTCCCCGCATCCCCCTCCTCCTCACCTCCTCCACTACCCCCACTCCACATACACCCCTCTAGCATTAAACCCCCACAACACACCCACCCACACCATACACCCATCCCCCTCCACCATACAACCACCACCACCATACACCCCTTCACCATTTCCCCCCTCCACACATCGCACTCCCTCCCCTCCTCCCCGCTCCACACTCCCTCCCCTCAGCCCCACTCCCAACTCAATCCCCTCGTCTTCACTCAACACACTCTCCACTCCCTCCACTTGTCCTCACTCTCCAATACCACCCATCGGCCTTCCTCCCCACTCCCTCCCTTCGTCCCCACTCCCTCCACTCCTCCTCACTACCCCACTCCACACTCCCTCCCCTCCTTCTCACTCCCCACTCGACACTCACTCTCCTCCTCCACGTCTCCACTCCCTCCCCTCCTCCCCACTCACACCTCCACACTCCCTCTCCTCCTACCAACTCACACCTCCACACTCCCTCTCCTCCCCACTCACACCTACACATTCCCTCTCCACATCCCCACTCACACCTCCAGACATCCTCCCCTCGTCCCCCTCCACACATCTTCTCATCTCCTCGTACCCCCTCCACACTCCCTCCCCCCCTCCCCACACCACACATCCTCCTCTCCTCCCCACACCACACATCCTCCTCTCCTCCCCACACCACACATCCTCCTTTCCTCCCCACACCACACATCCTCCTCTCCCCCCCACACCACACATCCTCCTCTCCCCCCCACACCACACATCCTCCTCTCCCCCCCACACCACACATCCTCCTCTCCCCCCCACACCACACATCCTCCTCTCCTCCCCACACCACACATCCTCCTCTCCTCCCCACACCACACATCCTCCCCTCCTCCCCACACCACACATCCTCCCCTCCTCCCCACACCACACATCTTCTCCTCGTACCCCCTCCACACTCCCTCTCCTCCTACCCACTCACACCTCCACACTCACTCTCCTCCCCACTCACACTTCCAGACATCCTCCCCTCGTCCCCCTCCACACATCTCCTCGTACCCCCTCCACACTCCCTCCCCTCCTCCCCACACCACACATCCTCCCCTCCCCACACATCCTCCCCTCCTCCCACCACACATCCTCCCCTCCTCCCACCACACATCCTCCCCTCCTCCCCACACCACACATCCTCCACTCCTCCCCACACCACACATCCTCCACTCCTCCCCACACCACACATCCTCCACTCCTCCCCACACCACACATCCTCCACTCCTCCCCACACCACACATCCTCCACTCCTCCCCACACCACACTCACTCCACGCCTCCCCACTCCCCACAGCCTCCCACTCCTCATTCCCCACTCCCTCCCCTTCTCCCCACTCCACACTCCCTCTCCTCCTCCTCATTCCCCACTCCACACTACCTCCATCCCCTCCGGCCCATACACACGCCCTCCCCTCCACCCCGTACCCACTCCCCCAGGTACACACTGCCCCCATTAACCCCGTACCCACTCCCCACAGCCTTCCCCTCCTCATTCCCCACTCCCTCCCGTCCCCACTCCACACTCCCTTCCTCCTCATTCCCCACTCCACACTACCTCCCTCCCCTCCACGCCCTCCCCTCCAGCCCGTACCCACTCCCTCCCCCTCCACACTCCCAGCCATCCTCCACACACCACACTCACTCCACTCCTCACCACTCCCTACTCCTCACTCCATCCCCTCGTCCACACTCCCCACTCCCTCCCCTCCTCCCCACTCCCGACTCCACACTCCCTCCCCTCCTCGCCACTCCGTACTCCCGTACCCACTCCCACCCTTCCTCCACACACCCCACTCACTCCTCCCCCTCCTCCCCACACCACACCCACTCCCCTCCTCCCCACTGCCTCCCCTCCTCCTCACTCCCCACTTCACCCTCCATCCCGTTCTCCCCACACCACACTCCCTCTCCTCCTCCCCAGTTCCTGCCCTCCTCCCTACTCCCTCCCCTCATCCCCACTCCCCACTCCCGTATCCACTCCCACCCTTCCTCCCCACACCCGACTCCCTCCTCCTCCCCACACCTGACTCCCTCCTCCTCCCCACACCCCACTCCCTCCCCTCCTCCCCACACCCCACTCGCTCCCATCCTCCCCACACCTCACATCCTCCCCTCCTCCCCACTCCACACTGCCTCCCCTACTCCTCAATCCCCACTCCCTGCCCTCCTCGGTGTCACCAATCCCAACTCCTTCCCCTCCTCCTGACTCCCTCACATCCACCCCACTCCTCCTCCTCCTCCTCACTCCCCACTCCCTCTCCTCCTCCTCATTCTCCACTCCACACCTGCCCCGCTCTCCTCCCCACTCCCTCCCTCCACTCACCCACTCCCTTCCAGCCCGTACACACCTCCTTCCCTCTTCCCCACACCCCACTCCCTTCCCTCGTCTCCACCACATATCCTCCTCTCGTCCCCACTCCCACGCCACACTCCCTCGCCTCATCCCCACTCGCACCTCCTTTCGCTCCCACTCCCTCCCCTCCTCCCCAAAACACGTCCTCCCTTCCTCCCCACTCACTCCACACTCCCTCACATCCACCCCACTCCCCACTCCACATCCCCTCTCATCTTCCTCATTCCCCACTCCACACTGCTGCCCCGCTCTTCTCCCCACTCCCTCCCCTCCACACTCCCTCCCTCCACTCCTCCCCACTCCCCACAACCTCCCTCCCCTCCACCCCCTCTCTTCCAGCCTGTACACACCCCCACCCCTCAACCACATACACACTCCCAACCCTCATCACCACACCCCACTCCCTCCCCTCCACCCACTCCCTTCCAGCCTGTACACACCCCACCCAACCCTGTACACACTCGCTCCCCTCGTACCCACACCCCATGCCCTCCCCTCGTCCCCAAACCCCACTCCCTCCCCTCGACACTCCCCACACCCCACTCCCTCCATCCCCTCCTCCCCACTCCCCCTCTCCCGTCCACCCCTCACTCAACCCCATACACAGTCCCTCCCCTCATCCCCACACCCCACGCCCTCCGCTCAACCCCACACCCCGCTCCCTCCCCTCGACACTCCCCACACCCCACTCCCTCCATCCCCTCCTCCCCACTCTCCACACCTTTCCTCCCGTCCAACCCTCACCCAACCCCGTACACAGTCCCTCCCCTCATCCCCACACCCCACGCCCTCTTCTCGACCCCACACCCCACTCCCTCCCCTCCACACTCCCCACACAACACTCCCTCCCCTCCTCCCCACTCCGCACTCCCTGCCCTCCTCGACGTCACCACTCCCAACTCCTTCTTCTCCACCCCACTCCCTCACATCCACCCCCTCCCCACTACACACCCTCTCCTCCTCGTCATTCCCCACTCCACACTGCTGCCCCCTCTCCTCCCCACTCCCTCCCCTCCACACTCCCTCCCTCTCCTCCCATCTCCCCACTCCACACTCCTGTCCCCTCCTCCCCACTCCACACTCCCTCCCCTCCTCCTCCTCACTCCCAACTCCCTCCCATCCACCCCACTCCACAATCCTGTCCCCCTCCTTCCCACTCCCTCCACTCCAACCCAGCCCGTACACACTCCCACTCCTCCTCCCCACACTGCACTCCCAGCCCTCCTCGGTCACCACTCCCAACTCCTTCCCCTCCTCCCCACTCCCTCACATCCACCGCACTCCACACTCCCTCTCATCCTCCTCATTCCCCACTCCACACTGCTGCCCCGCTCTTCTCCCCACTCCCTCCCTCCCCTCCTCACCACTCCCTCCCCTCCACCCCCTCCCTTCCAGCCCGTACACAACTCCACCCCTCAACCCCGTACCCATTCCCTCCCCTCGACCCCACACCACATCCTCCTCTCGTCGCCAGTCCCACCCCCACACATCCTCCCCACTCCACACTGCCTCTCCTCCTCCCCACACCTCACTCCCTGCCCTCCTCGACGTCACCACTCCCAACACCTTCCCCTCCTCCCCACTCCCTCACATCCACCCCACAACCCACTCCCTCCCCTCCCTCCCCTCCTCCCCACTCCACACTGCCTCTCCTCCTCCCCACACCTCACTCCCTGCCCTCCTCGACGTCACCACTCCCAACACCTTCCCCTCCTCCCCACTCCCTCACATCCACCCCACAACCCACTCCCTCCCCTCCCTCCCCTCCTCCCCACTCCACACTGCCTCTCCTCCTCCCCACACCTCACTCCCTGCCCTCCTCGACGTCACCACTCCCAATACCTTCCCCTCCTCCCCACTCCCTCACATCCACCCCACTCCCCACTCCACATTCCCTCCCCTCCTCCCCACAACCCACTCCCTCCCCACCTCCTCACTCCCCACTCCACATTCCCTCCCCTCCTCCCGACTCCCTCCCCTCATCCCCAGAACCCACTCCCTCCCATCCTCCCTGCAACCCACTTCCTCCCCACAAACCACTCCCTCCCCTCCTCCCCACTCCCACTCCCTCCCTCCCCTCCTCCCCACTCCACACTCCCTCCCCTCCTCCCCACTCCCTCCCCTCCTCCTCACTCCACACTCCCTCCCCTCCTCCTCACACCCCACACCACATCCCTCCTCGCTGTCACCACTCCCCACTCCCTCCCATCCTTCTCCCCATTCCCTCTCCCCCTCCTCCGACATCCTCCACTAACCCACCTCCCCCTCAGCCTACCCCCCATGCTTCCCAACACGCCCCTGAACCCGTCCCTCACCACACTCGCCCCTCCCCCTCTCCCTCACCACACTCCCCCCTTCCCCACTGCCTCCTCTCCTCTCCTCCTTCTCCCCTATCCCATACTTTTCCTTCTTCCCTAACACCTCTCCCTCCCTCTCCACTGACATCCTTCCCATTCCCCCCTCCTCCACTACCCCCCCTCCACACTAACCCCAACCAGACACTCACGCCCCACACCAGACACATTCCCCCCCACCTCAACTTTCTCCCAAGCAACGCTTGTGTTGTTTATATGGCTGGAGACTACTTCGGATTTTCCTCAACCTTTCCAGCCTGATACATTTCATACCTTCTCTTTGCCTTCCTATATCCCTCTAGAACATTCTTATATAGTCTTTACTATTTTAATCATTTTTATAATCATTTTACATTGATTAAGAGAAATTTCTTCTCTGAGGTCATAGTGAACATGTTCAGTTCTATTGTGTGAAAGTAATTAAAGACAAATCATTCAATATATTTAAGAAGCAGCTGAATATTGTTTCTATCCAATGGAATCAAGAGACGGAGGAGGAAAGCGCTCTCCAATCAGCCAATCATGGTGTTACCAGGAGGAATATAGTCTTCCTGTCTTCGCTGTTTTCCACTGCTTGCCTGAGAATTCAGTCGTCCTCTACAGGATAGACAAGAAGCTGCAGATGCTGGAATCTGAAGCAACACACAAAATGAATCAAACAGCTTTACTATCACTGACATAGGTCATGAAATCCATTGTTTTTCAGCATCAGTGCAGAACATGTAAAAATGATGATAAATTATAATAACTAATGAATGCAAAAGAGGAATAGTGAGATTGTGTCCATGGATTGATGGATTGTTCAGAAATCTGAAGGAAGAGTGGAAGAAGCTATTCCTGAAACATTGAATGTGGTTCATCAGACTCGGTACTTCCTCTCCACTAGTAGCAATGAGAAGAGGTTACGAAACCGTTGTTGAGGGTCCTTAATGTTGGACGTCACTGCCTTGAGACACCATCGTTTAAGACAAGTAATACACACAAGATACTGGAGGAACTGTGCAGGTCAGAGTATCTACAGAGAGGAAAGACGAACCAACGTTTCAGGTTGACAGCATGTTTTCGATGGCGTGGCATATTCTGTCCATGATAGCCTCTCACGATCCTGAGCACTGGGGCCTCCACACCAAATGGTGATGGAACCAGGCAGAATGCCCTCCATCTGTAGAAATTTGCAAGTCTTTGGTGATGGACCAAATCTCCTTCAGCTCCTAGTGAAGTGGAGCCCCTGGTATTTCATCAATGTATTAGGCACAGTATCGATGTGAGTGGAGTCAGTGAGATTGTATCGGCTGTAGACCTGTATTAGAATCAGAATCAGGTTTATTTCACTGGCATGTTGTGAAATTTGTTGTTTTGCACAGCAGTACAGTTCAATCGGAGCAGCAATACTGGCAGTAGCAAACTGCAGCAGGTCCAGGTCCTTGCTCAGGCAGGAGATATTCTAGCCATGACCAACCTCTCAAAGCACTTCATTACAGCAGTAGTCTTTGAGGCAGCTCATCCGACTCTTATTGGGCACAAGTATGTTTGATGCCATTTTGAAGCAAGTGGGAACCTCCGACTGCAACAGTGACAGGTTGAAGAAGTTCTTGATCACTCCAGCCAGCCAGTCGGCACAGTTTTCCAGTATCATGTCTGGTACACTGCTGTGTTCTGATGCTTTGCGAGGGTTCATCCTTTAGAAGGATGTTACAATGTTGACCTCTGATCAGAGGTCATAGGGTTACCAGATGTTGGGGGGGGGGGGATTCACACAATATAGATCTATTCTCCATTTCATTTGATTTGATTTGATTGGAAGATATTTAATTGTCACTGGTCTATTATGTGGTCAAAAGGTAGCTTTGGTGTGTGTTTATGCACCTAATTCAGACAATCCTGAATTTTTTAAGAAGCTTTTTTCCGAGCTCTCAAATCTAAATGAATATGTTGATTATGGGCGGTGGCTTTAACTGTTGTCTCAATCCAGTGATTGACAGGTTATCAACCAATCCGTTGCTTCCTAATAAAACGGCGAACTGTATTAATTCTTTTCTATTAGAATATGGCTTGGTGGATATCTGGAGATACAAGCACCTTAATGACAAAGATTTTTCTCTTTTTTCCACACTTCCATCATAAATATTCAAGAATTGATTATTATTTTCTAGGTAAGAAATTGTTGTATTCCATTACCGATTGTGCATATGATGTCATTGCTCTGTTGAATCACGCACCTATGAAATTAACTTTGAGGGTCTCGGATAATATTTTGAAAATGTCTCAATGGAGATTGATTCCCTTATTGTTACAGGATCCAGCTTTTGTTAGTTTTATCAAGGAGCAGATTTCTTTATTTTTTGAACTTAATATAACTTAAGGTAGGTCAAATTTGGTTATATGGGATACAATGAAATCCTTTCTTGGGGACAGATAATTTCATATTCAGCAGGTTAAAGAAGGAAAACCAAAGCGGAACTTTTAGTGATTATTAATAAAATTAGAGAGATAGTTCAAGCATATTCAGTAAGACCTAGTGAAGATCTATATAAGGAAAGAGTTGAATTCCAAACACAATATGATGAGCTTTTGACCTTCCCCATTGAGCTGCAAATTTTTAAATCTAAAAGTGAATTTTGTTTAAATAGTGATTAAACCAGATAAATTGCTGGATGGTCAGTTGAAGGAAAATATGGTCAGAAGACAGATTTTGAAAATACGTAGACCAGATAGAACTGAAAGATTAGACCTCATGAAATTAATAAGATACTTATGGATTTCTATTCTGATCTTTATCAGTCTGAATTCTCTGATAATACTATTATGAATAGATGTTTGCAATAATTAAATATACCTAAAATTTCTATTCAAGATATTAAACACTAGATGAACCTATTAAACAAGAGGAAATAGCTACGGCTATATGCTCTATGCAACTAAGGAAAGCTCCAGGACCAGATGAATATACAGTGAAATTTTTTAAGACCTTTAATGAAATGCTTACATCACATCAAACTTTCACTGGTTCTATATCCTCTGGGAATCTTCCAAAAACATTTTAAGAGGCATCAATCTCATAGATTCCTAAAAAAGAAAAAGATGTATCTGACTGTGCCTCCTATAGACCAATTTCCTTATTGAATGTGGATTTTAAAATTTTCTCTAAGATTCTGGCTAATAGGCTTGAGACTATTTTGCCTACTGTTATTTCAAATGATCAAACTGGATTTATTAAAAATAGGTATACTCATTTTAATATTCGGAGTTTGTTAAATAGTATTTATTCTCCCTCCGTTAAAGAATCTGAATGTATGGTTTCTCTCGATGCAGAGAAAGCTTTTGACAGGATGGAATGGCCTTATTTATTTCAGGTTTTGGAGAGGGTTAATTTCATTCCAGGATTTATATCCTGGATATAAACTGACCTATCAAGCCCCGATGGCTGCAGTTATAACTAACAATCAAAAATCTCCTTATTTTAGACTATATAGAGGAATCCATCAGGGTTGTCCTCTTTGCCTTTTATTATTTAATTTGGTTTTAGAAGCACTTGCTATCACTCTTAGGGATTCCAATTCTGTTCAGAGTATTAAGAGAGGGGGGGATAAAGTACATAAGGTTTCTTTATATGCAGATGATTTATTAATTTACATTTCAGACCCTAGGAAAGCTATTCCCTCTATGTTATCTATATTTATTGAATTTAGTGTTTTCTCTGGATATGTTAAATTTACATAAAAGTGAATTATTTCCTATTAACTATTCTGATCATTATGATCAAATACCTTTTAATATTGCTAAAATTTATTTTACCTATCTTGGTATTAAAATTACTAAAAATTTTAAAGATTTATATAAATATAATTTTCTTCACAACAAACACAACATACACAACAAACGCTTTCCAAATGGTCGCCATGATGATGTCATTAATTGGTCAAATAACTGCTATAAAGATGACAATTTTATCGAAATTTTTATACACGATGAAAACCATGACTGTCTTTCATGGTTGGAGGAGAGTTCGGTAAGGAGATTTTCTTTGGCTTCTTTACTGGGAGCTCCTCTTACTTTTTTGTTTTCTAGGATTGGTAGGCTAGGTCTTAGTGCCATTGTTAAACATACATAAAAAATTTGGTTTCAGTTTTGCAAATTTTTTTAACTTAAATAATTTTGTTCTTTCTAGTAATATCCACCTTAACTATTTTTTAAACCATCAATTTTGGATAAAGCTTTTTTAACATGGAAAACTAAAGGAATAACAACTTTTCTAGATTTGTTTTGAGGATTGCTTAATATCTTTTTGCCGCTAGTGGATAAAGATGATATATCTAATGTACATTTTTTTAGATATTTACAAGTGGAATTTTTTACGCGATTTGTTACCAAATTACCCATTTGCTAATTTACCAAATATGATAGATATTACCTTTCAGCTTAAAGCATTTCAAAAAGGATTGATAGCCATTATATATAAACAGCTATTACATTTATGAATGATCTCTAATGATAAGGTTAAACATGTTGGGAATTGGAACTTCAAGAGTCACTTTCAGATGATCAGTGGAATAAAATTTATCATTTAGTTAACAATTTATCTATCTGCACCTGTCACTCCATGATTCAGTTCAAGGTAGTGCACAGGGTGCATATGTCAAAAGATAAACTAGTGCATATTTTTTCTAGTATAAATCCCACCTGTGATAGATGCAACACTGAGGTGGCTACCTGGTCAAAGAAAACTGTCTACAAGAAGGGTCAGAGCTGTCTCTATTTCCTGAGGACACTGAGGTCCTTTAACATCTGCCAGATGATGCTGAGGAAGTTCTATGAGGCTGTGGTGGCCAGTGCTATCGTGTTTGCTGTTGTGTGCTGGGGCAGCAGGCTGAGGGTAGCAGACACCAACAGAGTCAACAAACTCATTCGTAAGGCCAGTGATGTTGTGGGGGTGGAACTGAACTCTCTGATGGTGGTGTCTGAAAAGAGGATGCTGTCCAAGTTGCATGCCATCTTGGACAATGACTCCCATCCACTCCATGATGTACTGGTTAGGCACAGGAGTACATTCAGCCAGAGACTCATTCCACCGAGATGTAACACTGAGCGTCATAGGAAGTCATTCCTGCCTGCGGCCATCAAACTTTACAACTCCTCCCTCGGAGTGTCAGACACCCTGAGCCAATAGGCTGGTCCTGGACTTATTTCCACTTGGCATGATTAACTTATTATTATTTAATTATTTATGGGTTTTATATTGCTATATTTCTAAACTATTCTTGGTTGGTGCGACTGTAATGAACCCCTATTTCCTTCGGGATCAATAAAGTATGTCTGTCTGTCTGTCTGTCTTAACTCATATGTTTTGGTCCTGTATAAAGTTAAGTAATTTCTGGACAGATGTTTTAAGAACGTTATCAAAAGTCATAGGTTTGGACCTACAACCTAATTCACTTAACGACAACCTTTGGGATTATTCCGAAGGTAGCAGGAAATGTCCTTGCTTCCACTCAATGCATGATAGCTTTTGTAACTTTATTGTCTCGGAGAGCTATTCAATTGTATTGGAAGGATCCCAATCCACCTACTGATTTTTTTTCTGGCTGTCCTCCATTATGTCATGTTTAAGTTTGGAGAAAATTAGAAGTCGGACGTTTGATACATCTTTTAAATTTGAGCAAACTTGGCGACCTTTTATTCAATATTTCCATGTGATTTTTAAAAACTTTTTCAGTTAATCTTTTTTACTTCTGTGTGATGTTTTAGATTTGACCAGAAGGATTTTAACTTTTTTTAAAGTGTATCCTCAAAATGGACTGCCCAGTCCCTTTTTTGTTTTAGGTTAGTTTAGTTGGGTTTTTTTTCTCTCTCTCTCTCAATAATAGAAATTTTTGAGTTATTTTTCTCTTTGAATTGTTAAGAGGAGTTGTGGTTTTTTTTATATCAGCTTAATACTATACATGATTTTGTCAGTGTATATTCCTTTCTTTGTACTATTATTGAAATATGTATTTGAGATGACTTCTCCTCTGGCTTATATTTATCCTTATTCTTTTAAATCAATAAAAAAAAGATGGAAATGAAAAAGAAAATCAATGGCTTCTAGCTTGGAAAGACTCAGTATGTTCTCAAAAATACACGTTCATCCACACAAGTCTCAATGAAGGCTGTGGCAGTCATTCAGATCTAAAGATGAATCTCTGAATATGGTCTAGTTGATTAATTCAATGCATTCCTGTAAGTGTCCTTCCCTTGACTGCACCTTTGTTGTCCTTCAGTGTTTCTTTGTGTTGAGTCTTAGTGGCTGATGGGTGACGTGATAGGAGTGTGTTGTGTTATGGGCGGTACAGATAGTCTTTTTCTGGGAATGTCAACTACTGGAGGGTATCAGTTTAGGGAACAGAGGGATGTGGATGATGTGCAGGCTGATGGGATTATTTTAACATTGTTCTATATTCAGCACAGATATGCTGTTGCAGGAAATCAGCATCCATCATTAGGGACCCCCACCACACGGGACATACTCTCTTCATGCCGCTACCGAGTCTCAGGGTTCACACTACCAAGTTCAGGAATAGTAACTTCCTCAACCATTAACCTCTTGAACCAAAGGGGATAACTTCATGCAACTTCATTTGCCCCATCATCGAAATGTTCCCACCAGCAATGGACTCCCTTTCAAGGACTCTTCATCTCATGTTCTCAATACTTGCTTCCTATTTATTCATTATTATTTTTAATTTCTTTTTGTAATTGCAGCAGAGTTGTGGTATCAAGAACTCTAGCTGAATGCCCAAGTTGGCCAGTCTTGTATTATGGTCATTATTCTATAGCTTTATTAATCTTTAGGAAAATTATAGAAAATTAATTGTTGCATTGTATATGGTGGCATGTATGTATCTAATTATAACTTTACTTTGAGTGAGTTGCTTTAGGGGTGAAACACCATAATGGTCAATTACAGATGGGACTAGATCTGAGGAGATACAATGCCAACTATTGTGGGGGAACCAGAAAGAAGGTCTAGAGATCAGACTGTGCTGTAGACAGAGGTAAAGAATGTCCTCTGGCATTGTTTCCAAAATAATACCATCATCTGTGTAAAAATGTTGCCCCTCAAGTTCCTCTCAAAGTTTTCCGGTCTAACATTAAACTTATGCCCTCAGTTCTTGATATCACAACTCTGGTGAATAAAAATCAGTGCATTTGCCTCATCTATTCCCCTCATGATTTTATTCACCTCTTGTCTCTTACACTCTAAGGAATAAAGTCCTAATTAGTCCAATCTCCCCCTATAATTCAGTCCCCCGAATCCTAGCAGAATCTTTTCTCTGCACTCTTTCCAGTTTAATAACATTTTTCCGATAGCAGGCCGACTAAAACTGAACACAATACACCAGATGTGTGCTCACCAGCACCTTGTGCAAATGTATCATGCCCTCCCTACTTTTAAACCCGGTGCCCTGATTTATCAAACCCAGCATGCTAGAAGCCTCCATCTCCACCCTATCAACTGGTGCCTCTATTTTCAATGAACCATGTATTTGTAGTCAAGGCCCCTCTGCTCTACAAAACTCTCCAGGGCCCTGATATTATCTACTGTGAAATTCCTACTTGGATTAGACTTCACATAACACATTTCACACATACCTGAATTAAAATTCTTAATCGTCCAGTCTGCCATCGATTTTGTTGTCCTAGAACATAGAAATCAGCAGCACATTACAGGCCTTCATTTTTTTAAGCTCAATGTACCTATCTATGAGTCTCTTAACAGATCCTATTGTTTTAGCCTCTACCACCTTTGCTGGCAGTGTATCCCACGCACCCAGCACTCTCTGTGTGAAAGCTCTGTGTCATGATCAACCTTACCAACAATGTCTTATACGTGTCTAAGCTGTTGATATCAAGATTCAAGATTTCAAGATTCAAACTTTATTGTCATTCTAACCGTACATCAGCGCTGCAGGGCAGAATGAGACAGCGTTTCCCAGGAGCATTGTGCAATCATAACACTGAATAGTAAACACAACAATAAATAGTAAAACACAACAGCCACATATCAGTTAAAAACAAGTTATAAGTGTCCCGTGCAAGTTAAAAACAGCAATGCCGACTATCAACCACCAAGGTATACCACAACTTACAGGCATTTGGTGTGAGAAACCACTTTTCACAATCCCTCTCTGCTTCTTGCTATCAAATAAATGGTGTATCCAGTAAGCCAGCTCTTCCTGTATTCCATGTGATCTATCCTTTCTGAGCAGCCAACAACCTGGAATCTTCTCAAAGTTCACAGGACACAAGAACTGAATCAAGTCATTCAGCTCGTTGAGTCTGGTCCACAGTCTGATCATGGGTGATTTATTTTCCCTTTCAACTCCGATTCCTCTGCTTGCTTCCTATAACCTTGACACCCTTACTAATCAAGAACCTATAAATATACCCAATGCTTTGGCCCCCAAAGCCATCTGAGTCCATGGATTCCACAGATTCACCACCCACTGGCTGAAGAAATTCCTCCGCATCACTGTTCTAAGAGGATGTCCTTGCATTCTGACATTGTGCCCTCTGCTGCTAGACTCTCACACTAACTGAAACATCCTCTTCACGTGCATTCTATCTGCTCCCTTAAATATTCAGTAAGTTTCAATGAGATCCCCCAATTCTTCTAAACTCCAGTGAGTACAGGCCCAGACCCATCAACTGCACATCATACATTAACTATTTCATTCCCAAAATCATTCTCATAAACCTCCTGTGGACCTGCTCCAATGCCACATATCCTTCCTTATGGGGCCCAGAACCACTCACAATGTACACTTGTGATCTTATCAATGCCCTCTTAAGCTCAGCATTATATACTTGCTTTTGTATTCTATTCCTCTTTGAAATGAATGCTAACATTACATTTGCCTTCATTACTATCAACTGAACCTGCAAGTTAACCTTTAGGGAATTCTGTACTAAACCCCACATTATGACTCCCAGGTCTTTTTCCACCGCTGATTGATTTCTGAATTCACTCCTCATTTAGAAAACAGTCTGTGCCTTTAAACATGCCCAAACACTGTCCAAGGGATGTACCCTATTGCTAGAAAGCCCCTGAATCAAACTGGTCAGAATAAAAGTGTTACTCAGGGATTGTCAGTCACAATTTCCCTAAATCTGTGATGAAATAAATCAGCAATTTCCTATCAATTTTCAGCAATTAATACACTTGCAAACAGACAATCCAGCACAAGGCATGCTAGGGGTGCCAACTGTTGGATGCTACTCCTATTAATAGCTCACCACTTCCATTTCACTCTTTTCCATGGAATATGAAGAATAACAATGCTTTAAGCTGAGTGAATTCATGTATTATGCAAATAAAGGTATTTAAACTCAATGAATTTTAGGGAATTTGGGAAGCAGAACCTGGTGAGTTTCAGCCGGTATGTTTCAGGTCCACTCTCCAGACCCTGGCTCTGTATACACGCACAGCCCATATTCGACATCCTGGCTCCAGCTCCAGATCCCAGCTCTGTCCACACACAGGACCACCGGTCCACACTCCAGACCTGTCCTCTGCCCACGTACCCTGTGTGCAACCACAGTAAAATTAGGGCAGCCTCACAAGTAGACGCCTTGCAGATAGCAAAGATTTGGTGAAGTAATGGGTGAGTCAGATGTCACCCGACTGGTATTTTGAACACAGTATTATCAGAGTTTTAGTGTATGAGGTTCTAAGATTGTCCTCATGTTTACTTCTTACTTTTAAAATATATATTTTTCCCATTTTTTGCACAGTTTTAATGTGTTCAATATGCACATACTGTAATTATTTTTTTTCTTTTCCTTCTATATTATGTATTGCATTGAACTGCTGCTGCTAAATTAACAAACTTCATGACACACACCGTTGATAATAAATCTGATTCTGACATACAACATACATTGCCAAACAGGCCCTTCTGGTCCTTTGTGGCTGCGCTGCCCTGTAATCCCCTGATTTATTCCTGGCTTAATCATGGGACAATTTACAATGACCAATGACCCTACAAACATGTATGTCTTTGGAATGTGGGAGGAAACCAGAGCACCCGGAGGAAACCCAGACAGTCACAGGGAGAATGTACAAACTCCTTACAGACAGTGGTGGGAAATGAACCCAGGTTGCTGGTACTAAGCTACCAAGCTGCCCATATATTTCATCTGTAGACTGAGCATATTCAATACAGTGCCTTATGTGTGTCAATTGAATTTGCTTTTTATATTTGTTACATCTTCCATTTCAGGTCACAGGTGAATACTGAGTTTCCAGCTCTCAGTGCAAAGATGTGTGAAGTCGTGGAACTGGCTACTCTGGGCCGTCCTTTCCAGCTAGGAACGCTGTACGACTGCCGGTCGGACACTCTGATCCCAGGTATTGGA
Source organism: Hypanus sabinus (assembly GCF_030144855.1). NCBI lineage: Eukaryota > Metazoa > Chordata > Chondrichthyes > Myliobatiformes > Dasyatidae > Hypanus > Hypanus sabinus. The sequence continues at coordinate 153,543,359 of NC_082710.1, read as the reverse complement.
AGGTCATCATATGAAACAGTCATGGTCAATACAGTGTGGTAGATCCAGTTTACAAACCACAAGGTTGTGACAAGAACTCTAAATTTAAAAGCAGTTATGCTAGTAAATAAGGACGCTCTAGGATTAAGATTGTTGAATTTCAATAAGGTCAATTTCAATATCATAAGGTAACACCTGACAAAGTCAACTGGGAGCAGCTACCTGCAGCAAAGGCTCCATCAGACAAGTGGGAGTCATTGTAAAGGGAAATATCAGAATTCAGGGCAAGTGTGTTCCCAAAGGATGAAAGGCAAGTTCAGTAAATCCAAGAAAACCTGGATGTCAAGGACCGCCCATGGAGCCAGAACACGTAAAGTTAATCCTCATCTGAATTCACCAAGGAGAAGCACATATTTCCAATATATTAGATATTCTGACGGTGAAATTCCATTCTATTTTATTAGTGTGCCTAAATGCCCAGAGTCCGGTCAGGTATCCCATAGGCAAGCAGGGAGGAGATTGCTGGGATCCAGACAGAGATTGTTAACTATACGCTGGGCACAGGTGAGGTTTTAACCCAGACAGGTCAGGCAACACCTGGGGAATTTGAAGCAGTGAAAGTGTTAGACCAGAGATCATTTGTCAGAAATTAAAGAGAGACAATAATTCAGTAGCAGAGAAGCTGGGAAAAAGATGGAATGCAGAAGCGGAAGATTTCCAATTGGGTGAGATATAACAAACAAATGTGGCTGTTGGATGCTTAGGGTGCTGAAAGGGTCTGTCTCCTGTGCTCCATGCAGTTCAAGTTCAAACACTGATACAACCTCCAGAGCAGATTCCCATGACCTATCAACTGCTGCTTGAATGACCTTCCTTTCATCATGAGGTCATAAGTGTGAATGTTCCAATATTTTCACAATTTGGATTCTATTTGCAAAAAGATGATAAGTGACATTCACACCACAGAGGTTTGTAACGGGGATCTTGTTTGGGATCAGGCTGGTGAGCAGTTGTGGTCTCAGTTGGCTGAGGGGCAATTAGGAATGTTCTGGCAGGTAAAGTAACTGATCTAAACCAGTAAATTAATTGGTTCTGTTAGTCCAGAATGTTGTACATTCATTCAAAATGGACACAATTCTATGTCAAAAAATTATTGCCAGTTTCAAAGGTTGTGTTGTCTGCCTGGTGCCCTGGTTCAGTACATCTCATCTGACCTGCAGAGGAATTTGGAATGGAAGAGGAAAGATCCAGTTGTTGTGGTCCTTGTGGAAACAAAGGAAGATGTTCTGTTGTGGAAATTTAAGCAGCTAGTGACAAAATAAAAGGCATAATCGAAAAGGTAATGATCTCCGGATTGTTTCCTGAGGCTTATTCAGAAAGTCAGAAGGCATGGGATCCAGGGAAGTTTGGCCAGGTGTATTCAGAATTGGCTTGCCTGCAGAAGGCAGAGGGTCATGATGGAGGGAGTACATTCAGATTGTAGGTTTGTGACTAGTGGTGTCCCACAAGGATCTGTTCTGGGACGTCTCCTTTTTGTGATTTTTATTAATGACCTGGATGAGGGGGTAGAAGGGTGGGTTGGCAAGTTTGCAGATGACACAAAGGTTGGTGGAGGTTTGTTGAAGATTGTAGAGAGACATTGATAGGATACAGAAGTGGGCTGAGAAGTGGCAGATGGAGTTCAAGTCGTCAAGTCACTTTTATTGTCATTTCGACCATAACTGCTGGTATAGTACATAGTAAAAATGAGACAACATTTTTCAGGACATTGTGTTACATGACGCAGTATAAAAACTAGACTGAACTACACAAAAAAAAAACACGCATAAAGCTACACTAGACTACAGGCCTACACAGGACTGCGTAAAGTGCACAAAAACAGTGCAGGCATTACAACCCGGAGAAGTGTGAGGTGGTACACTTCGGAAGGACAAAGTCCAAGGCAGAGTACAAAGTAAATTGCAGGATACTTGGTAGCGTGGTGGAGCAGAGGGATCCAGGGGTACATGTCCATGGATCCCTGAAAGTTGCCTCATGGGTAGATAAGGTAGTTAAGAAAGCATATGGGGTGTTAGCTTTCATAAATCGAGGGATAGAGTTTTAAGAGTCGTGATGTAATGATGCAGCTCTATAAAACTCTGGTTAGGCCTCACGGAGAACTGTGTCCAGTTCTGGTCGCCTCACTATAGGAAGGATGTGGAAGCTTTGGAAAGGGTACAATGGAGATTTAACAGGATGCTGCCTGGTTTAGCGAGTATGGATTATGATCAGAGATTAAGGGAGCTAGGGCTTTACTCTTTGGAGAGAAGGAGGATGAGAGGAGACATGATAGAGGTGTACAAGATATTAAGAGGAATAGACAGAGTGGACAGCCAACGCCTCTTCCCCAGGGCACCACTGCTCAGTACAAGAGAACATGGCTTTAAGGTAAGGGGAGGGAATTGCAAGGGGTATATTAAAGGAAGGTTTTTTACTCAGAGAGTGGTTGGTGCATGGAATACACTGCCTGAGTCGGTGGTGGAGGCAGATATACTAGTGAAGTTTAAGAGACTAATAGACAGGTATATGGAGGAATTTAAGGTGGGGGTTATATGAGAGGCAGTGTTTGCGGGTCGGCACAACATTGTGGGCAGAAGGGCCTGTAATGTGCTGTACTATTCTATGTTCTATATGCAATTTGACACAGGTAAATAGATCAGAGAACTAATGCATGTCTCAAAGATCGATAAGGGAGAAATGGGTTTGAATTTGTGGAACATTGGCCCATATTGGGGAAACGGAGGTGTTCTGATGGACTGGGGTTCCTCTAGGTTATGCGGGGTCCTAGCAAGTCACAAAAAGTTTATTAAGGATAAGAAGTTAACATGAAAAAGTGAACAGGGTGGTGTCTACAGGACTGAACATTTTATATTTGAATGTACCCAGCTCAGTATATGTAATAAGTTGGATGATCTTGTAGTGAAGTTAGAAATTGGTTGTTATTACGTTGTGGGCATCACTGATTCGAAGCTGGAAGAATATCATAGCTGGGAGCTTAACATCCGAGAATACGTATCGTATTGAAAGGACAGGTAGGTGGGGGAGAAGTCGTGGGGTGTCTCTGTTGGTTTAAAAAAGATCAAGTAAAATTCTTAGAAAGAATTGACTTACAATCAGAAGATGTAGAAATTTTGCTGAGTAAATTTAAAACACTGCAAGTGTAAAAAGACCCTGATGGGAGTTGTATACTGGCCTCGGAACTGTAGCCAGCGTACGGGGTACAAATGGGGAGATAGAAAGGCATGCGAAAAAGGACAATGCTATGATGGTAATGAGATTTTTAATATGCAGAAATTGGGAAATTTAGGTTTGTGCTGGACCAAGAGAAAAACATTTTATAATGCATACGAGAAGGCTTTCAGAGCAGCTTGTGGTCAAACCCACAAGGGAAAAGGTAATTCTGGATTAGAAATTGTGTAATGGAATGGATTTGGTTAGGGAACTCAATGTAATGGAATATTTAGGAGGTGGTGATCATAATATGACAGAATACACCCTCAGTTTGAGAAGGAGAAGCTGATATCAAAGATATCAATATTGGAGTGGAGTAAAGGGAACTAGAGTGGTACAGCAGAGGAACTAGTCAAAGTTGCTTGGAAGGGGACATGAGCAAGAATGACACCAGAGCAGCAATGGCTGGAGTTTCTAGAGGTAATTCAGAAGGTGCAGGATTGGCTCATCCTCAGAAAGAAGCAAGGCTGAGAAGGGAAGTCAAAGACAGCACAAAAGAGAGGATATAATATAGAGTGGGAAGCTTTTAAAAACCAATAGGTCATCTGAAAGACCAATAAGGAGAGAAGATGAAATATGAAGGTAAGCTAGCCAATAATGCAAAAGAGGACACCAAAAAGGTTCTTTTTTACAGATTTATAAACCGTAAATTAGAGGCAAGTGTGGATATGGGACCACTGGAAAATAATGCTGGTAGGGTAGTAAAGGGGAACAAAGGGTGGACAAACTCAATGAGTATTTTGGTCAGTTCTTCACGGTGGAAGACACTAGCAGTCTCCCAGAAGTTTGAGAGTGTCAAGTGGCAGAAGTGACAGCAGTCTCTACTGTAAGGAATAGCTTCTTGGGAAGGTGAAAGGTCTGAAAGTAGACGTCACCTAGATTCACTAGATTCTGGAATGGATTGGGAGATCTGAAAAATTGCAAATGACACTCCACTCTTTGAGAAGGGAAAGAGGCAAAAGACAGAAAATTATTGGCCAGTTAGACTGACTACTAATTACTGTGGTTGGCAAGATGTTGGAGTCCATCAATAAGCATGAGGTTTCAAGGAACTTGAAGGCACATGATAAAATAGTCAAAGACCTATTCCTGAATGGAATATCTTCCTGTTTTAGTTCTTTGAGAAAATAATAGGAAGGATAGACAAAGGAGAGTCAGTGGATGCTGTTTATTTGGAATTTCAGCAGTCCATTGATAAGGTACTGCACATGAGGCTGCTAAACAAGAGCCCATGGTATACTGTGTCAATGGCTGATGAGTGGCTCACAGGCAAGAGGAAAAGAGTGGGAATAAAGGGGTTTCCTGTGACAAGTGGTGCTCTCTGGGGTGAGTATTGGGACCATTTGTTTTCATACTATACTGTATGTCAATGATCTGGATGGTGGAATTGATAACCTTGTAGCAATGTTTGCAGATGATACAAAGATTGATGTTCAGGAAGCAGAAGGTCTGAAGAAGAATGTGGATAGATGAGGAAAATGAACAAAGAAGTGGCATATGGAATACAGAGCAAGGAAGTGTATGTTCATGCATTTGGCCAGAAGGAACTAAGGGATAGACTAGTTTCTAAATATGGAGCAAATTCAGAAATCAGGGGTACAAAGAGAGCTGGGAATCTTAGTGCAGGATTCCCTAAAGATTAACTTTCAGGTTAAGTTGGTTGTGAGGAAGGCAAATGCAAAATTAGCATTCATTTCAAGAGTCTAAAACATAAACATAACAATATTGAGGCTTTATAAGGCATTAGCCAATCTGTACTTGGAGTATTGTAAATGGTTTTGGCTCCTTATCCAAGTCAGGATGTACTGGTGCTGGAAATGTCTAGAGGAGGCTCACAAGAATGATTCTGGGAATCAAAGGGTTAACATGTGAATAGCATTTGATGACAATGTGCCTGTAACTGCTGGAGATTAGATGGATGAGGGATAATCTCTTGGAAGCATATGAAGTACTTCATGCTGAATGGAGTGAACGTGCTGAGGATATTTCTAATAATGGGAGAGGTGGGGAGCAGAGGCAAGTCTAGGAATACAAGGACATCATTTTAGAATGAGTTTTCTTTTTGCCAGAGGTCGGTGAATCTGTGAATTTCAGAGAGATAGCTGTGGAGGCCGTGTTCGGTATATTTAAATTGGAGATAGATAGGTAATGGCATCAAAGATGAGGGAAGAAGGCAGGAGATGGGGCTGATGGGGATAATAAATCAGCCATGATCAAATGGAAGAACAGAGCTGATGAATTTCCTAATTTTTCTCCTAGGTCTTATGGCCAAAATACAGCTTTTACAGGAAATCAGTCCTTGGGAATTTACACATTTGAACTTAATTTGACTGTTTCCTGTTGTTTTATTCCACAGACATCACCTTGTGGGATTCACAGACACTCCAGAACAACCTCAGTAGTCGGGATCGGCCCAGCACTGAGTTTCACATCATCACGTCGGACTCCATGGAGAAGAAAGCTGCCGCACTCAATGTGTCGGAATCACTGAAAGCAGGTCTGCTGAGTGGGGCAGTGGAGGTGAAAGGATCAGCAAAATATCTCACTGACACAAAGGGATCAAAACGACAGGCACGAGTTACCCTTCAGTACAAAACAACGACCAGATTTGTAAAACTAACAATGAGTCACTTGGGGAAGCTGAACATCAGTGACCCGAGTGTGTTTGACGAGGGGTCGGCAACCCATGTGGTTACAGCAGTGCTGTATGGGGCCCAGGCTTTCTTTGTGTTTGATCAAATGGTCTCTCCAGCAGAGAAACTGCAGGATGTCCAGCGTAATATGGGAGCAATGATTGAACAACTTCCTGAGTTTGCAGTTCAGGGGGAAGACTCACTGAAAATGACGGAGGGACAGAAGTCTAATGCTGAGAAATTTAGCTGCACCTTTTATGGGGATTTCTCACTGAAGAACAATCCCACCACATTCCAAGATGCCATCAGTACCTATGCGACCCTCCCAAGCTTACTGGGATCAGGTGGGGAGAACTCAGTGCCTGTGAGAGTCACACTTTATCCTCTCAGTAAACTAAACTCAAAAGCTGCTCAGGTGGTGAGGGAGATAAGTGTGGGTTTGATCAGTCACTGCCAGCGTGTCCTGGAACAGCTCAGTGAGGCAGTGATGAGATGCAATGATATGCTGAAAGACAGAGTCTCCATTCAGTTTCCCGAGATTGGAGATGGGACAAAACAATTCCGAGAGATGTGCTTGGAATACAAACGGGTTTTCCAGGGGATTTTAGGAGGAGTTTTGCCATCTATCCGGAGAGGTAAAGAGAAGGAAGGTTTACTGGTGGATGTACTGAAGAACAGGGAACTGTCACCACTCAGTCAGCAGTCACTGGCCACATGGTTGGATGACAAGGAACAGGAGATGAAGGCCGTGGGACATTACCTCAGGATGTTTGAAGATATACCTTTGGTGAAATCAAAGAGAGAGTTGGATGATGAACTGATGGATCCAGCAATAGACTATGTGGTCTGCTTCACATTTACATCACTGCACCAGGATGATCTGTATCTGTCAGAGGCAAAGAACTACCTCCAATCTCTCACAGCTCAGGAAATGCAGTCACCAACTCCTTCTGCTGGAGCCTGTGCAACACAACACAGCAAGCAGTGGTTTTGCCATCAGTCTGTTTCCCACAAAATGGAGCAAAATTCTCAATTATTCCTGGACTTTGCCACAGCCAACAAAGCAGATGGGAAAATAAAATTTCTTGTTGCGTCTGTGAAGGATGACAGCCAAATAGGAGCATCTATTTACCTGTATCGGGGAGGGTCTCTGGAGAACCCATGCTTTGAACTACCATCTCAGCCAGACAGACCAATAGTTCGTCAAACATCACATGACAGTGTGACACTGCAGTTACATCCACCCAGATATGGTGCCGGTGAGATTGTGGGTTACAAGGTAGAGTACAAATGCCCCCAGCAGGAGGGATGGACATCTGTAGTTACACCTGATAAATCCCAGTGCTTCACAATATCTGGGTTGCAACCACACAAGGAGTATCATTTCCAATACAGAGCTGTGTCTAAGGTAGGTGTCAGCAAGGCCAGTGACAGCTGTCGGTACATCACTCGTCCTACAAGTTCACCTGGTCAACTGGCCTTCCAATATTGTTCACCAATTGCCACTCTGAATTGGGACATTCCAAAACAGATTGGAGATGGTGTTAAAATAGTTCAGTACAAAATTGAATACAAAGAAGAGACAGCAGTTGGATCCAAAACGGAGTGTGGATTATGGAAGGAAGTGAAGACAAATGATACACAATGTCACTATCAGCTAAAGGGATTGAAACCAAAGAAAAAATACAGAGTCCGAGTGTCTGCTGACTGTGGGGAAACAGGTTGCAGTGCAGCAAGTGATGAGGTTTTAATAGAAACAGTAAATGCACCAAACAGAATAGCCCAGAGACTTCTGAGAGAATCTCCATTGATATCCAAAGGAAACCCTTCCATTTACAAGCTGAACCTAAGGGAGAAGGTATTTGATCATAGGAAACATCTTGTGAAATGCTCCTTTGGAAAACCCAATACAAAACACAAAATGAAGACCATTATGGTTCTGGGAGCAACAGGGTCGGGAAAGACGACCCTCATCAATGGGATGATCAACTACATCTTGGGCGTGAAATGGGAAGACGACTTCAGATACAAGTTAATACATGAAGAGACAGGAAAATCCCAGGCTGAAAGTCAGACATCCTCCATCACTGCCTATGAACTCCACCATCAAGTAGGATTTAAAATTGATTACTCTCTGACTATCATTGATACACCAGGATTTGGAGACACCAGGGGAATAAGCCGAGATCAATTAATCACCGAACACATCAGAGAGTTTTTCAGCTCCCCACAGGGTGTTGATCAAATTGATGCTGTGTGTTTTGTTGTTCAAGCCTCTTTGGCTCGCCTGACTCACACACAGAAATATATTTTTGATTCAATTCTTTCTGTTTTTGGCAAAGATATTGCAGAGAACATTCAGATATTGGTGACATTTGCAGATGGACAGAGTTCCCCTGTTCTGGAAGGTTTAAAAGTAGCTGAGGTACCATGTCTCAAAGATAAAAATGGTATGCCAATTCACTTTAAGTTTAACAATTCAGTTGTATTTGCCCAGTGTCCGGCCGCTGGAAAAGCTGCTGGTAAGGATACTTCTGATGACAGCGAAGAAGAGCACGATGATAATTTTGAAACAATGTTCTGGAAGATGGGAGAAAACAGTATGAAGAAATTCTTTAGAGCTCTGAACAAGATGGAAGCAAAAAGTTTATCTTTGACCAGAGAGGTTTTGAGGGAACGTGAGCAGCTGGAGACTACAGTGGAGGGGTTACAGGTTCAGATCCAAGCTGGCCTGAGCAAACAGGAGGAACTCAGAAAAACACAACAGGTTCTGAACCAACACCAGACCATGCTGGAAGCAAATAAAAACTTTGAGTATGAGATTGAAATTACAGTTCCAGTACAGGAAGATATCAGCGGGACTGGCAATTACATAACCAACTGTCAGAAATGTCACTTCACCTGTCACTATCCCTGTAAGATTCCAAATGATGATGGAAAATCACGGTGTGCAGCAATGGACGGAAATGGGAACTGCAAAGTCTGTCCCCAAAATTGTGTCTGGAGTGTTCACTTCAACCAGAGATACAAGTTTAACTATGTAGTGCAAACAGAAAAGAGAACATACGATGAGCTGAAAAATAAATATGAGACAGCCTATGGTGAGACGATGACTCAGCAGAAAATCATGGCGAGGCTTCAGCAAGAGTTTGATGTGGTTCAGGATACAGTGCTGGTGTTTATTGAACAATTATCCCAGAGCATTGGAAGACTTGAAGAGATAGCTCTGAGACCAAATCCATTATCCACCCCAGCTTATATTGAGCTCCTGATTCAGTCTGAGAAAGAAGAGGCCAAGCCTGGGTTTCTGGACAGAATTCAGACACTGAGGGAGGTCAAGGAGCGGGCAGAGTTAATAGAGAAAGTTACCAATGTGAATATGTCATCAGACGAACTGAAGCAAAATCCAACAGAGTCAAAAATAGGCTTGCTAAAGAAGATGAAAAAGGGTGTGATTTACATTTTTAATATTCTCACTGCCAATAAATAACCAGAATACATTGCAACCATATCCAAAATGGGAAGCAGATGTTTCACCCAGCTGATAAATAATCTGCTGATTGTAAGTTACTCTCCATCTTCTCCAACATCTGCCCGGAGTGTTTAAGACCACATTGTTTTTCCGCAATGCTGCCATCCCTCAGACATGATGGGAGCTGTGGACAGAGAATCCATCCATATTCCTTCCTCTTTCCCATCTATGTCCCATCCCTAGAAAACAACATTGGAATCGCAGTCTGTGTAGACCCCTCTACACAGTCTACTCACTGCTCCACCTCCACCAACTCCTCCCTCAATCCCTATTCTCTCCATGTTGACAGATTGCACATTCCCTGATCTTGTGCCAAATGATAGTAAACTTTCTCCCAGCTCTATGCTTCTCTATGACTACTGTCAGAGTCTCGCCCATTGGATGGATGAAGCATGGATGTGTTCCATAAAATTCAGCACAGAAAAATATAAAGTAGGAGAAATAAAATAAGATGTAAATTATCAAATGATATAGGAAACCATTAAGCTCACTGAATGAATGCTAACTTACAAATCAGCAGCATCTGTGAGATTCTCCCACTTTCCCCATAACCTACTCACCATCATTTGCTAACAAATGCACTCATTTGCTCATAGTTTAAAAAAAATGTGATGAAAATCTGTAATTTAAAAAAAACAGGAAATGCTGGAACTGCTCAGCAGGTCAAGCAGTATCTGCTGAGGACAAAACAGTTAATGTTTCATATCCCCAATCTACAATAGACTTTCAGATGCTCTTCTTTGGAATGTCTGAACATTGGATCAAATTCAGCTTGTGCAATCAAAATATTAACTGTTTCTCTCTCCAGCATATTTGCGTGTTCTTTTAGTGATTATGCTTAGACAGAAAGAACAAGATTATCCAGTTCCTTAAAATTCCTTGGGGTCCTATATTCATTGTGTACACTATCTCCTTATTTATCCTCCCAACATACATCATCACTGTTTCTTCCTGCCATCCATCTTGCCATTTCACCAACGTTACAATATCAATATTACTAAAAACTAGCCAGCTCACTGTCTATTGGTCACAGGCTTTCACTCACAAACACAATCCTCCAACATCACTAGCTGCCTTTCATTGCCAAGGCAATTTTAGACCATAAGACATAGAAGCAAAATTATGCCACTTGGGCCATCAATTCTGTACCTCCATTCCATCACTACTAATTATTACCCTCTCAGTCCCTTCTCCTGCCTTCTCCCCCATACCCTTTGATGCCCTGACTAATCAAGCACCTATAAACATTTTCTTTAAATATACTCAATGATGAGACCTGCACAGCCAACCGTGACAATTAATTGCACAGATTAACCACCCTCTAGCTAAAGAAATTCCTTCTCATCCCTGTTCTGATGCTGTGCCATCTGGTCCTAGACTTCCCCACCATAAGAAACATCCTCTCCACATCCACTCTATCTAGACCTTTCAATATTTGATAAGTTTCAGTGAGATCCCCCTCATTCTTCTAAACTTCAGCATGTATAGGCCCAGAGCCATCAAACACACTCTGTACATTAACCCTTTCATTCCCAGAATCATTCTTGTGACTCTCCTCTGGACCCTCTTTACTACCAACTCACTTCCCTTCACTGCATTTCCACATGACTCTTATTTGCCCAGTCTCTCAATCTGTCCAAATCCTTCCACAGACTCCCTCAAGGTCTAACTACACCCTACATTGATATGTATACTAAATGCCCCATCATCAGCCCTATCACTCAATTTGCATCCCCTTGCCAGTTTAGTTACTACCCTCCCCAACAGCTCTAGTAAACCTGCCCATGAGGATATTGGTCCCCCTTGGGTTTAGGTGTAACTCGTCATTTTTGTACAAGTTACGTTTCATTTCTTTCCCAGAAGAGATCCTAATGATCCAGGAATCTGAAACCCTGCCCATTCATTTGTCTGTGCCATCATCCTATTGCTGCCCTGACGAGCATGTGGCACTGGGAGTAAGACAGAGATTACTACCTTGGAAGTCCTGTTCTTCAGCTTTTTCCCTGACTCCCTGTTGCAGGATCTCTTCCCCACCCCTTTCTCCCTGTCATTGGTTCCACTGTGCACCTCGACCTCTGGCATTCCACCCTCTCTTGATATTCTTTTACAGCCGCTTTGAGACATACATCTATGCAAATGGGTCTGGATCCTCTGAGCTCTAACCCTTTGGGTTTGTTGTCTATGACAATATCAGACATGGGCAGACAACAAGCAGACTGTCCTTTGCAATACATTTTGTTGCCTCTTCAAAATGTTGCTCAATTGGTCAAATGTCTTTTCTCAACAATACTTTTTTGATAATCTATGAGTAATCACTAACTGAGCAAACATCTATGATTCATGTCATTCAGATTTTGTTTCTGCACAACCTCACATCCTTGTTCTTCCCCGCTTGATCTGGTCTGCCATTTTGAAATACAACTATCACATTAACTGCTCTTTGGTCACCTTTCTCTTCACTTGTGGTTAGTTTAACAATAAAAGTTTCTGCTGGGGCCAGAGCAGTCTCTCACATACCCCACAAAACAGACTGGGATACATCTTAGTTCCTGGGGGAGATAGATCCTCAAACTTTATATGATACCAAATATGCCTTTTTCAATGATAACATGCTCCATGAATAGGGTGTTCCCATTGAAATCGACTTGTCTCCTGGTTACCTTTACTACGCTCATTAAATGCTTTGGGTTTGTCCATCAGCTTTTCTTTCTTTTTCATTTTCATGTTCTCCTCTATACCATTTGTTCAAAGTAAAGTTTATTATTGGAGTACTGTGGCGACCCACTTTCTGCGCAGGTGATCCGGCTCACAAATAGCCAGCGCGCGGGGGGAGACTTTGGTAACGCACCTCTGACGTCAGTTCCACCCAGAGAGGGCGGATGCGAGGGATTTAAATGCCAACGCCGTGAAGTTTGAATAAACTAGTCTCGAAACGACTTACTGACTGCGTGTCATTATTTCAGCGCTGTGTGTATCACATCGCTACAGTACATACATAAAAGAACCTGAGATTCTTTTTCCTGAAGGCATACTCAGCAAATCTATAGAATAGTAACTGTAAACAGGATCAATGAAAGATCAAGACCACAGAAGACAACAAACTGTTGAAATGCAACTATAAATAAAATACTGATAAATAACAAGAGCATGGAATAACAAGATAACATTATAGATGCTGCTTCCTGCAACAGCATTTAATGTAGATGTGTTCAATGGCTCAGAGAGTTTTACACATTAGATACTGGGCCGAATCCACTACCTTTTGTATGATTTTCTGTTCAAAGGCATTGGTGTTCCCATACCAGACTGTAATGCAGCCAGCCAATACACTTCCACTACACACCTCTCAAAGTTTGTCATGCTGAATCTCTGCAGCCTTCTAAGGAAGTTGAGGCACTGTCGTGCTTTCTTTGCAATTATATTTATATGATGAGCCCAGGACAAGTCCTCTCAGATTCTGACTCAGGCATTTAAAGTTACTGACCCTCTCCACATTTTAAGGGTACCTTCATTTTTAATGTCTTTCTGCCAAATCCTTCCTTTTAATCTAACCCTCCAGATCACTTGCCATCTAAGTTCTTTTGGATTTGTTGTTCTTACTGTTCACTCATGTGGAACACATTGTGCATCAACTCCAACTCTTCAACTTTCATGTGCTTATTATTTGTCGCTATCTCATCACAACAACATGAAGACAGTGATACATCACCTGAACCAACCATTAATTCATTTTGAAGTATTCTCTGATTTTCCAATGAACATTCTTCTGGATAAATAACCTTTTGCTATTACATCTTAAAGCATGCAAGCCTGATAAATCTTGCATTGCCATAAAAATATTGCTTACTCTGATAGCTGTTGATAATCACATTAAAAATTATACAAACGTTTGTAGATGTAGTAAGATTGATTAATGGATCGTCTGTGCAAGTTCAGACTTACTTGCTGGGAAGAAAGCATCTTGTTCCAGGAGAAATATGTTGGGTCACCAGCGACTGAAATTGAAGGAAATGAACACACCTGCTGGGCTGTCTTAAAACTGGATATGCAGAATGAGGTGAGTGTGTCCAAACGGGAATGGTGATGAGGCGAGGGAGAAGAAGCAGAGAGCAGTGTAACAGGTAGGGTGAGAAAGAGAATGTGGAGAAACAGATGGAGCGAAGGAGAGGAACAGTGGGGACAGAGAGTGCAAGAGCTGGGGTGTGGAGGAGAAGAGAAGCAATAGGGAGAGGAGTGAAGTTATGGGAAATGTGGAAGGGTGGCACACATCGGAGAGTTGGGGAGAGGAAGTGAAGCCATGGAAAAATTGGAAACATGATTAAAAAGTTTAACAACTATTTCCATATCCCTTCTGGAGCAAGGTGAAATTTTCCCCTGCAGTGTGAGTTTTAGCTTATCGTCCTTCAATCAAGTAATAACATGTTTACTAACATCAGTAACAGTCTCTGTAGTTCTTGCTTCTACTCAGAGAAAACAAATAATGTGGTTATTTCTCTGAATTCATACCATAAATGAAAATGATGAGAAGTGAACACAATACAGCTGTGAAAACTGTGAACACTTATTACAATCTCCAGAAGACATACAGGATTGTAAAACAGGCAGATAACAACAATAATGGCTTAATTCAAAGAAGAGTAAAGTGATTCCATTTGGTAAGAGCACAAGGAATAAGAACATTGGTGTAATGGAACATAAGGACAATCGTCACAAGTTCCAGCAATGACAGCTGACAGCCAGGTTTGTGTGTTTTTGCATTAATTATCACTTATTTTTTCTTTTAAATTGTACCTCAGATTGCTCATATTCCCTCAGCAGAACTTACCTAGACCTGTTGGTGAGATTAGTGCCCACTTGGACCACACCGACTGGATCATTCCCTTCCATTACCAAGTTTCCCTCCAGCACAGAAGGGAAGATCCTTACCCTAGCATCAGGTGGGCAACATAGCCTTTGGTGTTCTGTATCTTTGCTGCAGCAAACAGTGTCTGTCCCCTTCGTTGTGCTGTCCTCTATCACCACTTCATTACTCATTTCTCCCACTGATTAAATGGCCAACTGTGAGATGGTGTCATGGACTGTTTGCACATCCCACCCAAAGTTCCCACCCTCATTCAAATCTGAGGAAAGGACCTTGTATCTGTCAGACAAGAGTAGGTGTTCAGGCCCCCTGAGGGTGACCATTTGAATCCTTCTCCCTCGTCTCCTTTCGCACCCTCCTATCCTTGTCCTACCATCCATATATGAGGAAATGAATCAAAGAGGTATGACGGTCTCCTGGAACAGTACCCTGGTACCTTATCCCTGAGTGGCACAGTCTCTGAATCTCAGACTCCTGCTTATTAATCCTGGCTGAAGTTCTTGTAACAATGAATACTGCTGTGGACAAATAGAGAGATAATGAGAGATAATGAATTTGGTTAGACAGGGTGTTGGGCAATCAAGAAACAAGCTAGATTACAGAGGAAAAATAACTCACTCATAGAATTGAAGAAATGCAAATACCTGAAGCTACAATGGATATACAAAAAGTAGTTATAAAAAAATATGCACAATTGGAAAAGTACTGGCAGTGATAATATTCATAGTTTTTGGTATAAAAATTATTTAGCTTCATCTGTACCTATTAACACACATCAACAATTTTCTTAAAAATCCAGAACAAGTACACAAATTTTTGATGGAAGGTAAAACACATACCTTGCCTAAAGGAGAAATCACAAATGATACATCAAAATATCATCCCAGTACTTGTTACAAACTGTACATAAAATTGTCACATCATGCTTCTCACAACTAATCACCACTCACTTGGACAACCACAATATACTTACAGAAGAGCAGAAATGATGCCATAAGGATATGAGGGGATGTAAAGAACAACTGATAACAGAAACCGTAATTCTAAATCAAGCCCACTGGAAAAGCAGAAATCTTTCATGTTATATTGACAACCAAAAAGCATTTGATACTGTCCCACAGTCAAGGTTAATAGAATTTCTTAATATACAAGTATAAACTATATTCAGTACTTGTGAAATTCGTCCATCATCTGAGGAAGCACTGGCATCCTATAAACACCCTGTCTACTAACAACCAAAAATGAACAACAGCTGTTAACAAATCGAGACATTTTTCAGTGCAACTCTGAAAACCCACTATGGTTTTGACTTGCTTTAAACCAATCTCTAATTTACCAAATCAGTTGAAAATACGGTATCAAATCAGAAACAACTGAACAATTTATACGTTGAGATACCTTTGATACATGGACGATTTGAAATTATATGCATCTTCATCATTAAAGCTATAGCAATTAATTCAAATAGAATTTGAGAAAGATATAAACATGAACTTTGGATTCGATAAGTGCAGAACATTAAACATAAAGAAAGATGTATTAGATCTAATAGAATACAAAACAGAGCAGCAGGATCCAATACAACCGATGGATGAATATGAAACATATAAATAGCTGGGATATCAACAAGCAAAGAAAATAGATCATAGTGCAATAAAGAGAAAACTTCCAAGGCTGAAGAGGATCTGCAAATAGAGCTCAACAGCATAAATATCACAAAGGCAATAAACACTTTCACTATGCCCATATTAATGTATTCTTTTCATATTATGTCTTGGTCTGAAACTGATCTGGAAAATTTACAGAGAAAAATAAGAACTAAAATGCCAAATTTTTGTAAATACTACATACACTAAAATGTGCTGAGATTAACAGTATCTAGGACAGAATGAGGATGAGGAATGACTGATATACAAAATTTACAGTCAGGTAAAATTTCTAAGGATATATTTTCATCAATTAAAACAGGTTTCAGTGCTCTATGCTAGTACATGCAATTCTGATATGAAGTACACCCCATTGAACTTAAATGAATAGACAACCCAGAAAAATGAAGATATTACCAGTAAAGAGAAAAAAATTAACCAGTGGTAGGGCATGACCCTCCATGGATGACATCCGCATGATCTAAGCAGGATGGATGTTGACAAGGACCCATCAAACACCTGGCTCAGATTTGAAACTGTCTTCCCAGAAACAGAAGGGTTCCTTCTAGCAATACAATACCAGGTGGTTAATAGAAAAATTATTATAAACACATCATAAAATTTCAATGATAAATTTAGAAAATGCAGAGAAAAGAAACAGAAACATTACAGAATCCTGTAGCAGTTTATTACAATCTGATGTCTTATACCTGCACAATCAAGTGGCAAACATTATTAATCAAAATCTTACTTTCAAATACAAACTCATAAATGAAATCAAACCTTACTATAAATACAAGCCTGATCCAGTTTAGAATCAGAATATCACAAACTATCTTATTACTGATCAATTATTACAGATAGGACAATCCATAATCTCCGTCCAGATATAATAATACAGGATAAACGAGCAAGAACAACTTATTCAATAGATGTAGCAATGCCAAACACACATAACTTACAGAAATCAGTAAGTGAAAACAAGGCAGAAATATGCTGAATTAAAAGAGGAAATTGAAAGGTTTTGGAACATGTACAAGGTATATATTGCCCTGATAGCATTCTCTACATCTGGTGTCATCCCAAAGGCACTCACAATAGCTTTAAACCATTTGGCCTACAGAGTAACATCTTCAGAAAGCCACAATAATAAACACCACCGGAATAATTTGAAAGTTCCCAACAATTGACAAATGTGTGTGCTTGGCTATACCTTTCTCAGGTTTTACCAGCTTGAGGTGAAAAAAGAGCAATTGCTCTCCCTTCTTACATCCCAGTTGGGATGATTGTTCCAACACATTACAGTTCTGGGATCCAAGACAAACTGGCAAATTGGATATAAGAATTCAATCTAGCTGATGAGTTCCTTCATACTGTAAGCGTGAGCATTCAAGAAGGTGTTGTGCCCTGTGGCCTTCCAACCAATCCAATATACCATGTGACATCAAGGTCAGTACATAACACTGTTTGATGTGGTAAATCAAGTTTGTTGATGGAATTTACTTTCTCAGAATCAGAATCAGGTTTACTATCATCAGCAAATGGCATAAAGAATTGTTAACTTTGCAGCAGCAGTACAATGCAATACATGATAAATATAGGAAAAACTGTGAATTCCAGGAAGTATATATATTAAATAGATAAATAAGTGGTGCAAAAACAGAAATAAAAAGGTGGTGATGTAATGTTCATGGGTTCAATATCCATTTAGAAATCGGATGGCAGAGGGGAAAAGCTGTTCCTAAATTGCTGAGTGTGTGTCTTTAGGCTTCTGTACCTCCTTCCTGATGGTAACAATGAGAAGGGGGCATGTCCTGGCTGTTGGGGGTCCTTAATGATGGATGTCATCTTTCTGCGTCATCACTCATTGAAGATATTTTGGAAACTATGGAGGCTAGTACCAATAATCAAGCTAATTTTACAATTTTCTGCAGCTTAATATGATGCTGTACCTCCCCCACATACCAGGCAGTGTTACAGCCAGACAGAATGCTCTCCACTGTACATCTGTAGAAGTTTTTGAGTGTTTTAGGGGACAAAGTAAATCTCCTCGAACTTCCAAAGAAATATAGCCACTGTCTTGCTTTCTTTATAGCTGCATCAATATGTTGGGACCAGGTTGGGTCCTCAGAGATATTGACACTCAGGAACTTGAAATTGGTCCCACTCTCCATTTCTGATTCTTCTATGAGGATTGGTTTGTGATACCTCACCTTACCCTTTCTGAAGTCCACAATCAGCTCTTTGGACTCACTGACACTGATTACAAGGTTGTTGCTAAGACACCACTCAACCAGCTGGTCTATGTAACTAGTAAGCTTTATAGATGGTATAAGTTCTTTTTAGGCATTCAACTAATCGTCCTTACAATCCCTACACTTGTCCAAACATGAGCAATAACCTAGTAGTTGTTTTAAACATGTAGTGGAGAGATGGCAAGGTAGCACAGTGGTTAGCATAACACCATTATGACTCTGGCTGTAAGATCAGGGTTCAATTCCTGCCACTGTCCTTAGGAAGTTTTTATCTCCTCCCCAACACCACACAGGTCTCATCCCTGGTGTTTTGGGTTCCTCTGGTTAGGGTTAGTGATCTCAGGACATGCTATATTGCACCAAAAGGGTGCTGACACTGTCGGGCTGTGCAGTATAATTCTCGTTGATTTAATTTCACTCAACCAATACATTTCACTCTATGTTTCAATATACATCCATGGGGCAAATAAAATTCATCTTTAGACAAATGTAAGATCTCCAGAATGACACTCTGGTTGCCTCTGGCTGCCACTTTACTCACATATCCTCCTGACCATGACCAAGAAAGTTGAGTTAATAGTCATAGACACAAGTACATGTATGCACGGTTGCAAAGAAAAGCTTAATTACAGCAGAATCACACAGACCTGGCATCAGATGAAACATTCATGAAAAAATATAAATGAAGCTGCCTGGTGGTTCCAATGTTCAACATTAGGAAGAGTTTCAAGAGGCTGGTGATGACACACATTAACTCCAGTTTCCCTAGACAGCCTCCAGTAGTTGCAGATGTATGGTAGCCCACATTCCTCTAAGAAAGTCACATTGACTTTGACTTGGCCTGGTACGGTCAGACATTGACACATCTCACCATTTTCTTTACACCTCCAATGTTTAAAGATGCCAGTGTTATGGCTGAAATTGGTCTACAAGTCACAGTTCTTCTCCAGGTACACCCAAAACTTATTGGTCTACCAGCACAGTGAGATGCCAATGGATGAATCCTGACAACTGGCACACTCTGGGCTACAGGTTACTTCCTGAGAGACACACTACAGATTGGTGCAGCCACTGCAAGATCTCAGTGAGGAAGGGCCACAATGCAGGGTTCTTCTACTGGAGATGAAGGGGCCAGGTTATGGGAGGAAGCCCCTTAATTTCTTTTGTGGAAGTATATCACTTCAGTATATAACATGAATGGCAGCAGAGCCATTGACTTCAAAGAATGAGATTGAACAGTACAGAAAGTATTGACTACGCATGTAAAGAATAAAAATGCAGTGAACAGTTTATTCTAGTAAATAGCTTCTTATTATGCATAGAGATTGTTAAAGGAAAACATGTTTGAGGAAGTGAATCAGAGGGACGTGTCTGTCTCCTGGAACACATTCCCCAAACACCATCTCATCCATGATGTGGCCCAATCTCCAGCAGTTCCATTATGTTGCCTGGACAAGATTCCACCTGCTTGGACATGCCTATTCTAGTTAATTGACAAGATCAGATTTTGGGAAATAATACCTTCAACCTGGAACTCTCCTTGCCCCAACATTTGCTCCACCTTAAAACTATTCACCAATGAGCAGAGATGTTGACAAAACACTCACCAATCACTGACTCGCTGAGCTGTGATGTCCTGAAGACTAGAAGCTGCTGTGACCCTTTCCCTTTTTAATGCAATGCCTGTTTGAACGGTGCCACAGTGCTGACTTGTTGCGGTGAAGCATTTTCCTCAGGGACCATGATAGCCCACATCATACAACACAACACAAAATGAATGAACGAACCCAAGTACCTCACCTATTGGATCTTCCACCGTTACTCATGGATCCTGACTACACAAGTTATCATCATTCTCTTCCTCTTCCCCACTATCATCAGAGATCCCCTCGTTGGCAGCATTTTCAGAGGCTGGACACTGGGCAAAAATGACTGAATTGTTAAACTTGAAGTGAACTGGCACACCAGTTTTATCTTTGGGACATGGTATTTCAGTTACTTTCAGAGCCTCCAGGCAGGGGGATGCTTTCCACTTGTGAATGTCACCAGTTTCGGAACTCTGCAATATCTTTGCTAAACAAAGAAAGAACTGAATAAAAGAGATATTTCTTTGTCTGAGCCCAACTAGCCAAAGACGATTGAACAACAAAACACACATCAATCTTATCAAACCTCTGTGGGGAAGTGAAAAACTCTCAAATGTTGTCAATAATCAGTTTATCTTGGCATATCCCCCCTGGTTTCTCTGAACCCTGGTGTATGAATGATAGTCAGTGAATAATCAATTTTAAATCCCACCTGATTATCTAGTTTATAGGCACTGATGAAGGATGTCTGACTTTGAACTTGGGATTTTCCTGTCTCTTCATGTAGTTACTTGAATTTGAAGTTGTCACCCCATTCCACTTCCAAGATGCAGTTGATCATCCCATTGACAAAGGATGTCTATCCTGACCCTGTTGCTCCCAGAACTATGATCATCTTTATTTTGTAATCATTGCTATATTTCACAAAGTGGTAATTTGCAAGATGGTTGGACTCATCAAACATCTCCTTCTGCAGAGTCTGTTTTAAACGGAAGGAGTACCCTCAGAAATTAATTGACATTCAATGGAAAGGTCCTCGGGTATTCTCGTTCTTAGTTCTATATTTATTAAAACCTCTTCACTTCGTATGGTAGCACAATTTTCTCCAGAGTCAGAAGGCATTCAAACTGCCTGAGGTTTTAATTCCTCTGTCTGTTGTCTTCATTTCCTGTTTTGGACTTGACTGTTGCTGCTTCTTCACATTCAATCCTGTACTTCAGTGATCCCCAACAACCGGGCCGCAAAGCACGTGCTACTGAGCCGCGAGGAAACGATATGATTTGGAGATGTGAAACGATATGAGTCAGCTGCACCTTTCCTCATTCCCTGTCATGCCCACTGTTGAACTTGAACACACACAAGGTCATCAGTTGTCTAAACGCAGCGATACCCTCGCGCCAGGGATCACTGGTTGGCCTCGGGTAACCAATCACCTCGCACAGTCAATGAGTAGTGCCGTTGCTACTGGCCTGGACGGCGGAGAGGTGGGCGCCACCTCTAAACCTGTTTAGCACACCGAGTGTTCGTGGGGAACCCGGTGCTAAAATATTCGCAGACGTCCTAATTCAGGCTGAGGGCTTTGTAAGTAGCAGAGCAGCTACCTCGCTGTGAACTACTGAAAGTCAACCCTTGAGCCAAACTTTTGTGGGCCGATAGATCCTACCTACCTACAAGGGGGGCGGGCATGTGCCCTGTCACACTCCTCGCTCAGTTGTTTGCTCTCTCTGGACTGCGATGGCCGAGGCCCCGGTACGGCGACCTCCAGCCTTTGCTTTGTCCTCTCACTAGTGTGTTGCAATGATTTTATATGTTCATACAAGGAAAATATGCACTGTGTGTTTAATATCCAAATGTTACTTAAAATGTTATGATGCTATTGACTTAATTGAGTTATAATTGACTTATCACTATATTCATGAAAGGAAAATATGCACTGTGTGTTTAATATTAAATTCGTTAGATAACCCTTTTAGAAATGAATTTGAGTTAATTAGCTATTTATAAGAGACTTATAGTTGTCTTATCACCAATATTCTGGTCGATATTAACACCCTCACCGACCCCCACCCCCTCCCAGAAGAATATTGTCAATATTAAACCAGTCCATGGTGCAAAAAAGATCTCTGCTGTACTTAACAAACATCAGTTACAATTTGACTTGGGCTGTCCCAGGGTAGTTTTGTGACTGGTGAACAATCCTGGAACACCAGGTTAGCCGTGGACTTGAGGGTCATGTGATGACCCTGCAGTGCCCCTCACCTTGCTGATACCAACCTGGGTCATTGCTCTGTATCAGAAATGACACTCATACCTGTAACGTGGTCAGTTCTGTAGGAGTGAGATTTATTAAATTTATCCAGAGTGGACCGTCAGTCCTGCTGGGAACCTTTGTTCAGTGAAATGTAACCCCCAATCTCACCTGCACCATATCTGGGTGGCTATAAATGCAATGTTACACTGTCATGTGTTGTTCCTCTTGTTTAAGGTCTCAGAGCCTGATACAGTAATCCAAAGCACCAGGTTTTTCTACACAAAGCCCCATACAGATCAATTGATGCTCTTATTTGGTGGTCAATCTTCACAGAAGCAACAAGTAATTTTATTTTCCAGTTGTTCTGCTGGCTGCGGGAAAATCCACGAATGATTGAGATTGTTCCTTCATCTTACGTTGTACAGCCTGTGATTTAAACCTCTGCTCACCCTGTCGTTTTGCACATGCTCTGCCACTGAGACTTGGTATCTGCATTTTCTGAGCTGCGTGAGACTGGAGATTGGTGATTGTCTATGTTAAATAGAGATCCTCCTGATGCAGTGCTGTAAATATAAAGCAGAACACATAGTCCATTGTACAATCCATCAATTCAGCACCCAACCCACTTACTGATTTGCCAGTGGGAATATTTTTGAACATCCTCAGATAATGTCCTACTGCCTTCACCTGTCGTTCCTGGTCAACCAGCCATGAGATCAGTGGCTGGTGTCTAATTGCTTCCTGTTCTTCAGTATATCCACAAGTGACCGTACCCCCTTCCCAATTTCTGAAAATTGCAGTATCCTCTCATAAGAACATAAGAAATAGGAGCAGGAGTCGGTCATCTGGCCTGTCGAGCTTGCTCCACCATTCACTATGGCGGATCTGGCTATGAACTCTCTCTGAACTGTGAAAACTGAATTGGAACCCTGTCTTTCATTATGTCATGGCATCTCATCACTGCCTCACTAAGCTGTTCCAGAACATACAGGCAATGAGTAACTAACCCGATGCTTATCTCCATTACTGGCAGAGCAGATTTGATTCGAGTTCAGGCAGAGGATCGAGGCAGACTGTTAGGGCTACTGAATGCTCCCCACATGGTCCTAGTGAACTTGGACAGGTTGCATAGATACTGATGGCATCTTGAAAGGTAGAGGGATTGTCCTTCAGTGAGAAACCCGCATCAAATATGCAGCTGAATTTATCAGCATTGGATTTTTGTTTTCCTGGATTTTTGTTTTTCTGTCATTTTTACGAATGTTTCATCCTGAATTGTGACCTTGGGCAGATGTTTAATTTTGCCTCCATATTACCTTGGATATCCTGCATGTTCCCTGCTGAAGAGAGCAAGTGATCAGACACAGAGAATGCCTGTGCCCCATAAAGCACTTCCATAATGCCATGAGTTGCTGTACCCTCGTCAAACACACTCGGGTGGGTGATATTCTTCCTCAGAGTTCTGACTTCCTCAGAAGTCCTTCTTCAGCCTTCCTGCTTTTTCAACACTACCTGACCCTCCACCAATCTTCGTAGCATCTGCTAACTTGCAAATAAAGCCATCTATTCTATCATCCAAATCCTTGAATAACAGCATAAAAAGATGTCCAAGCATTGACTGCTGCAGAACACCACTAGTCACTGGCAGCCAACCAGGAAAGGATCATTGTATTCCCACTCACTGTCTCCTACCAATCAGCCAATGCTCTAACCATGCTAGTAAATTCCTGTAACATCAATGGGCTCTTAGCTTCGTAAGCAGTCTCATGTGTGGCATCTTGTCAAAGGCCTTCTGAAAATCTAAAAATACAAAATCTATTGCATCCCCTTTATCGATACTACTTCCCCTCAAAGTATTCCAACAGGTTTGTCAGGCAAGCTTTTTCCTTTAGGAAGCCATGCTGACTTTGTTCTATCTTGTCCTGTGTCTCTAAGTACTCCATAACCTCATCCTTAACAATTGACTCCAACATTTTCCCAACCACTGAGGTCTATAATTTCCTTGCTGCTGCCTTCCCCCTTTCTTAAAGAGTGGAGTGACATTTGCAATTTTCCAGTCCTCTGCAACCAAGACCAAGTCCAATGATTCTTGCAAGATCATTACTGATGCATCTACAATCTCTACCACCACCACTTTAAGAACCCTTTCATGCAGTTCATCTGGTCCGGTTGACTTACGTATGTTCAGTCTTTCAGCTTCTTGAGCACCATCTCCCTTGTAATAGTAACTGCACTCACTCCTCTTGTCACGAGGTGCAGATATGGACCAAGTGTGGAGTGAGTGACACTGACACGGGCCGACAGTTCACAGACTTCAATGTAAACAGTGCCAAAGGGAAAGGAAAACAACAAACACTAGGCCAAACAGGGTCGCCAAATAAAACTCTCAAATGGACAAAGAAGCATACACTGCAGCTGAAAAGAACAACTAAGAATAAAATGAATACTGTTAGTCCTCAGAGACCGTTGACTTGACAGTCCAATTTCTCAGGCAAGGCTGAATGCAAGCAGGCAGTGAAGCATTGCTGTGCTGTGTTGAAGTCCCAACAAATACTACGACGGAGTGAATGGAGTTAAATACTATCACAATGAAATAATCATTAGGGGACACATGCATATTTACAAGCACAATTGCCATATCTGCTGCACTGCTGAATCCATGGTTGTGACACCTCTTCCCTCAATCGTACATTACTAGTGTCTTTAACAGTGAAGACTGATGCAAATTACTCATTTAGTGCATCTGCCATGTCTTTGTCCCCCACTATAACTTCTCATACATCATTTTCTTACTGCCCTATATCCATGCTCATCTCTCTTTTATTTTTTATGTTCTTGTAAAAGCAGTTTCTATCCACCTTCATATTCTTTGTTAGCTTGCTTTTAGATTTCATCTTTTCCCTCCAAATGACACTCTTAGCTGCTTTCTGTAGGTTTTTAAAAGCTTCCTAATCCTCTATCTTCCTGCTAATTTTTGCTTTGTTGTCTGCCTTCTCTTTTGCTTTTACATTAGCTTTGACTTCCCTTGTCAACGATAATTGTATTATTTTGACTTTTGATTATTTCTTTGTTTTTGGAATGCATTTATCCGGCACTTTCCTCATTTTCCCCAGAAACCCAAGCCATTGCAGCTCTGCTGTTTTCCCTGCCAGCAACTCTTTCCAATTTACTTTGGCCAACTATGGAGAGTTAGATGGCATGGCACCCAGAGAGAGCTAACCAACTGGATAATGGATTGGCCCTAGGGCAGGCAGCAGAAGGTTATGCAGGAATGTTGTTTATCAGATTGGAGCCCTGTGACTGGTGGTGTTCCGCCGTGGTTGGAGCTGATTTTGATGAGATTGGTTAGTACCTTTGGAAGTGACACAATGCCGATGGTTTCATTCAGAGTGAAGGTGGTTATTAGAATTTATAGAGGGATCTTTATCAGCTGGATAAGTAAGGAGAGAATTGGAAAATGAAGTTAATATGTATAAACACATGGCTTTTCACTTTCAGCAGACAGATTGGGGTAGGATAATTGCAGTCAATGTTAAGACCCTGCGGAGTGTTGCATAACAGAGAAATCTTAGAGTACAAGTGCGTGATTCACTGAATGTGGCATCGCAGGTAGATAGGGTGGTGAATGAGGCTTTTGGCTTGCTGGCTTGCTGGCTTTCTTCAGTCAGGGCACAAAATAGCAGCCTAAGTGCTACACCTTCCCATATACCTCCTCCCTCACCTCCATTCGGGCCCCAAACAGTCCTTCCAGGTAAGGTAGCTTTTCACCTGTGAATCTGGGTCATCTGTCATGTCCGGTGCTCCTGATGCAGGTTCCTCTGCATTGGTGAGACCCGTCATAAATTGAGGTGCTTCATCAAGCACCTCTGCACCATCAGCCACAAGTGGAATGTTCCCAGTGGCCAATCATTTTAATTCCCATTCCCATTCCCGTTCCAACATGTCAATCCATGACCTCCTCTTGTGCCAAGATAAGGCCACCCTCAAAATGGAAGAGCAACACCTCATATTTCATCTGGGTGCCCACCAACCTGATGGTATGAATATTGCTTTCTCCTTCTGGTGAACAAATTCACTTCCCTACCCTCCCCCCCCCCCCCCACACACATTCTCTATTACCCACTCTGACCTTTCACTACTTCTCACCTGCTTGTCACTTCCCCCGGGTTCCCTCCTCCTTCTCTTTCTCCTATTGTCAACTATCGCCTCCTGAGAGATTCTTTCTCTCCAGCCCTTGACCTCTCCCACCAACCTGGCTTCACCTACCACCTTCCAACTAGCCTCTTTCTCCATCCACCATCTTTTTATTGAGACATATCCCCACTTCTTTCTCAGTGTTGAAGAAGGGTCTCAGCCCAAAATGTTGCCTGTGTACTCGTTTCCATAGACGCTGCCTGATCTGCTGAGTTTCTCCAGCATTTTGTGTTTGTTGCTATGGATTTCCAGGATCTACCAAGCTTTCTCCTGTTACAGAATAAAATAGTTGGGATGTTATGTTGCAATTGTACGAGACATTGGTGAGGCTACATTTGGAATTTTGAGTTCAGTGTTGGTCACCCTGTTAATAACAATGATGTCATTAATCAGGAAGGAGACTTAAGAGATGTTGCTGGGCTTGAGGGACTGAGTGATGGAGAGAGGTTGAGCAGGTTAGGACGTTTATTCATTGGAGCACGGGAGATATTGGAGAGGTGCACAAAATGTTAACCGGGGCATGGACAAGGCTATTGCATACAGTCTTTATCACCAGGGTTGGAGAATCAAAAATTAGAGAACAGCACTTGCACCATGCTGGAGGATCTCAGCAGGTCCAACAGCATCCATGGAGGGCAATGTTCCATGTCAAGACCCTTTCATTAGGACTGGAAAGGAAGGGGATAGAAATCAGAATCAGAAGGTGGTGAGCAGGAGAAGGAGGGAATGCGAAATAGCAGGTGACGGGTGAGACCAGATGAAGGGGAGCTTAGGTGGGTGGGGGAGGGGCATGATGTAAACAGCTGGGAGCAGGAAGAGGTAAAGGACTGAAGAAGAGGAAATGTAACAGGTGATGAATGTAATCCAAGGGATAGAGAGAAGGAAGAGGAGAACCAGATGAAAGTGATGGACTGGGGAATGGGAAAATGAGAACAGCCAGGGTGGTGGTGGTGGTGGTGGTGGTGTGTGTGTGTGTGTGTGTGTGTGTGTGTGTGTGTGTGTGTGTGTGTGTGTGTGTGTGTGTGTGTGTGTGTGTGTGTGTGTGTGTGTGTGTGTGTGCTGTAGTGTGGGGACTGCATTAGTGGGTATTTCTGTAACACACCAACCATTGGTTTAAATTGATATTTTGACGTGAGTAAGTTGAAGAAACCAAATCACCCCTTATTTACTAAAGGACAAAATGTCCAATAACAATCTGCTTTGCACTATTTTATTGCGGTCAATAACATTAGATCAGACCACAGAGTAGATCAGCACAGGAACAAGCCATTCAGACCTGGTGTCTGTGCTGACCAGGACGCCAATGGAAGCTAATCATATCTAAAATGGACATTTCTTGTTTAAAGGTTTGCTATTTGTTATTTGTCTTACTTGTGAACATTACTTATATGAAGTTTTGTGCCTGTGCTGCAGAGGAAACCAAGTTTTAATTGTTGATTTTGACTGATACGTGAACAAAGACATCATGGAGATGCAGTTGGAAGATATGAAAAGCACTGGAGCTGCAGGTCGACGAGCTTCAGTTATTATATGAAATTTAAGAGGTGCTAGATAGGAGCTACATGGAGGTAGTCACACCTAAGTTGCAGGCGGCAGGTACCAGGATGACTGTCAGGAGAGGGAAAGGGAATAGGCAGCCAGTATAGAGTACCCCTGTGGCCATTCACTTCGGGTGCTGTTTAGGAGGACAATCTACCAGGCGGAATCCACAGCAACCAGGTCTCTGGCACTGAATCTGGCTTAGAAAGGAAAGAAGAAGTGGAGTGCTGTAGTGATAAGGGGGTCCATAATTAGAGGAGCAGAAAGCAGATGGTGTGGATGTGACCTGGTGCCTCCCAGGTGCCAGGGTCAGGGATGTATTGCTTTGAATCCATGGGATTCTAAATGGGGAGGATGAAGAACCGAAAGTATTGACAAACGACAGAGGTAGGAAAAGGGAGAAGGTCCAGAAAGGAGAATATAGGGAGTTAGGCAGAAAGCAAAACAGCAGGACCTCCACAGCAGGAATCTCTGGATTGCTGTGGAATTCATTGTGAATGGTGGCTGTGGAGGCTATCATTGGGCATATTTAAGGCAGAGGTGATAGATTCTTGATTAGTGAGAATATGGAGTTAAGGCAGGAGATTGGTGCTGACAGGGAAAATGGATCAGCCATGATTGTAATAGTGGAGCGTACTTGATGGGCCAAATGGCCCAGTTCTGTTCCTATACCTTATGTTCTTATGTATTTCTGCCTGTTCTGAGGGTAAGAATAGGATGAGGTGGCAGATGAATGTGTGTGTGAGTAATTGTTGCATAGGGCAGGGTTTCAGATTTTTGGATCATTGGGATCTCTTCTGGGGAAGGTATAACCTACTGAAAAAGGACGGGTTACACCTGAACCCAAGGGGGACCAATATCCCTGCGGGCACATTACAATATCTCTGGGGAAGGGTTTAAA
This sequence comes from Hypanus sabinus, assembly GCF_030144855.1. Taxonomy (NCBI): domain Eukaryota; kingdom Metazoa; phylum Chordata; class Chondrichthyes; order Myliobatiformes; family Dasyatidae; genus Hypanus; species Hypanus sabinus. Next base: position 153,514,712 of record NC_082710.1, on the reverse strand, counting down.
CTAATTTGGCAGAGGAATGGGAACTGAAGTGATGGGGTTGAGCTGGGGAAGTTGATATACAACTAGATACAGTGGGCAGCAAGATTGGGATGAAGGACAGTCAGTGGGACGAGCTAAACAACAGGGGGCCAAAATCAACAAGGGTGATGAATACAGGACTGAAGATGTGATATTTGAATGCACGCAGTATATGGAATAATGTGGATGATCTTGTCGCACATTTAGAGATTGGTAGGTTTTATGTGGGCATCTCTGAGTTGTGGCTGAAAGAAGATCATACTTCAGAGTTTAACATCCAAGGTCACACATTGCATCAAAAGAACAGGTGGGCAGGCAAAGTGGGTGGGGTGGCTCTGTTGGGAAAATGAAATTAAATCCTTTGAAAGAGGTCACATATGATTGGAAGATGTAAAATCCTTGTGAGCAGAGATAAGAAACTACAAGGGGAAAATGACCCTGATGGGAGTTATAGACTGGCCTCCGAACTGTAGCCAGGATGTGGGCTACAGATTACAACAGAAGATATAAATGGCAATGTTACTATAGTAGTGGGGGAATTCAATATGCAGGTAGAGAGGAGCTGGCCAAAGTTGCTTGGAAAGGGACAGCAGCAAGGATGATGGCAGAACAGGGATGGCTGAGGTTTCTGGGGGAAATTGGGAAGGTGCAAGAAAAATACATCCCAAAAATGAAGAAGTATTCTAAAAGGAGGATCAGGCAACTGTGGCTGACAAGGGAAGTCAACAACAGCCAAAATACAAAAGGGATGCTATAGAATATAGTAAAATTTTGTGGAGGTGGAGACCATAAGCTGTCAGAGCAGTCTACTCTGCCATTCCATCACAGCTGATCCCGGATCTCAGTCAAACCCATACACTGGCCTCCTCTCCATATCCTTTGATGCTCTTGCCAATCAGTAAACTATCAACATCCACCTTAAATATACCCACGGACTTGGCCTCCACCGCACTCTGTGGCAAAGCATTCCATAGATTCACTACCCTCTGGAAAAAAAATCTTCTTTACCTCTCTTCTAAAGGTAGGCCCTCAATTTTGTGGTTGTGCCCTCTATTTCTGGACAACTCCACCACAGGAAACAACCTCTTCACATCCACCCTATCTAGTCCTTACAACATTTGGTAGGTTTCAACAAGATCTCCATGTATTCTTCTAAATTCCAGTAAGTACAGGCCCAAAATAGCCATATTCTTCTCATATGATAACTCCTTCATTCCTGAAATCATCCTCATCAACCTCCTCCGGACTCTCTCCAAAGACAACTCATCCTTTCTGAGATATGGGGCCCAAAACTGTTGACAATTAAGTGCAGCCTGACCAGTGTCTTATATAGACTCAGCATTATCTCCTTGCTTTTATATTCTATTCCCCTTGTAATAAATGCCAACATTGCATTTGCCTTCTTTACCACAGACTCAACCTGTGAATTAAACTTCTGGGAGTATTGCACGAGGACTCCCAAGTCCACCCGCAACTCTGGTTTTTGAAGCTTCTCCCATTTGGATAATAATCCACACTATTGTTCCTTTTACCAAAATGCATTATTATTCATTTCCAAACACTGTATTCCATCAGCCAATTTTTTGCTCATTCTTCCAAATTGTCTAAGGCCTGCTGCAATTGCAGTGCTTCCTCAGCACTACCTACCCCTCCACCTATCTTTGTATCATCCATAAACTTCACCACAAAGCCATCAATTCCATTCTCCAAATCACTGAGGAGCACTTAATGGCTCTGGGCCTGTACTCACTGTAGTTCAGAAGGATGTGGGGGGTGGTGTAGTCTCATTGAAACCTATCAAATATTGAAAGGCCTCGATAGAGTGGGTTTGGAGAGGACGTTTTCTATGGCTGGGGTGTCTGGGAACAGAGGGTACAGCCTTAGAATTGTGGAACATCCATTCAAAACAGATATTCTTCATGTAGAGAGTTGTGAATCTGAGGAATTCATTGCCACAGTAAGCTGTTCAGGGAAACTCCTTGGGTATATTTAAAGTGTAGGTTGATGGGTTCATTACTAATTAGGGCATCATGGGGGAAAGGCAGGAAATGGCTTTGGGAGGGACAATAAATCAACCATGATGGAATGGCAGAGCAGACTCGATGGGCCAAATGACCTAATTCTGCTCCTATGTGTAATGGTGTTATGAGTCAACTGGTTGAGGGCTGTCATGGACCGGGTATTGGGTAATCCCCTTTCAGATCATTTAGGGAATACTGCCCATGGAATAGTGGTACGCTCGGATGCAGCAGCCACTTTGGGTCTAAATAAAACTGTATTTGTTTATTTTGTAAGTCTTTTTTTTATGATCACAAGTCACTGCTGGATACTCAGTACTTCAAGTACTGGAGTCAAGTCAAGTCGCTTTATTGTCATTTCGGCTGTAACTGCTGGTACAGTACATAGTAAAAATGAGACAATGTTTTTCAGGACCATGGTGTTACATAACACAGTACAAAAACTAGACTGAACTACGTAAAAAACACAGAGAAAGCTACACTGGACTACAGACCTACACAAAAACAGTGCAGGCATTACAATAAATAATAAACAGGACAGTAGGGCAAGGTGTCAGTCCAGGCTTCGGGTATTGAGGAGTCTGATAGCTTGGGGGAAGAAACTGTTACATAGCCTGGTCGTGAGAGCCCGAATGCTTCAGAGCATTTTCCCAGATGGCAGGAGGGAGAAGAGATTGTATGAGGGGTGCATGGGGTCCTTCATAATGCTGTTTCCTTTGTGGATGCAGTGTGTAGTGTAAGTGTCCCTGATGGTGGGAAGAGAGACCCCGATGATCTTCTCAGCTGACCTCACTATCCACTGCAGGGTCTTGCGATCCAAGATGGTGCAAATTCCGAACCAGGCAGTGATGCAGCTGCTCAGGATGCTCTCAATACAACCCCTGTAGAATGTGATGAGGATGGGGGTGGGAGATGGACTTTCCTCAGCCTTTGCAGAAAGTAGAGACGTTGCTGGGCTTTCTTTGCTATGGAGCTGGTGTTGAGGGACCAGGTGAGATTCTCCGCCAGGTGAACACCAAGAAACTTGGTACTCTTTACAATCTCTACCGAGGAGCCGTCAATGTTCAGTGGGGAGTGGTCACTCTGTGCCCTCCTGAAGTCAACAACCATCTCTTTTGTTTTGTTCACATTAAGAGACAGGTTGTTGGTTCTGCACCAGTCCGTTAGCTGCTACACCTCCTCTCTGTAAGCTGACTCGTCGTACTTGCTGATGAGACCCACCACGGTCCTGTCATCGGCGAACTTGACAATATGGTTCGAGCTGTGTATTGCTGCATAGTCGTGGGTCAGCACAGTGAACAGCAGTGGACTGAGCACGCAACCCTGGGGAGCCCCCGTGCTCAGTGTGATTGTGTTGGAGATGCTGCTTCCGATCCGGACCAACTGAGGTCTCCCAGCCAGGAAGTCTAGGATCCAGTTGCAGAGGGAGGTGTTCAGGCCCAGTCGGCTCAGCTTTCCAATCAGTTTCTGAGGGATGATTGTGTTGAATGCTGAACTGAAGTCTATGAACAGCATCAGATGATTCATTAATGCCATCAGTGGGTTTCTCTATAGCGATGGAGCTGGACTTATTGCATATAACCAGTGAACGATCCAACAAATGAAAGGCAACACGAGTGAATCTGCAGATGCTGGAAATAAATAAAAACACAAAATGCTGGAAGAACTCAGCAGGCCAGACAGCATCTATAGGAGGAGGTAGTGACGATGTTTCGGGCCAAAACCCTTCATCAGGAGTGAAGTAACATGGGATGGTCAAAGGGGGATAAGAAGTGGGGGGAGGGATGAAGTAGAGAGCTGGGTTGTGATAGGCTGGAGGGAAATGGGCTAGGGGAGAATTATGGGAAATAAAAGAGAAAGAAAGGTAGAGCCGGAGGGAGATTGTAGTAGGGGGAAAAGAGAAAGAGAACCAGACCAAAATTATAGATAGGGATGGGGTAAGAGGGGGCAGGGGTATCAACAGAGGTCTGTGAGGTGAATGTTCATGCCGACAGGTAGGAGGCTACCCAGGCGGGAGATAAGGTCTTGCTCCATCGACCTGAGTGTGGCCTCATCTTGACGGTAGAGGAGGCCATGGACAGACATGTCGGAGTGGGAGTGCTCTGTGGAATTGAAGTGTGTGGCCACAGGGAGATCCCGCCACTGCTGGAGGACTGAGCGCCGGTGTTCGGCGAAAAGGTCTCCCAGTCTGCGGCGGGTCTCCCCAATGTATAAATGGCCACATCGGGAGCACCGAATACAGTATATCACTCCAGTTGACTCACAGGTGAAGTGATACCTCACCTGAAAGGACTGTCTGGGGCCTGGGATGGTGGTGAGGAAAGAAGTGTGGGGGCAGGTGTAGCACTTCTTCAATTGTCAGGGACAAGTGCCTGGAGGGAGGTCGGTGGGGAGGAATGGGGGGGGATGAATGGACAAGGGAGTCGAGTAGGAAGCAATCCCTGCGGAAGGCTGAGCATGGGGGGGAGGGGAAGATGTGGCTGGTGGTAGGATCCCGTAGGAGGTGGCGGAAGTTACAGAGGATTGTTGGATACGTAAGAGATATGTTGGATCTGTAGGCTGGTATGGTGATAGGTGAGGACCAGGGGGACTCTATCCCTCGTGGGCTGGCGGGGGGATGGGGTGAGGGCAGAGGTGCGTGAAATACGGGAGACGTGATGGAGGGCAGAGTTGATAGTGGACGAAGGGAAGCCCCTTTCTTTAAAAAAGGAAGACATCTCCTTTGTCCTAGGATGAAAGGCTTCATCCTGAGAGCAGATGTGGCGGAGGAATTGAGAGAAAGGGACAGCATTTTCCCTGTGGCCACACACTTCAATTCCACAGACCACTCCCACTCCAATATGTCTGTCCATGGTCTCCTCTACCGTCAAGATGAGGCCACACGCAGGTCGATGGAGCAATACCTTATCTCCCGCCTTGGTAGCCTCCTACCTGCCGGCATGAACATCCAACTCACTGACCTCCATTGATACCCCTGGCCCCCCCCCTTACCCCGTCCCTATCTATAACATTAGTCTGGTTCTCTTTCTCTCTCTTTTCCCCCCTCACTATAATCTCCCCCCAGCCCTACCTATCTTTCTCTTTTATTTCCCATAATTCTCCCCTAGCCCATTTCCATCCAGCCTATCACTTCCCAGCTCTCTACTTCATCCCTCCCCCCAGTTCTTATCCCCCCCCCCCCCCCCCCCCCCCGACCATCCCATGTTACTTCACTCCTGATGAAGGGTTTCGGCCCGAAACGTCATCACTACCTCCTCCCACATATGCTGTCTGGCCTGCTGAGTTCTGCCAGCATTTTGTGTTTTTATCAACAAATGAATGGAATTTTTTTGGGGATTGCAAGCCCTTGTTGGACATTGTAATGTAGAATACTGCAGCTCTGTTCATTGGCAAGACCGACAGAGGGGAGTTGCATCCCCTCAGTTGTGGTGAGGACTAGGCCGACGCCTGGGATCACCTCAGAGGCTGTGGCCTGTTACGGTTGCCCAGGAGCGGAGGAGCGTGGAGGAGAGCAGAGGAGGTGTAGGACAGAGCAGAGGCCTCTGCTGAGTATACTGGAACAAAACTGGGGTGGGTGTTGGTCCCTCCTATCAGTGCTGCCATCCGGTGTTCACTGGGTGGAAGGACAAGCAGGACCAGGACAATCTACACTCATGCCTCTCCGGATCTTTGGCTATCTTCGTCTCCTTTGTGACTGTATTTTTTTCCCCCAAAATTGTTACCATAGGTGCTTTATGTGCTAATGTGCTGTGTGCTGTTGATAATGTGTTTTGCATTTTGGCCCCGGAGGAACACACTTTCTTCTGGCTGTATTCATGTGTGTTATTTAAACTTAACATTCAAAATTTAACTTACCATCTCCAGGAAAGTGCAGGAAAAATATATTCCAAGAAGAAAGAAAATCATGAATGGAAAATGGCACAAATGTGGCTAACAAGGGAGGTTAAGGCTAAAATAAAAGAAAAAGAGACGGCATACAAGGAAGCAAAATTAGTGGGAAAACTGAGGACTGGACGACTTTTAAAAACTTACAGAAGGAAACTAAGAAAGTCATTAGGAAAGAAAAGTTGAATTATGAAAGGAAGATGGCAATTAACATAAAAAAGGATACCAAGAGTTTTTTTAAATATATGAAGAGTAAAAGAGTGACATAGGACTGATTGAAAATGATGCTGGAGAAATTATAATGGGTAGCAAAGAGATGGCAGAGGAACTAAATGAGTATTTTGCATCAGTCTTCACAGTGGAAGAGATTAGCAACATACCTGATAGCCAGAGGTCTCAGGGAATGGAATTGGGTACAGTCAAGATTCTAGAGAGAAAGTGCTTGGGAAGCTAAACGGACTAAGGATAGATAAGTCTACTGGACTGGATGAGGTGCACACATGAGTTCTGAAGGAGGTGGCTTTGGAGATTGTGGAGGCATTGGAAATGATTTTCCAGGAATCAATAGACTGTGGTATGGTTCCGGAACACTGCAAGGTCGCAAATGTAGTTCCGCTGTTTAAGAAAGGAGGGAGGCAGCAAAAAGAAAATTACCGACCTATTAGTCTGACATCGATAGTTGGAAAGTTATTGGAATTGATTCTCAAGGATGAGGTCATGAAATACTTCGAGATGCAAGACAAGATAGGCCCAAGCCAGCATGGTATCATGAAGGGAAGATCCTGCATCACCAACCTATTGGAATTTTTTGAGGTAAGCTTAAATAAAATTGACAAGGGAGAGGCTGTGGATGTTGTGTATTTGGATTTTCAAAAGGCCTTTGATAAGGTGCTGCGTAAGAGGCTGCTTAGTAAGATGAGAGCCCATGGAATTACAGGAAAGATATTGGAATGGGTGGAGCTTTGGCTGTTAGGCAGAAAGCTAAGGGTGGGAGTAAAGGGATCATATTCTGGTTTGGTTGCCGTTTACTAGTAATATTCTGCAGGGGTCGGTGTTGGGGCTGCATCTTTTTACACTGTATATAGATGATTTAGATTATGGAATAAATGGTTTTGTGGCTAAGTTTGCAGATGACACCAAGATAGGTGAAGAAGTGTTGAAGAAACAGAAAGGTTGCAGAGAGACTTGGTCAGTTTAGGAGAACGGGCAAAGAAATGGCAGATAAGATACAATGTTGAGAAACGTACGGTTGTACATTTTGGAAGAAGAAATAATCAGGCAGATTATTATTTAGATGGAGAGAAAATTCAAAAATCGGAAGTGCAAAGGGACTTGTGCAAGATACCCTAAAGGTTAATCACCAGGTTGGATCAGCAGTAAGGAAGGCAAATGCTATGTTGGCATTCATTTCAAGAAGAATAGTGTATAAGAGTAAGGAGGTGTTGATAAGGCTCTATGGGGCACTGGTGAGACCACATTTGGAATACTGTGTGGTGTTTTGGGCCTCCTATCTTAGAAGGGATGTAATGATGTTGGAGAGAGTTCAGAGAAGATTTACGAGGATGATTCCTGGAATGCAGGGACTAACATATGAGGAGTGTTTGTCGGCTCTTGGACTGTATTCATTAGAGTTTAGAAGAATGAGAGGGAATCTGATTGAAACATTTCGTATGTTGAAAGGGTTGGACAGAGTAGATGTGGAAAGGCTGTTTCCCTTGGTGAGTGAGTCCAGGACAAGAGGCCGCAGTCTTAGAATTAGAGGGGACCCATTTAAAACAGAGATTAGGAGAATTTTTTTTAGCCAGAGAGTCCTGGATTTATGGAATTCATTGCCACATACAGGTGTGGAGGCCTGATGATTGAGGGTGTTTAAGGAGGAGATTAATAGGTCTCTAATTAATCAGTGTATCAAGGGATATGGGGAAAAAGCCAAAAGTTGGACCTATATGGGAGAATAGTTTAGCTCATGGTGGAGTGGGGGAGCAGACTCAATGGGCCGAATGGCCTACTTCTGCTCCTTTGTCTTGAGGTCTTTAATATAGTTATAGATAAGGATAATTATTGTAAGTATTGAGTTATGGAAGAGTATTTAGTTGGGGTAACCCAAACTTTCAGGCAAGAACAAGGGAGAGTAAATTGGGAACAACAGAATCAAATGGTCGTGCGAGGGGGAAGATGCAAATGACAGACTGCGGGTGATAGGTGAGGCCACATGAGGGGGTTGGGAAGTGATGTAAGAACCCAGGAGATGGAGGAGGTAAAGGATCGAAGAAAAATAAATGAAATGGGAGACCACAGCGCCCCAAGGTTAAAGACAGGAGGAGGGGAACCAGATGGAGGCAATGAGCTGTTCACGGGGGCTGGGGAATGGGGGGAGGGAGAGAAAAAGACAACAGGGAAGGGAATATGGGGGGGAGGGTAGAAATTACGGGACGATAGTGAAATCCATCTCACACCACGCTATCCAGGGACAATATGAAGTGTTGCGAGTTTGGCCTCAGTGGCAGTAGCGGGGGCCACAGACACATGATGTGGGTGTGGGAACAGAATGCTGAATTGTACTGAGTGGACACCTGGAGGCCTGAACATCGGTTTCTCCAACTTCGGTAATGCCCCCCACCCCCCAACTCTCTTTTACTCGACTGACAACGCGGAGAGAGTGCGGTCCTGCAACTTTGCAGCACGTCAGCGAAAACTCCTGCTCTTTGTCGTATTTGTTGTTCGCTACTACACAAGACGCATTCAGTGTTTCCCGGAAAGTCTTTGCACTGGAAAACGGAACTATGATGTGCGAATCAGAAAGTATATGTGCACGACTCCGCCCCGGAATGCGGAGAAGGAACCCAGGGCTGTACTTGAACAGTTCAGGCTGTTTTTCGCCTGTAAACATCGCCACTTACATTAATAACAACTCTAGGAGGGGTTTGAAAACACCTCGGCGCATCAGAGCTCCCAGCACGGGGGTTTCTAATCAGTACAGTGAGGTCCGGAGTCTGACCCACGGACAGACGGTGCAGCTGGCGTCTCCCGGCGAGGCCACTCGAACCATCGCTGCAACCCCTGGTCAGCTGCAGACGGACAGTCTCTCTACAGGTGAGTAAAAAGTTTGTTAGTCAGGCAAGTACTTCAAGTACTGAAGGACGATTGCATCAGTGCCATCAGCAAGTTACTCGATAGCGATGGAGCTGGATTATTGTGTATTATTGTTGTGTTGTCGCTTGGACTGGTTGCGTGCTGTTGTGCCGAGACGTCGGACAATCCAGGAAATGGAGGAGTGATCACCTTGGACATTTTTATTGGGCTTGCGAGCCCTTGTTGGACTTATTCACATAGAATACTGCAACTCCATTCATTGGGAAGACTGACGGCGGGGGAGCTGCATTTCCTCAATTCTGGTGAGGAATAGGGATAGGCTGCAGGGTCCCCTCAGATGCCGTGGCCTGTTGCCTTTGCCCAGGCGTGGAGAGCTGAGACATTGTAGGAAAAAGCAGAAGCCTCTACTGAATCCGTTGGAATCAAGCTGGGGTGGGTGCTGGTCCCTCCCAGCAGTGCTGCCATCTGGTGTTCGCTGTCTGGAAGGACAAGCTGGACCAGGACAATCTGCACTCTTGCCTCTCTGGATCTTTGGCTATCTTCATTTCCTTTGTGACTGTATTTTTTTTCTGGCGCTGTTACCGTGTGTGCTTTTTGTGCTATGTGCAGTGTGCTTTTGGTAACGTGCTTTCAATTTTGGCTCTGGAGGAATTCTCTTTCTTTTGGCTATATTCATGCATGGTTGCGTAATATTTAAACTAAATTGAACCTAACTTCTCAAGGTATAATAAAGCCATGGACACAGTTAAGTATGGACCTTAGGAGATAGGATTAATCGGGAGCAACCAAAATTACAAGACGTTAGGGAAGACCCAGCCTCATCGGTTACAGACGGACACCCGAGTGAAGCCTATTGCTTCTGAGTGAAGTATTGGGGTGTGTGTATGTGTGCGCGCGTGCACAGTAGTGTTGAGTGTTTCTGTAAGTCTCTACTTTTTGGTTTAAATTGATATTTCCAATTGTGTGTCAGTTGAAGAAACCAAACCGCCCCTTGTTCACGAAACGACTAAACGCTCAATAACAATCTGCTTTGCGCTATTTTATTGTAGTCAGTAATGTTAGATCAGACCACAGAGCGGTACAGCGCAGGAACAACCCATTCAGATCGGGTGTATGTGCCGACCAGGATGCCAATGGAAGCTAATCACATCTAAACTAAACATTTCGTGTATTACGAAGTGTACAATTTCTTTCTGAACGCGACTTAAATGATATGTGCCTGTGATGCTGAAGCAATAAAGTTTTAATTGAACCTGTTCATGCATGTTCTTGTGTGTGTGACAAACTTGATTTTGACTGTGATATTTGGTGCACTGTACGCCCCTCCCTTCCTTTTCCTAATTGTTCCTGTGCCAGTGTAGAGGCATTTTGAATCTTGCTGTGGTATTAATTTCTATCACTTTACCAACTAATAATGACAACCATGACATTGAGGAATTGGATGTTGGTCTTGTCTAATGAGTTCTTCTCGTTTTTTTTTGTTTTCTGGCTGCCTGTAAGCAGACAAATCTCATGGTTGTGCTATTTACATAGACTTTGATAATAAATGTGTTTTGAAATTCAAACTTGAGAAAAAGATTAAATATGAAGGTAAGCTAGCCAATAATATCAAAGAGAATAGAAAAAGTTTTTTCAAATATATAACGAGTAAAACTGAGATCGGAGTGCATATCGGACACTGTGCGGTTGCGCTGGTGAGCTGGGAATGGAGGATTAAAAATTGGCTGCAGAATTTAAATGGTATTTTGTATCAGTCTTTACAGTAGAAGACACCAGCAGAATGCTAGAAATGCAGAAGTGTCTGGGGGCAGAAGTGAGTGTCATTGCTATTAACTATGAAGGAGATGCTTGGGAAGCTGAAAGGTCTGAAGGTAGATACATTACCTGGACCAGATGGACTACACCCCAGTGTTCTGAAAGAGAAAACTGATGAGATTGTGTCTAGATTCTCAAAAGGTTGCTGAAGACAGGAAAATTGCAAATGTCACTCCACTCTTTAAGAAGGGAGGGTAGCTGAGTAAGGAAATCGTATGCCAAATAGCCTGAATTCAGTGATTGGAAAGATGTTGGTCTATCATTAAAGATGAGGTTTTTGGGTACTTGGAGTCAAATGATAAAATAGGCCAAAGTCAGTTTGTCTTTTATTTCAGATACATAGTGTAAAACAGAGGCGAGGTTGGATATCGGAGTACTGAAAAATGATACTAGAGAGGTAGTAATGGGTAACCATTACTGAATAAGTAATGGACAAGCTGAATAAGTATTTCGTTACAGTTTTCACTATGGAAGACATTAGCAGTATGGTGAAAGGTCCAGGTGTCATGAAGTGTGTGAATTTACTATTAGAAGAAAGAAGGTTCTTGAGAAACTGGAATGTCTGAAGGTAGATAGGTCACCTGGACCAGATGGGGTACACCCCAGGGTCCTGAAAGAGATGACTGAAGAAATGGTGGAGGCACTATTAATGATCTTTCAAGAATCAATGATCTTCATTCCAGAAGACTGGCAAATTGCAAATGTCATTCCACTCTTCAAGAAAGGAGAGAGGCAGAGAACATAAACTAAATAAGAGAAAATCTGCAGATGCTGGAAATCCAAACAACACACACAGAATGCTGGAGGAACTTTTTATGGAAAAATGTACAGTTGACAAAGGATCAGTGCCCAAAACATCGACTACTATTTTCCGTAGATGCTTCCTGGGCTGCTGAGTTGTCCAGCATTTTGTGTGATGAAAGTAAACTATCGGCCAGTTAGTATGACCTCAGTGGTTGGGAAGATGTTGGAGTCAAATATTAAGAATGAGGTGTCAGGAGACTTGGAGGCACATGATAAAATAGGCAATAGTCAGCATGGTTTCCTTAAGGGAAAATCTTGCCGGACATATCTGACTGAATTCTTTGAAGAAATAACAAGCAGGATGAACAAAGAAGGATCAGTGGATGTTGTGTACTTGGATTTTCAGAAGATCTTTGACAAGCTGCCACACATGAGGATGCTTATCAAGATATGAGCCCATGAGATTACCAAAAGATTCTAGCATGGGTAAAGCAGAGGCTGATTTGCAGGAGGCAATGCCTGGGAATAAAGGGAGCTTTTTTCTGTTTGGCTGCCAATGACTGGTGGTTTTCCACAGGGGTCTGTGTTAGGACTGATTCTTTTAATGTTATATGTCAACGATTTGCATGATGGAATTGATGGCTCTATTGCAAAGTTAACAAACAATATGAAGAGAGGTGGAGGGGCAGGTTGTTTTGAGGAAGTAGAGAGGCTATAGGAGGACATGCAGTCTCAGAAAATGGGCAAAGAAATGGCAGATGGAAGACAGTGCTGGAGAGTGTATGGTCATGCACTTTGGTAGAAGAAATAAAAGGGTTGACTATTTTCTAAATGGAGAGAAAATACAAAGAAACTGAGTTGCAAATGGACTTGGTAGTCCCTGTTCCGGATTCCCTAAAGGGTAATCTGCAGGTTGATTCTGTGGTGAGGAAGGCAAATCTGATGTTAACCATTCACTTCAAGAGGACTAGAATATAAAGGCAAGGATGTAAAGTTGATACGTTATAAAGCACTTGAGAGGCCTGGAAGTATTCTGAGCTGTGTTGGGCCCCTTATCTGAGAAAGGATGTGCAGAAACCTGAGAAGGTTCAAAGAAGGTTCATGAAAATGATTCCAGGATTGAATTTTACTAGCTTTTATTTACTAGAATGGGGGGTGAACTTATTGAAATCTATTGAATGGTGAAAGGCCTTGATAGAGTGGATGTGGAGAGAATATTTCCTATGAAGGGAGAGTCTAAGATCAGAGGACATGGCGTCAGAATTAAGCAGTGTCCTTTTACAATGGAGATGAGAAATTTCTTTAGCCAGAAAGTGGTGAATATGTGGAATTCTTTGCTACAGGCAGCTGTGGAGGCCATCTGTATGTACATTGAAGGCAGAGGTTGATAGATTTTGGATTGGGGAGCATGCCTTATGAGAATAGGTTGAGCGAACTAGGCCGTTTCTCCTTGGAGTGACAGAGGATGAGAGGCGACCTGATAGAGGTGCACAAGATAATGAGAGGCATTGATTGTGAGAGTAGTCAGAGGCTTTTCCACAGGGCTGAAATGGCTAGCACGAGAGGGCATAGTTTTAAGGTGCTTGGAAGTAGGTACAGAGGAGATTTCGGGGGTGTTTTTTTACGCAGAGAGTGGCGAGTGCGAGGAATGGGCTGCCAATGATGGTGGTGGAGGGGGAAACGATACGGTCTTTCAAGAGACTCTGGATCGCTACATGGAGCTGAGAGAAATAGAGGGCTATGGGTAAAGCCTAGGAATTTGTAAGGTAGGGGCATGTTCAGCGCAGCTTTGTGGGCCAAAGGGCCTGTATTGTGCTGCAGGTTTTCTGTGTTTCTGTGTTTCTATTGTCCAGGTCATAAAGGGATACAGGGAGAAGGTAGAAGATCATAATCAGAGTCAGAATCAGGTTTATTATCACCAGCATGTGTCATTACATTTGTTAGCTCAGCAGCAGCAGTACTATGCAATACATGATAATATGGAAAGAAAGAAATGTAAATGAATTACAGTAAGATATGTGTATATTAAATAATTAGAGTAAAAATAGTGCAAAACAGAAGTACTATGGGGGAAAAGATGAGGTATTGTTCGTGGGTTCAATGTTCATTAAGGAATCAGATAGCTCAGGGAAAGAAGCTGTTACTGAATCATTGAATGTGTGCTTCAGGATTCTCTACCTGCTTCCTTGTGGTAACAATGAAAAGTGGGCATGTTCTGGGTGATGGGGGTCCTTAATGATGGATGCCACCGTTCTGAGGCATCACTCCATGAAGATGTCTTGGATATTATGGAAGCTATTACCTAAGATGGAGCAGACAAATTTTACAAATTTCTGTAGCTTCTGTCAATCCGCTGCTCCTGTATCTTATGGTCTTATTGGCTCTCAGTCTATTAAGTTACAGGCAATAAATTCCTAGTCTACACAGGTTTTCCTTGTAACTTACACCTCCAAGTCCAGCCAACATACTGCTAAATCAGTTCTGTACCCTTACAAGGTTAATAACTTTTTTCCCATAGAAGGACAACCAAAACTGTACACAGTAGCCCAGTGCAGACTTAGCAAATTATTCTGTAACTGCAAAATAACTTCCCAAGTCCTGTACCTGGTGCCCTGTCTGATGAGGCTGATGCACCATCAATAACTCGGAGACGTGAGGTGAGATATAGGCTTTTATTCGCTGGAAAAGAGCAGTCAGCAGCAAGAAATCACCATACGACATCCTGGAGACTGAGGGAGGAGCAGTGCCTCCAATCGCCTTTATACAGGGGTCTGTGGGAGGAGCCACAGGAGCAGTCAGCGGTGGGGGGGGGGGGGTGCATGTCCAGACAGGTATATGTAGTTCACCACAGAGGCCAGTAGGCAAAATACATTCTTCACCACCCAAATGACCTGTGACACTGATTTCAGTCACTGATACACTTGTACTCCACCGACCCACTGATCCATAACACTACCACTACGAACAGCGTAATCAGTCATAGTGTAAGTCCTTTCCTGGTGTGCACTCCCAAAACACAATACTTCACATTAAACTGGATTGATATCCATTTGCCAAACCTCAACCCTTCAGTCTTGAACTGATCAAGATTCCTTGTAATTTTACATAGGCTTCTACACAACCTACCTTAGTCTCATTACAGATTAACCATGACTTGTAAACTTTCATCCAAAAATACATAAACAAACTAGAAAGGCCCCAGCACTGACCCCTGTGACATGAAATTTGATGCAGGCCTTCATTCTGAGAAATAACCATCTTCCTAACTCTAAGCCAATTGACCATTTCTCCCCAGTCAAGCATAACTTCCCATGCACAAAGCCAGGGAGACTCCTCCTAATGAGACTGTCAATCCAAATGTTGTCAGATCCTGTCCTTCAGAATTCCCTCCATAACATCCCCTCTACTCATATCGGACTGACAGGTCTGTAGTTCCCTCGCTTGTCTTTGCCAACTTAAATGATGGGACAACAGTGAGTACCAGTCTTTGGGAACTTCACCTATGGCTACTGATAAAGAAAACATTACCATACGGCCCCCTTCAGTGTCTTTATCCGGCCTCCTACAACATCGGAGATTCTCTTTGTCAGACTCTGGGGATTTATCCACCTTAAAGCACTGTAGGGCTGCCAATACCTCCTCCTGATAATATGAATTTTCTCCAATACATCTCCATTGTTTCCCTTAACTCTTACGAAACCATGACAATTTCCTCGGTGAACAATGAGGAGGTATATTAAAACTCCCACCTGCGGCTCCCTCCCTAGTCACCATTTTAAATAATGAGCATGAAGTAACAAGTTAGAAGAGTCTTGAAATGAGTGTAGTGATCCCCTTTTGTTCAAGGTCCCGATGGTTGAGGGGTAGTAACTGTTGTTGAACCTGGTGGTGTGAGTCCTGAGGCACCTGTCCCTTCTGCCTGATGACAGCAGTGAGGAAAGCGCATGGCCTGGGTGGTGAGGATCTCTGATGATGGACGACGCTTTTTGACGGATTCTTATGGCTATTGAACTTCTTGGGACTTTCCTCAGCCTTCCTAACCAGATGCATTTCATAACTTCTCTTTGCTTTCCTGATACCCTCCAGAATATTCTTAATTTTTTTATATAGTCTTCACTATTGTAATCATTTTTATAATCAATATACGTTGATTAAGAGAAATTTCTTCTCTAAGGTCATAGTGAACATGTTCAGTTCTATTGTGTGAAAGTAATTAAAGATAAATCATTCAATATATTCAAGAAGCAGCGGAATATTGTTTATATCCAATGGAATCAAGAGACAAAAGAAGAACGCTCTCTCCAAACAGCCAATCATGATGTATTACATTTCCTCATCACTTGTTACCAGGAGGAATATAGTCTCCCTGTCTTTGCTGTTTTCCACCGCTTGCTTGATAATTCAGTCGCCCTCTACAGGATAGACAAGAGACTGCAGATGCTGGAATCTGAAGCAACACACAAAATGAATCAATAATCAGTTTTATTATCACTGACATTGGTAATGAAATTCATTGTTTTTCAGCATTAGAATGATAATAAATGATAGTAACTAATTAATGCAAAAAGGAATAGTGGATTGTGTTCATGGATTGATGGATTGTTCAGAAATCTGAAGGAAGAGTGGAAGAATCTATTCCTGAAACATTGAATGTGGTTCCTCAGGCTCTGTACTTCCTCTCCACTAGTAGCAATGAGAAGAGGGTACGAAACCGTTGTTGACGGTCCTTAATGTTGGATGTCACTGCCTTGAGACACCAACTTAATACACACAAAATTCTGGAGGAACTGTGCCAGTCAGAACATCTACAGAGAGGAAGGAAGAACCAACATTTCAGGTTGACAGCATGTTCTCGATGGTGTGGCATATTCTGTCCATGATAGCCTCTCACGATCCTGAGCACTGGGGCCTCCACACCAAATGGTGATGGAACCAGGCAGAATGCCCTCCATCTGTAGAAATTTGCAAGTCTTTGGTGATGGACCAAATCTCCTTCAACTCCTAGTGAAGTGGAGCCCCTGGTATTTCATCAATGTATTAGGCACAGGATAAATCCTCTCCCATGTGAGTGGAGAGTCAGTGAGATTGTATCGGCTGTAGACCTGTATTAGAATCAGAATCAGGTTTATTTCACTGGCATGTTGTGAAATTTGTTGTTTTGCACAGCAGTACAGTTCAATCGGAGCAGCAATACTGGCAGTAGCAAACCGCAGCAGGTCCAGGTCCTTGCTCAGGCAGGAGATATTCTAGCCATGACCAACCTCTCAAAGCACTTCATTACAGCAGTAGTCTTTGAGGCAGCTCACCCGACTCTTATTGGGCACAAGTATGATCGATGCCATTTGAGCCAAGTGAGAACATCCGACTGCAACAGGGACAGGTTGAAGATGTTCTTGATCACTCCAGCCAGTTGGTCGGCACAGCTTTCCAGTATCCTGTCAGGTACACTGTTGTGTTCACCCTTCTGAGGATTCATCCTCTTGAAGGATGTCCCCATGTTGTCCTCTGATCAGAGATCATAGTTTTGCCAAATGCTTGGGGATTTGCACGGTTAAAGATATATTCTCCTTTTCAAAGCAATCATAAAAGGCCTTGATCAGATCAGGGTTTGAAGCTGACACTTGTGATGACAGGCTTTGTCTTATAAGAAGTAACGGCATTCAGACCCTGCTGCAGCTGTTGTGTGTCCGATTGTGTATCTAATCACATGAAATTGCGTTTCACTCTCATGGTGGCCTTCCATACATCATGTGTGGACTTCTTCATGATGTCTGGCCCATCGGTCTTGGACACCACAGATCTGCTGCAGGGTAAACTCTGAATCTCCTGGTTCATCAATGGCTTCTAGTTTGGCAAGACTCATTATGTTCTCAAAAATACACACTCATCCACACAAGTCTTGATGAAGTCAGTGAAAGCTGTGGCTGTTATTCAGATCCAAAGTTGAATCCGGGAATATGGTTGAGTCGATCGGTTCAAAGCAGTCCTCTCAGTGTTCTCTGCCTCCCTTGACTATACCTTTGTGGCCCTTCAGTTTTTCTCTGTGTCGAGTCTCAGAGGCTGATGGGTGACCTGATAGCAGTGTGTTGTGCTATGGGTGGTACAGATAGTCAGAGTCTTTTTCCGGAGTGTCAAATACTGGAGGACATCAGTGTAGGGAACAGCGGGATGTGGACAATGTGCAGACTGATTGGATTTTTATAACTTTGTTTTATATTCAGCACAGATGTGCTGTTCCTGTGGTATACTGTCATACAGTATGTTCTACATCATCACCACAACATCAAATCAAAGTGTTTTTGGGAAGCTTTATTTCTGTCACAAATTACAAAACTGGTCACTGAGTTCAGACCTGCTTTCTGGAGGAAATGTGCACAAATATGGGGCAACATGTTCAAGGACAAGGGAAGAAAGTGAGTGTGGAGAAAGGGTGGCAGTTTGCAAGGATGATGATCACCCAGTCGCACTTTCATCCACGGTGATGAAGTGTTTTGAGAGGTTAGTGATGAAACATACCAACTCCTGCCTGAGAAGTTCTCTGATTTGCCTACCAGTGTAACAGGTTCACAGTAGATGCTATCTCATTGGCTCCTCACGCATCCCTAGAACATCTGGACACCAAAGATGCATACATCATGATGTTTTTTCTCAACTACAGTTCAGCATTCAATAACATCATCCCCTTGAAGCTAATCAAGAAGCTCCAAGACCTTGGCCTGAATAGTACCTCGTGCAATTGGATTGTTGATTTCCTCATTTGCAGATCCTGGTCAGTTCAGGTTGGCAACAGCATCTCCTCCACTGTCTCCATCAGCACAGGAGCACCTGTTTTAGCCCCTTGCTTCCCTTACTTTACACTTATGACTGCATGGCTAAGCACAGCTCGAATGCCAGATTCAAGTTCACTATGCCTTCATTCCTTCTACAAAACTGCTTGACCATACACTTCCCTGTACTGTATTCCATCTGCCAGTTCTTTGTCCATTCACATAATCTGCTCAAGTCCTCTGTTTCCTCAACCCTACCTGCCCCTTCACTCATAGTTTTATTGTCTGCAAACGTGGCCACAAAAACTTACTGAGTTCCATAAAACCAACATCTACTTCCCCTCTCACATTAACTTTCTTGGTCACATCATCGGAAAATGCACTTGTCAGACATGACCTCCCGTGCACTAAGCCACGCTGACAATGCCTACTCATCCCCTGTCTTTACAGATGTCTCATTTCTCAGTATCCTCTGCAGTAAATTCCCTTTCACAGATTTCAATGTTCTGGACTAGAATTCACAAGGTTTTCTTTGCCACTCTTGTTAAATAAGCAGAATATTCATCATCCTCCTGCAGTGTTCCTGGCTAAACCTGGTCAGGCCAAGGAACTGAAATCCTGTGTAAAATTATTCAGCCCCGACCCCCCAACCCTTTGTTCACAAGAATGAGGATTTTAATCAACTTAACTGAAAATTTTTATTTCTAGATCACATGCTCCTTTTTTCATAGTACAGCCCCCAAAACAGAAAAATATTTAAACACATAAAACAAAAAATCAAAAACTGAAATGTCAGCAGTTCAGAAGTATTCATCCCCCTTTGCTCAGTACTCAGTTGGACCACCTCTCACAGCTGTTCCAGCAACAACACACACAAAATGCTGGTGGAACACAGCAGGCCAGGCAGCATCTATAAGGAGAAGCACTGTCGACGTTTCGGGCCGAGACCCTTCTCCTTATTGATGCTGCCTGGCCTGCTGTGTTCCACCAGCATTTTGTGTGTGTTGAATTTCCAGCATCTGCAGATTTCCTCGTGTTTGCTCTTTAAATTCACTATTACAGCAGCAATCTGTTTGGAAAAGTCTCTTTTTGCTTTTTGCAAAATGTAATGGAGCAAAATTTCTCCATTCCTCCTGGCCAATTTGCTGAAGCTGAGCCAGGTTAGTTGATCAGTGGCAGTGTGCAGTGGTCTCGCGGTCTTGCCAGAGATTATTAATCAGGCTAAGGTCCAGACTCTGACTGGGCCACTCAAGGACATCAATTATCTTATTTAAAGCCATTCCATGGATGCTCTGGCAGTTTGCTTTTGGTCATTGCCCTGCTGAAAAACAAATTTCCTCCCCGGTTTAAGCTTTCTGCAGAGGCTAACAGGTTTTGATTCCAGGATCTCTGTGTACTTAGCAGCATTCAGCATTCTATCAATCTTGGCCAGATTTCCAGTCTCTGCTGCTGAAAAACATGGCCATAGCATGTTGCACAATTTACTCCACTCATACCATGTAGTGTTGAGGTGAAAATCTTCCACTTTAGTCTCAGCTGACCACAAGACCTTCTTTCACATCTGTACAGTACTTTCTAAGTGACACAAATTTTTACCGGGTAAGATTATGCTTTTTGCATTAGCCAGGGTTGCTTCCCTGCCCCCTTCCATAAATACCCTTTTTGTGCAAGGCCTTAGAGATAGTGGAACCATGAACTTTATCTCCATTTGCAGCCACTGACTTCTGCAGCTCACTCAGAATGACTGTTGGGATCACGGTGGCCTCTCTTACAAGTGCCATTTTTCTCTGGTGACGAGGTTTAGAAGGGTGGCCTGACCTGGGCAGTGTGGCTATGGTTTCATATTCTTCCACTTTTCCACAATGAACTGCACTGAGCTCTGACTATGTTCAGTGTCTTTGAGATGGACTTGTACCATTCCCCATGTTGGAGCTTCTCTATTATCATTTCCCTGACTTGTCTTGAGTATTCTTTTGTCATCAATTTGGTTTAGTCTGCCGAAAATCTACCTTACTTTTGGAGTGGACCTTACAGAGAGAGAGGGTATTTACTGTTATGAATTAATGAAAATAGCACATCCTCCAATTTTTTACATCAACAGATTGGCTGAGTTGGTAAGGTAATACACAGTATTGGACCTGAAGAAAGTTAGCATACTAATTATAGTACAAAGAGAATTAATACTTCTTCAGCCTCAAAATTTTGGATTTTAGTTCTTCGTAAATTGTTCACAAGTTTCTTTTAAGACCATAAGATATAGGAGCAGAAGTTGGTTATTTGGCCTATCGAATCAGCTCTACTATTCAATCAAGGGCTGTTCCAATTTTTCCTGCCATCCCCTCTCCCCTGCCTTCACCCCATTCCCTTTGATGCCCTGACTAATCAAGAGCCTATCTATCTCTGCGCTAAATACACCCAATGAATTGTCCTCCACAGCTGCTCGTGGCTATAAATTCCACAGATTTACCACTGTCTGACTAAAGTAATTTCTGAGCATCTCTCTTCAGTGGAATGCACTGCCTCGGAAGACGGTGGAGGCCAATTCTCTGGATGCTTTCAAGAAGGAGCTGGATAGATATCTGATGGATAGGGGAATCAAGGGATATGGGGACAAGGCAGGGACTGGGTATTGATAGTGAATGATCAGCCATGATCTCAGAATGGCGGTGCAGACTCGAGGGGCCGAATGGTCTACTTCTGCACCTATTGTCTATTGTCTATTGTCTATAAATGGAATCCTGTAATCCAAAAGTCGTGTCCTCTTCTGCTAGTCTCCCCTACCATGGCAAATAACTTCGACATATCTAGTCTGTTTAGGCTTTTTAACATTCACAATATTTCTATGAGATCCCCCCTCATTCTCCTGAACTCCAAGGAATACAGCCCAAGAGCTACCAGACATTCCTCATACAGTAACCTTTTCAGTCCTGGACATGATGCACAATGCTTTGTAGATTAACTCAAAAATCCTACTTCAACATATTTTAATTTGAGAAAATTAAACAGTAAAAGGGGAAAATATTTTTGGGGGCTGAATACTTTTACAAGGCACTGTATCTCAAAACTCGTACCGTGTAAGGTATTCAGCATCTCCTATACTGTAATGTCACGATCCACAAGACATCCACTTTACAGTTCCTAGCTTCAGCATTGTGGCTCCAACCCCCAGATCCCAGCTCTGTCCACACACAGGACCACCGGTACACACTCCGGGCTGGGCTCCTAATGTACACTCTGTCCTCATTTTTGGTCCACACTCCAGACCTGGCGTCTGCCCATGTACCCCGTGTGCAACCACAGTAAAATTAGGACAGCCTCACAAGTAGACACCTTGTAGATAGCAAAGATTTTGCAAAGTAATGAGCCAGTCAGATGTCACCCAACTTGTATTTTAAACACAGCAGTATCAGAGTTTTAGCGTATGAGGACCCAGCTGGTGGCGTAGTGGCATCAGCGTTGGACTGCGGGGCGAGAGTTTCCCGAGTTTGAATCCAGCCGGCTCCCCTGCACGCTTTCTGTGCTGGGTGACCTCTCGGCAGAAAGTAACGGCAAAGCACTGCTGTGACTTGCCTCGTACGCGATTTCCCACTATGTCAGAGCGGCGTGGGAGGAAGTCGTCTGCTAACCGGAAAAATTCCGGATGCGACGTACCTTTCCTTAGCGTATGAGGTCCTGAAATTGTCCTCATAATTCACCTGTAAACAGGAGCATATTCAATACATTGCATTATGTGTGTCAACTGAATTCAGCTTTTTAAATTTTGTTACATCTTCTGTTTCAGGTCACAGGTGATTACCGAGTTTCCAGCTCTCAGTGCAATGATGTGTGAAGTCATGAAAATGACTGCTCTGGGCCGTCCTTTCCAGCTAGGAACGCTGTACGACTGCCGGTCGGACACTCTCATCCCAGGTATTGGAAGGTCATCATATGAAACAGACATGGTCAATACAGTGTGGTAGATCCAGTTTACAAAGCACAAGATGATGATAAGAACTCTGCAAGTTTCAAAGTAGTTATGTAGTTATGCAAATGGCTATGGATGCTCTGGGAATAAGACTGATCTCAATGTCATAAGGTAACACCTGGCAAGGTCAATTGGGAGCAGCTACCTGCAGCAAAGGCTCCATTAGACAAGTGGGAGTCATTCTAAAGGGAAATATCAGAACTCAGGGCCAATGTGTTCTCAAAGGAGGAAAGGTAAGTCCAAGGAATCTTGGATGTTAGGGTCTGTCCATGAAGCCAGAGCACATAGTCTTAAATTTATTCCTCATCTGAATTCACCAAGAAGAAGCACATATTTCCAATATATTAGATACTGTGATGGTGAAATTCTATTCTATTCTATTAGTATGCCTAAATGCCCAGAGTCTGGGAAGGTATCCCATAGGCAGGCAGGAAGGAGATTGCTGGAATCCAGACAGAGATTGTTAACTATTTGCTGGCCATGGGTGAGGTGTGAGTCCAGACAGGTCAGGCAACACCTGGGGAATTTGAAACAGGGAATGTTTCAACTAGAGATCATTTGTCAAAAATTAAAGAGAGAAAATATTTCAGTAGCAGGGAAGGTGGGGAAATTATGGAACGCAGAAGGGGAAGATTTCCAATGGGGTGAGAAATAATGAACAAATGTGGCTGTTAGATGCATATGACACTGGAAGGGTCTGTCTCCTGTGCTCCATGCAGTTCAAGTTCAAACACCGATACAACCTCCAGGGCAGATTCCCATGACCTATCAACTGCTGCTTGAATGACCTTCCTTTCATCATGAGGTCAGAAGTGTGAATGTTCACCAATATTTCTACAATTTGGATTCTATTTGCAACACGATGATAAGTGACATTCACACCACAGAGGTTTGTAACGGGGATCTTGTTTGGGATCAGGCTGGTGAGCAGTTGTGGTCTCAGTTGGCTGAGGGGCAATTAGGGATGTTCTGGTAGGTAACTGATCTAAACCAGTAAATTAACTAGTTCTGTTGGTCCAGAATGTTATACATTCATTCTAAATGGATACAATTCTCTGTCACAAAATGATTGTGAGTCTCAAAGGTTGTGTTGTCTGCCTGGTGCCCTGGTTCAGAACATCTCATCTGACCTGCAGAGGAACTTGAAATGGAAGAGGAAAGATCCAGTTGTTGTGGTCCTTGTGGAAACAAAGTAAGATGTTCTGTTGAAGGAATTTAAGCAGCTAGTGACGAAATTAAAAGGTAGAACCAACAAGGTAATGATCTCTGGATGGTTTACTGTGCCACATGCAATTTGACACAGGGTAAATAGATCAGCTCAAAGATTGATAAGGGAGGAATGGGCTTGAATTTGTGGAACATTGGCCCCATCTTGGGAAAACAAGGAGGTGTTCTGGTGGGCTGGGCTCCACCTAAATTATGCTGGGTCCTAGCAAATCACATAACTCGGGCTGTGGAAAGGTCTGTAAAATAAATAATTAACAGCTTGGAAAAGACCAGGGGAAGTTACAGAAGTCTCCAGAATTAGAAATTGGCTGTTATTATGTTGTAGACATCACTGATTCGAGGCTGGAAGATCATAGCTGGGAATTTAACATCCGAGAATCCATGGGATATTGAAAGGACAGATACAGTGTCTATGAGAAGTATTTACCCACCTTGGAAGTTTTCATGTTTTATTGTTTTACAACACTGAATCACAATGGATATAATTTGGCTTTTTTGACACTGGTCAACAAAAAAAGAGTCTTTCATGTCAAAGTGAAAACAGATCTCTACAAAGTGACCTAAATTATTTACAAATTATAAAACACAAAATAATTGATTGCATAACTACTCACTGCCTTTAACATGGCACACCAAATCATCACTGGGGCAGCCAACTGGTTTTGGAAATCACAAAATTACTTAAGGAGTCCTAGCTATATATGAACCTCTGTGCAGTCAAGGTGTTTCAATTGATTGTAGTAGAAATATACCTGTATCTGGAAGGTCCAACTGCTGTTGAATCAGTATCCTAGCAAAAACTAAACCATGATGACAAAAGAACACGCCACGCATCTCTGCAAAAAGGTTAATGAAAAGCACCAGTCAGGAGATGGATACAAGAACATTTTTAAGTCACTGAATTTCCCATGGAAATCAACAAAATATGGAAAGAAAATGGCCCAGTTGTAAATCTGCCTAGAGCAGGCCATCTTCAAAAACTGACTAACCACACAAGAAGGGGATGAGAGAGGAAACTACCAAGACACCAATGACAACTCTGGAGGAGCTACAAGTTTCAGTGGCTGAGATGGGAGAGATTGTGCATACAACAACTGTTGTACGGGTGCTACACCAGTTGCAGCATCCTTACGGGGAGGAAGCCTCTGTTGAAAATAACGCATGAAATATTGGCTGGAGTTTGCCAGAAGGCATGTGGGAGACTCTGAAGTCAGCTGGAAGAAGATTCTATGGTCAGATGAAAGCAAGGTTGAGCTTTTTGGACATCAGTCTGAAACTATGTTTAGCATAAGACAAAGACTGCACGTAATCAAAAACACACCATCCCTAACATGAAGCATGGTATTGGCTGCATCGTGCCGTGGGGATGCTTCATTGCAGAGGCACTGAAAGGCTTGTGAAGGTACAGAGTAAAATGAGTGCAGCAAAATACAGGGAAATGCTGGAGGAAAGCCTGATGCAGTCTATAAGAGAACTGCGACTTGAAAGAAGATAATGACCCCGAGCATAAAGCCAAAGTTACACAGGGATGGCTTCAAAACAACAACGTTAATGTCCTGGAGTGGTCAAATCAGAGTCCAGACCTCAACCCAATTAAGAATTTGTGGCTGGACTTGAAAAAGGCTGTTCACTCACAATCCCCATGCAATCTGACTGAGCTTGGGCAGTTTTATAAAGAAGAATGGGGAAACGTTGCAGTGTCCATATGCGCAAAGCTCAATAGGGTCCTATCCACATCGATGAAAGCACATCTATTAAATACTGACCTGAATGGGGTGAATACCTATGCAATCAATTATTTGGGGTTTTATATTTGTAAAAATCCTTTTTTACTTTGACATGAAAGAGTCTGTTTCTGTTGATCAGTATCAAATGAGCAAAATTGAATCCACTCTGATTCAATGTTGTAAAACAAAGAAACATGAAAACTTCCGTCAGGGTGTGGGAAGGGTTGTGTGGTCGATACTTTTTATTGGCACTCTATGTGGGCAGAAGTGGTGAGTGTCTCTGTTGGTCAAAAATCAAATTTAATCCTGAGAAAGAAATGATCAGAAGATGTGGAAACCCTGGCGAGTAGAGAAAAGAAACTGTGAGCATAAAAAGACCCTGATGGGTGTTATATACTGGCCTCTGAACTGTAGCCAGGATGTGGGGAACAAATGACCATGGGAGTTGGAAAAGACATGTAAAAAGGCCATTATGATGATAATGTGATTTTCAATATGCAGAGAGATGGGGAAAATCAGGTTGGTGCTGGACCAAGAGAAAGACATTTAGAATGCATATGAGACAGCTTCCAAGCCCAGAAGGGAAAAGATAATTCTGGATTAGAGATTGTGTAATGAAACAAATTTGATTGGGGAACTTAATGGGAAGGTTAGGAGGTGGTGATCATAATACGATAGAATAGACCCTCAGTTTGAGAGGGAGAAGCTAAAATCAAATATATCAATATTAAAGGGGAGTAGAGTGGTATAGGAGAGGAGCTAGTCAAAGTTGATTGAAAGGGCACTTGAGCAAAAACGACACCAGAGCAGAAATTGCTCGAGTTTCTTGAAGTAACTCGGAAGGTGCAGGATAGGATCATCCTCAAAAAGAAGCAAGGCTGAGAAGGGAAGTCAGAGACAGCATAGAAGAGATGATACAATATACAGTGGGAAGCTTCTAAAAACCAATAGAAGTCACCTAAAAGAGCAATAAGGAGAGAAGATAAAATACGAAGGTAAGATAGCCAACAATACAAAAGAGGACACCAGAAGTTGTTTTACAGATATATCAACAGAAAATAGAGGCAAGAGTGGTATGGGACTATTGGAAAATTATGCTGGTCAGGGAGTAATGGGGGACGAACAAATGGTGGAGAAATTTTGGTCAGTATCTTGGTCAGTTCTTCACTGTGGAAGACACCAGCAGTCTGCCAGCAATTTGAGAGTGTCATGTGACAGAAGTGACTTTAGTCGCTACTGTAAGGAATAGGTGCTTGGGAATGTGAAAGGTCTGAAGGTAGATAAGTCACCGGGATTCACTAGATTCTGGAATGCATTGGGAGGTCTGAAAAATTGCAAACAACTCCACTCTTTAAGAAGGGAGGGAAGCAAAAGACTGAAAATTATTGGCCAGTTAGACTGACTACAGACTACCGTGGTTGGCAAGATGTTGGAGTCCATCTATAAGGATGAGGTTTCAAGGAACTTGAAGGCACATGATAAAATAGTCAAAGACAGCATGGTTTTCTTAATGGAATATCATCAACAGCAAAAAATCCATTGGAATTATTTGAGGAAATAACAGGAAGGGTAGACAATTGAGAGTCAGTGAAACACACACAAAATGCCAGAGGAACTCAGCAAGCTAGGCAGCAGCTATGGAAAAGAGTACAGTCGACGTTTCGGGCTAAGACCCTTCAGCAGACCCGAAATATCAACTGTAGGTCCTGCTGAAGGGTCTCAGCCCAGAACGTAGACTGTACTCTTTTCAGTAGATGCTGCCTGGCCTGCTGAGTTTCTCCAGTATTTTATGTGTGCAGCTTGAATCTCCAGCATCTGCAGATTTTCTTTTGTTTGTGATTAGAATCAGTGGATGTTGTTTACTTGGAATTTCAGAACTCCCTTGATAAGTTGCTGCACAAGAGGCTGTTAAATAACGAGAGAGCCCATGGTATTATTGGAAAGGTAATAGCATGGACATAAGACTGACTGGCAGGCAAAAGGAAAAGAATGGGAATAAAGGGGTTTCCGGTGACTCGTGGTGCTCTCAGTGACCAGTGTTGGGTCAATCTCTTTTCAGGTTATTCTGTATGTCAATGATCTAGATGGTGGAATTGATTACTTTCTGGCCAAGTTTGCTAATCAGTGGAGTTCAGAAAGCAGGAGTCTGCAGCAGGACATGGACAGCCGAAGACAATGAACAAAGAAGTGGCGTATGCAATATAGTGTAAGGAAGTGTATGTTCATGCATTTGAGTGGAAGGAATAAAGGCATAGACTGGTTTCTAATTGTGGGGCAAATTCAGAAATCAGAGGTAAAAAAGAAAAATGGGTATCCTACTGCACGGTTCTCTAAAGGTTAACTTTCAGGTGAAGTCAATAGTAAGGAAGGCAAATGCAAAATTAACTCATTTCGAGAGAACGATATAAAAGCAAGGGTGTAATTCTGAGGTTTAGAAGGCATTAGTCAAACTGTACTTGGAATATTATGAGCAGTTTTGGCTGCCTTCTGGGAAAGGATGCACTGGTACCAGAAAAGTGTCCCGAGAAATTTAACTAGAATTATTCTGAATGAAAGGGTTAATGTCTGAGGAGCATTTCATGGCTATATGCCTATTTGCTGGAGGTTACATGGATGAGGATCAATCTCATAACAACACTTAATGCTGAGATGAAATGAACTTGGTGAGGATATTTCCAATAGTGGGAGACACAGCGACCAGAGGCCAAGTCTCAGAATATAAGCATGTTCCTTTTGAACAATGGTGAGGAGGACTTTTTTAAGCCACAGTTTGGTGAATCTGTGGAACTCATTGCCACAGATAGCAGTGGAGGCCACGCTGGGTATATTAGAAACAGAGATTGATAGGATTTTGATTAGTCAGGCTGTGAAAGATTATGGAAAGAATGCATGGGGTTGGTTTGGATAATAAATCAGCCATGATCAAATAGAGGAGCAGAGTTGATGAATTTCCTAATTGTTCTCCTATGTCTTATGGCCAAAATACAGCTTTTACAGGAAATCACTCCATGGTAATTTACACATTTGAACTTACTTTGACTGTTTCCTGTTGCTTTATTCCACAGGCATCACCTTGTGGGATTCACAGACACTCCAGAACAACCTCAGTAGTCGGGATCGGCCCAGCACTGAGTTTCACATCATCACGTCGGACTCCATGGAGAAGAAAGCTGCCGCACTCAATGTGTCGGAATCACTGAAAGCAGGTCTGCTGAGTGGGGCAGTGGAGGTGAAAGGATCAGCAAAATATCTCACTGACACAAAGGGATCAAAACGACAGGCACGAGTTACCCTTCAGTACAAAACAACGACCAGATTTGAAAAACTGACAATGAGTCACTTGGGGAAGCTGAACATCAGTGACCCGAGTGTGTTTGACGAGGGGTCGGCAACCCATGTGGTTACAGCAGTGCTGTATGGGGCCCAGGCTTTCTTTGTGTTTGATCAAATGGTCTCTCCAGCAGAGAAACTGCAGGATGTCCAGCGTAATATGGGAGCAATGATTGAACAACTCCCTGAGTTTGCAGTTCAGGGGGAAGACTCACTGAAAATGACGGAGGGACAGAAGTCTAATGCTGAGAAATTTAGCTGCACCTTTTATGGGGATTTCTCACTGAAGAACAATCCCACCACATTCCAAGATGCCATCAGTACCTATGCAACCCTCCCAAGCTTACTGGGATCAGGTGGGGAGAACTCAGTGCCTGTGAGAGTCACACTTTATCCTCTCAGTAAACTAAACTCAAAAGCTGCTCAGGTGGTGAGGGAGATAAGTGTGGGTTTGATCAGTCACTGCCAGCGTGTCCTGGAACAGCTCAGTGAGGCAGTGATGAGATGCAATGATATGCTGAAAGACAGAGTCTCCATTCAGTTTCCCGAGATTGGAGATGGGACAAAACAATTCCGAGAGATGTGCTTGGAATACAAACGGGTTTTCCAGGGGACTTTAGCAAGAGTTTTGCCATCTATCCGGAGAGGTAAAGAGAAGCAAGGTTTACTGGCAGATATACTGAAGAACAGGGAACTGTCACCATTCAGTCAGCAGTCACTGGCCACATGGTTGGATGACAAGAAACAGGAGATGAAGGCCGTGGGACATTACCTCAGGATGTTTGAAGATATACCTTCGGTGAAATCAAAGAGAGAGTTGGATGATGAACTGATGGATCCAACAATAGACTATGTGGTCTGCTTCACATTTACATCAGTGCATCAGGATGATCTCTATCTGTCAGAGGCAAAGAACTACCTCCAATCCCTCACAGCTCAGGAAATGCAGTCACCAACTCCTGGAACTGGAGCCTGTGCGACACAACACAGCAAGCAGTGGTTTTGCCATCGGTCTGTTTCCCGAAAAATGGAGGAAATTTCTCAATTATTTATGGACTTTTCCACAGCCAACAAAGCAGATGGGAAAATAAAATTTCTTCTTGCATCTGTGAAGGATGACAGCCAAACCGGAGCAGCTATTTACCTGTATCGGGGAGGGTCTTTGGAGAACCCATGCTTTCAACCCCTATCACAGCCAAAGAGACCAATAGTTCGTCAAACATCACATGACAGTGTGACACTGCAGTTACATCCACCCAGATATGGTGCCGGTGAGATTGTGGGTTACAAGGTAGAGTACCAAGGCCCCCAGCAGGAGGGATGGACATCTGTGGTTACACCTGATAAATCCCAGTCCTTCACAATATCTGGGTTGCAGCCACACAAGGAGTATCATTTCCAATACAGAGCTGTGTCTAAGGTAGGTGTCAGCAAGGCCAGTGACAGCTGTCGGTACATCACTCGTCCTACAAGTTCACCTGGTCAACTGGCCTTCCAATATTGTTCACCAATTGCCACTCTGACTTGGGACATTCCAAAACAGATTGGAGATGGTGTTAAAATAGTTCAGTACAAAATTGAATACAATGAAGAGACAGCAGTTGGGTCCAAAACGGAGTGTGGATTATGGAAGGAAGTGAAGACAAATGATACACAATGTCACTATCAGCTGAAGGGATTGAAACCAAAGAAAAAATACAGAGTCCGAGTGTCTGCTGACTGTGGGGAATCAGGTTGCAGTGCAGCAAGTGATGAGCTTTTAATAGAAACAGTAAATGCATCAAACAGAATAGCCCAGAGACTTTTGAGAGAATCTCCATTGATATCCAAAGGAAACCCTTCCATTTACAAGCTCAACCTAAAGGCGAAGATATTTGATGGTACGAAACATCTTGTGAAATTCTCCTTTGGAAAACCCAATACAAAACACAAAATGACGACCATTATGGTTCTGGGAGCAACAGGGTCAGGAAAGACGACCCTCATCAATGGGATGATCAACTACATCTTGGGCGTGAAATGGGAAGACGACTTCAGATACAAGTTAATACATGAAGAGACAGGAAAATCCCAGGCTGAAAGTCAGACATCCTCCATCACTGCCTATGAACTCCACCATCAAGTAGGATTTAAAATTGATTACTCTCTGACTATCATTGATACACCAGGATTTGGAGACTCCAGGGGAATAAGCCGAGATCAATTAATCACCAAACACATCAGAGAGTTTTTCAGCTCCCCACAGGGTGTTGATCAAATTGATGCTGTGTGTTTTGTTGTTCAAGCCTCTTTGGCTCACCTGACTCACACACAGAAATATATTTTTGATTCAATTCTTTCTGTTTTTGGCAAAGATATTGCAGAGAACATTCAGATATTGGTGACATTTGCAGATGGACAGAGTTCCCCTGTTCTGGAGGCTTTGAAGGTAGCTGGGGTACCATGTCCCAAAGATAAAAATGGTATGCCAGTTTATTTCAAGTTTAACAATTCAGTTGTATTTGCCCAGTGTCCGGCCTCTGGAAAAGCTGCTGATAAGTGTACTTCTGATGACAGCAAAGAAGAGCACGATGATAATTTTGAAAAGGTGTTCTGGAAGATGGGAGAAAACAGTATGAAGAAATTCTTTAATGCTCTGAACAAAATGGAAACAAAAAGTTTATCTTTGACCAGAGAGGTTTTGAAGGAACGTAAACAGTTGGAGACTGCAGTGGAGGAGTTGAAAAGTATGATCCAACTAGGCCTGGCAAAACTGGAGGAACTCAGGAAAACACAACAGGCTCTGAACCAACTCTGGAAGCTGGAAGCAAATAAAGACTTTGAGAATGAGATTGAAATTACAGTTCCTGTTCAGGAAGATATCAGCGGGACTGGTCACTTTGCGCTCAACTGTCAGAAATGTCACTTCACCTGTCACTATCCCTGTCCGATTCTAAATGATGATGGAAAATCTGGGTGTGCAGCACTGGACAGGAATGGGAACTGCACCGTCTGTCCCAAAAAATGTGTCTGGAGTGTTCATTTCAACCAGAAATACAGGTTTGTAACCAAGGAGAAGAGAACATACGATGAGCTGAAAAATAAATATGAGACAGCCTATGGTGAGAAGATGACTCAGCAAAAAATCATGGAGAGTCTTGAGCAAGAGTTTGTTGTGGTTCAGAATCCAGTGCTGGAATGTATTGAACAATTATCACTGAGCATTAAAAGACTTGAAGAGATAGCTCTGAGACCAAATCCATTATCCACCCCAGCTGACATTGAGCTCCTAATTCAGTCTGAGAAAGAAGAGGCCAAGCCTGGGTTTCTGGACAGAATTCAGGCATGGAGGGAGGTCAAGGAGCGGGCAGAGTTAATAGAGAAAGTTACCAATGTGAATATGTCATCAGAGGAACAGAAGCAAAATCCAACAGAGTCAAAAAAATAATTGGAAACTGGATTAAAAAAAGCATTTTTCTCATTCTTAATTTGGCTCTCTGACGATAAATAACTGGAAGATATTGCAGGCATTTCCAAATGGGAAGCAAATATTTCACCCAGCTGATAAACAATCTGCTGATTCTAATTCACCCTCCATCTTCTCCACCATCTGCCCAGTGTGTTTAAGACCACATCTTATATTAAAAATTGTAGATGTAGTAAGATTGATTAATGGACTGTCTGTGCAAGCTCAGACCTATTTGCTGGGAAGAGAGCATCTCGATCCAGGAGAAATATTTTGGATCACCAGAGACTAAAATTCAAGGAAATTGAACATACCTGGCAAATACTGATCAGGGTATGCAAAATGAGGTGAGTGTGTCCAAAAGGGAATGGGAATGGTGATGAGGTGAGAGAGGAGGAGCAGAGAGCTGTGTAACAGGTAAGGTGAGAAAGAGAATGTGGTGAATCAGAGGGAGCAAAGAAGAGGAACAGTGGGAACAGCGAGTGCAAGAGATGGGGTGTAGAGTGGAAGAGAAGCAACAGGGAAAAGGGCAAAGTAATGGAAAATGTGGGAAAGTGGCATACATTGAAGAGTTGGGGAGAGGAAGTGAAGACATGGAGAATGGGAAACATGATGAAAATGTCAATCAACTTCTTCCATATCCCTTCTGGAACAAGGTGAAATTTTCCCCTGCAGTGTGAACTTTAGGTTGTAGTTGTTCAATCACGTAATAAAATGTTTACTAACGTCAGTACAACCTCTGTGGTTCTTGCTTCCACACAGAGAAAACTAATAATGTGGTTATTTCTCTGAATTCATACCATAAATGCAAATGATTAAAAGTGAACACAATACAGCTGTGAAAACTGCGGCCACTTCTTACAATCTCCAGAAGAAACACGGCTTTGTAAAATAGACATATAATAACCAGGATGGTTTGATACAAAGAAGCAGAAAGAGATTCCATTCGGTAAGAATACAAGGAACAAGAATGTAAATTTATGTCAGTGTAATGGAACATGAGGACAATCGTCACAAGTTCCAGTAACGACAGCTCACAGCCAGGTACAGGGCCCGGCAGAGGGAGCGGGAGAAGTCCAGAGTCTGGCAAGAGTGGGGAGGGGGTGGGGGGGTGGAGCAATGGAAAAGGGGAATTCTTATTCTGACATCCCCTTTCTTTCCCGTCCTGATGTAGGGTCTTGGCCCAATAAAGTTCGGTGTTTACTCTTTTCATGGATGCTGCCTTCCCTGCAGAGTTTCTCCAGTCTTTTGTTTCTCTTGCGTTAATTATCACTGATATTTTTTTCTTTTAAATTATATCTGAGATTGCTCATATTCCCTCAGCAAACCTTACCTCAGCCTGTCGGTGGGATTAGTGCCCACTTGGACCACAACAGCTGGATCATTCCCTTCCATTACCAAGTTTCCCTCCAGCACAGAAGGGAAGATCCTTACCCTAGCATCAGGTGGGCAACATAGCCTTTGGTGTTCTGTATCTTTGCTGCAGCAAACAGTGTCTGTCCCCTTCGTTGTGCTGTCCTCTATCACCACTTCATTACTCATTTCTCCCATTGATTAAATGGCCACCTGTGAGATGGTGTCATGGACTGTTTGCACATCCCGCCCAAAGTTCCCACCCTCATTCAAATCTGAGGAAAGGACCTTGTATCTGTCAGACAAGAGTAGGTGTTCAGGCCCCCTGAGGGTGACGATTTGGATCCTTCTCCCTCATCTCCTGTCGCACCCTTTTATCCTTGTCCTACCATCCATATATGAGGAAATGAATCAAAGAGGTACGGTGGTCTGCTGGAACAGTACCCTTGTACCTTATCCCTGAGTGGCACAGTCTCTGACCTTGACTCCTGCTCACTAATCTTGGCTGAAGTTCTTGTAACAATGAATACCTGCTGTGGACAAATAGAGAAATAATGAACTTCTGGTCTGATATTTGGTTAGACAGGGTGACGGACAATCAAGAAGCAAGCTAGATTACAGAGGAAAAATAACTCAGTCACAGAATTGAAGAAATGCAAATACCTGAAGTTACAATGGATATACGAAAAGTAGTTACAAAAATGCTCACAATTCAACAATTTTCTTAAAAATACAGAAAAAGTGCCCATATTTTTGACAGAAGGTAAAACACATTTCTTGCCTAAAGGAGAAATCACAAATGATACATAAAAATGTCATCCCAGTACTCATTACAAACTAAACATAAAATTGTCACATCATGTGTCTCACAACTAATCACCGCTCACTTGGATAAACACAATATACTTACAGAAGAGCAGAAAGGATGCCATAAGGAGATGAAGGGATGTAAGGAACAACTGATAATAGATTCTGTAATTCTAAATTAAGCCCGGTGGAAAAGCAGAAATCTTTCATGTTGTTATATTGACAACCAAAAAGCATTTGATCCCATCCCACATTCATGCTTAATGGAAGTTCTTAATATACACGTATAAACTACACTCAATACTGTGAAATTCCTCCATCATCTGAGGAAGCACTGGCATCCTATAAACACCCTGTCTACTAACAACCAAAAATGAACAACAGCTGTTAACAAATCGAGACATTTTTCAGCACAACTCTCTAAACCCACTATGGTTTTGTCTAGCTCTAAACCGATCTCAAATTTACTGAATCTGATGAAAATAGAGTATCAAATCAGAAACAACATTAACTCCGGTTTCCCTGGACAGCCATCAGTAGTTGCAGAGGTATGGTAGCCCACATTCCACTAAGAAGGTCACATTGACCCTACTTTGTCCTGGTCCTGACTTTGTCCTTTGTCCTGGTACTGCCAGACAATGACACATCTCACCATTTTCGTTACACCTCCAATGTTTAAAGACGCGAGTATTATGGGTATAATTGGTTTTCAAGTCACAGTTCTTCTCCAGGTATACCAAAAGTTTGTTAAAGAAAAACAGGTTTGTGGAAATGAATCAGAGGGATGTGTCTGTCTCCTAGAACACATTCTCCAAACACCATCTCATCCCTGATGTGGCCCAGTCTCCAGCAGTTCCATTATGTTGCCTGGACAACATACCACCTGCTTGGACATGCCTATTCTATAAATAATGAGATCAGATTTAAGGAAATAATACCTTCAACCTGGAACTCTTCTCGTCCCAACACTCACTCCACCTTAAAACTATTCTCCAATGAGCAGAAACATTGACAAAGCACTCACCAATCACTAACCTGCTGAGCTGTATGCCACAAGCCAGCCCTCAAGCCAAGAAGCTTCTGTGATCAGGTGTGTGACTTTTTCACTTTTTAACGCAACTTTTTCCCATTTCAATGTCCCGACCTTTTCCCACCCCCCCCCCCCCACCGCCCCACCATCGAACCCTGGACCACCTTGCGACCAATGCTTAGGAACACACACTTTCATGTGACCCCAATCAGCATGGGGGGGGAGGGACTAAACATGTGTTACACCTTGCTCAAGGGTGAAAGCCAGTCTAGTAGAGGGAAGGAGCACGTTACAACCCCTGTGGTAGAGACGTGTCTGCACCACTACCATATACAGCATTATAAAGGCATCACATTCATTTAATGAACAGTCACAGCTCCTCATTCCATCTCCCCTCACATTCCAGTGTGCTCTTCAAAGATTAGATTGGAACGTCTCCCAAACTGGACAAATCCTGTGTTGTTCATGTCACTATGCCAACACCTTCCCACTCCCTCCATCTCAACATCCCAGTGCTTGCAGATTACAGTGTGAAATTCTCTTTTAACACAGACATGTAACGGGCCGAGCTGCTGTTTCCTGCCGACTCATGCTCAGCTCCTCTGTATATTTAGCAGCTTGTATATGAGCTGTCATGGCTGTTAACAACCCCCTCACTCCCCATTAACAATAACAAATACAATTATGCAACTACCACAGAGATGGATGCCAAGGTTATTGAGCTTTTTTCACTGCAGATCATCAAGATTGCTGAATCTAACATCTGACATGATGCAGTCCTGCAAAACTGCATATATCTGGAGTTTAGGGACAATGTTTTCCCAGAAAGGTGAGAAGTAAAGACATCAAATAAAAGGGAACTTGAATGTCAAGAGATCTTGAGGGTTGTTTAAAAGTGAAGAAGATTGTCAGGAACCAGAAGGACAGCAAATCTGATAGCTTTGTTCAAGAAGGATGGTACAGAAAAATAAGTGCAAGGATTCCAGTCATATATCAGTAGTAGGGAAGCTCTGGGGGCAAGTAGCAATGGACAGATTTCATTTGCATTTGCAAAGTCAGTAATTCTTCACAGATTGTCAAAGAGCTCTTGAGAGGAGATTCAGTTTGACTGTTCTAAAGCAGTAACAAATGTCTTGATGTGATATTTGTATCTTTGACAAGGTCACCCGAGGATCTGAGGAAGAACATTTCAACACTGAGGGTGATTGGAATTTGGAACGCACTGCCTGAGGGAGAGCTGCAGGCAGAGAATCTTACACTTTAGATGAGAACTTCAAATATTCAAAGGGCAAAGTAGAAAAGGCTTCAGGCTGAATGTTGTCTAATGAGATTGACTAGAATGAACATAGAGACGAGCCTGATTCTTTACTGGTTGATTGTATGTGATAAAGAATAGCTTTCCTAATGACCTGTAGGTCTTTGTAAGGTTTTGAGGGTAAGTGCAGAATCAGAGTTGTGATCTACATGGGGGGGGGGGGGGGAGGGAGAAAGCCCCTCAAGGCAAACAATGCCCTCCATTTCAATAGGCAGGATCTGCAGGTAGGGCAGGTGTCACAGAAGCACAGTTATCGGCAGTGAGGTAACCCTCACTTCATGTAGGTGAGTGATTGGAGAACTAATCTAAATACGGGAGTTGCTGGGAGCTCTGCTCAGGTCAGGCAGCATCTATGGAGAGAGAAACAGTTAACATCTTGGGTCCAGACAGTTCATCTTAATCACCATCTGTGTTACAGTTGCTCCAATGTTGAGACATTCCATACAAGTGCCTCTGAAGGTTCCAATAAATGCCACTGATCTGAAATGTTAACTGTTTTTCTCTCACTAGTTGGTGTCTGACCTGCTGTACAGTCCCAGCAGCTTGAGATGAGGTTTTCAGTCATCCCATGCAGATGGAGAAATGAGTTGTCCTTCAGGACACAGGTACAGTGGGGACTGAGGAAGGAGGCCGTGCCATGGATTGGGGTCACCCTGCAACAAGGGAATCACCACTGTGCTTCAGATTTGCCTCGAATGGAGGGAGCACAGTTGGGAAACAGGTCATGATGATGATGGGTTCTTTGGGCTAGGATTGGGATTAGGAGCCATTGAAGATGGCACTCCAACAGTGAATGAACCCAGGTTCCCCACCTATTTGGTTGAGGGAGATCAGCATTGAAGATGGAGAACATGGAGTTAAACACTGTGGCCAGATAGAGGAGAGTAATAGCAGCGAAGTATAATCAGCAGTTTGTTTATTTGCTGGGTGAAACATTGCCCGCCCCACCATATTCGAACAACTGAAATTTTTGCCAGTTATTTATCAACAGACACATCAGAAAATTTAGAACATGCTGGCATCAATTAACTAATCCCATGCTTTCTCTCCCTTACCACTCAAGCATATTTGAGCCAAGTTTAGTGAGAGGGTAGAGCCACTGAATGCTCCCCATATGGTTCCATTAAGCTTTGAAAGGTTGGATAGGTACTGATGGCATCTTGGAGTTTGGTGGGATTGTTCTTCAGTGAGGAAATTCAGTGAGATAGATTCTTGATTGATCAAGGCAGAAGGGATACAGGTGAAAGCAGGAGAATTGGACTCAGAGGAAAAGGTGGATCAGAGATGACGAAATGGCACAGCAGACTTGATGGGCCAAATGGCCTCATTCTGCTCCTACAGCTTACGGTCTTATAGTTTTCTGGTCTAAATCACTATAACATGTGCAACTGAATTTCTCTGCACCAGATTTTTTGTTTTTCTATCATCTTTAGGAAGGTTTCTCCTTGAATTGTGATCTTACACAGATGTTTAATCTTTGCCTCGATATTATCTTAGATAACATACAAGTTCTCTGCTGAAAAGAGCAAGCAATCAAACACAGAGAAGGCCTGTGCCCCATATAGCACTTCTGA
Organism: Hypanus sabinus; assembly: GCF_030144855.1. Lineage (NCBI taxonomy): Eukaryota > Metazoa > Chordata > Chondrichthyes > Myliobatiformes > Dasyatidae > Hypanus > Hypanus sabinus. The sequence goes on along the minus strand of NC_082710.1, from coordinate 153,476,600 downwards.
AATGCCATGAGTTGCTGACCGCTCAGGAAACATTCTGGGGTGGGTGATATTCTTTTTCCATAACTGCCTCGTCATTAGTTGTTCAAATCTGGTTGTTGTTTTCTACTGAAGTGTAACTCATGCTTGTTCCATTGATCACTTCATTTCATTTCTCTGAGATTTTTTGCAGATCATTTTGCCTCCACTTACCCAAGAGGAGATTTGTTTTTTACAGATCCTGACACATCTCTGCATATCTCTGTTTTAAATAGACAGCCCTCAATCCTGAGGTTGTACCCTCTTGTCCTCGACTCCCCACCATGGGAAACATCTTTTCCACATCTACTCTGTGTAGGTCTTTCAACATTTGAAAGTTTCATTTTCATTTTTCAATCTTTTTATTGATTTCCAGTAAAAAATATACAAATCAGAGGATAAGTTCAGCAAACAGATAATGCAAAGGACATATAAACAGCAATAAAGAAAAGTATATATTGTCAAAATCAAATAGGTATAATGTTACGCTGTTATATATACAGTATAATCAAAAAAAGTCACCTCTTAACAGATCATAAAAAAAATTGGAAAATTCTATTTGTAGAAAAAAAACCCCACTAAACTAAATAAGAACAAACAAAGAGAAAAGAAAGATTGGGCAGTCCATTTGAGGAAAAAAATTTGAAAAAAGGAAAAAGAAAGAACATCCTTCCAGTCACCTCTGAGCCTTCATGAATAAGGATTTTCCTCAAAGAGAATAAATAAAAATAAGTTAAATCATATGAAAATATTGAATAAAGGGTCACCAAACATGCTCAAAATTAAAAGATGTATCAAAGGTCCAGCTTCTAATTTTCTCCAAGCTTAAACATGAGATAATGGAGGAGAGCCAATAAAAAACAGTAGGCAGATTAGAATCTTTCCAGTATAACAAGAGAGCTCTCCTAGCCAGTAAAGTTGAGAAAGCTGTCACATGTTGAGCGGAAACAGATACTCTACCTACTTCCCTGGAATAATCCCAAAAAATGCCGTAAGTGTATTGGGTTGAACATCCAGATCTATAACTTTAGACAATAGACAATAGGTGCAGAAGTAGACCATTTGGCCCTTCGAGCCTGCACTGCCATTTTGAGATCATGGCTGATAATCTATTATCAATACCCGGTTCCTGCCTTGTCCCCATATCCCTTGATTCCCCCATCCATAAGATACCTATCTAGTTCCTTCTTGAAAGCATCCAGAGAATTGGCCTCCACAGCCTTCCAAAGCAGTGCATTCCAGACCCCCACAACTCTCTGGGAGAAGAAATTTTTCCTTAACTCTGTCCTAAATGACCTTCCCTTATTCTCAAACTATGCCCTTTGGTACTGGACTCTCCCAGCATCTGGAACGTATTTCCTGTCTCTATCTTGTCCAATCCCTTAATAATCTTATATGTTGCAATCAGATCCCCTCTCAATCTCCTTAATTCCAGTGTGTGCAAGCCCAGTCTCTCTAACCTCTCTGCGTAAGACAGTCCAGACATCCCAAGAATTAACCTTGTGAATCTACGCTGCACTTCCTGTACAGCCAGGATGTCCCTCCTTTACCCTGGAGACCAAAACTGTACACAATACTCCAGGTGTGGTCTCACCAGGGCCCTGTACAAATGCAAAAGGGTTTCCTTACTCTTGTACTCAATTCCCTTTGTAATAAAGGCCAACATTCCATTAGCCTTTTTCACTACCTGCTGCACTTGCTCATTCACCTTCAGTGACTGATGAACAGGGACACCTAGATCAGTTTGTATTTCTCCCTTACCAAACTTTACACCATTCAGATAATAATCTGCCTTCCTGTTCTTATTCCCAAAGTGGATAACCTAACACTTATTCACATTAAACGTCATCTGCCAAGTATCTGTCCACTCACCCAGCCTATCCAAGTCACCCTGAATTCTCCTAACATCCTCATTACATGTCACACTGCCACCCAGCTTAGTATCATCAGCAAACTTGCTGATGTTATTCTCAATGCCTTCATCTAAATCGTTGATGTAAATCGTAAACAGCTGTGGTCCCAATACCAAGCCATGTGGCACCCCACTAGTCACCACCTGCCATTCAGAGAAACACCCATTCACTGTTACCCTTTGCTTTCTATCTGCCAACCAGTTTTCTATCCATGTCAATGTCTTCCCCCCCCCCCCCAATGCCATGAGCTTTGATTTTACCCACCAATCTCCTATGTGGGACCTTATCAAATGACTTCTGAAAAATCGAGGTACAGTACACCCACTGGATTTCCCTTGTCTAACTTCCTGGTTACATCCTCGAAAAACTCCAATAGATTAGTCAAGCATGATTTGTCCTTGGTAAATCCATGTTGGCTCAGCCCAATCCTATCACTGCTATCTAGAAATGCCACTATTTCATCTTTAATAATGGACTCTAGCATCTTCCCCACTACTGATGTTAGGCTGACAGGTCTTTAGATAGTGTTCTAAATACATCTCTCCAAAAATTATTTAAACTTACACAGGACCAAAACGTATGTGTTAGAGTAGCCACCTCTATGTTACATCTGTCAGAAATAGGGCTTATATTAGGAAATATATGAGCCAATTTGTCTTTAGACATATGGGCCCTATGTACTATCTTAAACTGAATTAAGGAATGGTGTGCACAGGTAGATGAATTATTAACTAGATAACAAATTTTATTCCATTGATCTGAAAGTGAATGCTGAAGTTCTGTTTCCCAAGTGCATTGAACCTTATCATTAGGCGACATGCGAGCATTCATTAACTGTTTATAAGTGATAGCTATTAATCATTTTGAAATGGTTTAAGCTGAAAGATAACGTAGGCCAAACTTGAAGAATAGGCCAAAGGATAATTTGGTAAAAAAATCACGTAAAAAATTCCTAACCTGTAAGTATCTAAAAAAAATGTGTTAGAGATGTCATATTTATCCATTAACTGCGAAAAAGACATTAAACAATCCTGTAAGAACAGATCTAAAAAAGTTTTTATTCCCTTAGTTTTCCATAATAAAAAAGCCTTATCCAGAATTGATGGTTTAAAAAAAATTAGAATATATATTACTAGAAAGTAAAAAATTATTTAATTCAAAAAATATATGGAACTGAAACCAGATATTTAAAGTTTGTTTTAACAATAGGGTTGAGGGCTTGTCTACCTATTCTGGAGAATGAAAAAGGAAGTGGAGCTCCTAATAGAGAAGCTAAAGAAAACCCCATTACCAAATTTTCCTCCAACTGTAACCATGGAGGGCAATCCTGGTTATCTGTATTATAAATCCAAAAGGTAATATAACAAATATTGATTGCCCAATAAAAAAATCTAAAGTTTGGTAGGGCCAGTCCTCCATCTTTTTTTTGATTTTTGCAATAAAAGTTTATTCACTCTAGAGCTTTTATTATTCCAAACATAAGACAAAATCATAGAATCTATTTTATCAAAAAAAAGTTTTTGGAACAAAAAAGGGAACTGCTTGAAATATATATAAAACTTTTGGTAAAATAACCATTTTTATAGCATTAATTCGGCCTATCAATGACATCGACATAGGCAACCATTTAGAAAGCGCTTGTTGAGTATATTCAATTAGAGGGGAGAAATTATACTTATATAAGTCTTTAAAATTTTTAGTAATTTTGATACCAAGGTAGGTGAAATAATTATTAGCAATATTAAAAGGTGTTTGATCATAATAATCAGAATAATTATTAATAGGAAACAATTCACATTTATGTAAATTAAGTTTATATCCAGAGAAACTACTAAATTCCGTAAATATAGATAGCATAAAAGGAATAGATTTCCTAGGGTTTGAAATGTAAACTAATAAATCATCCGCATACAACAAACCCTTATGTAAATTATCCCTGCACAGAATTAGAATCCCTAAGGTCAATAGCAAGTGGTTCTAAAACCAAATTAAATAATATAGTACTAAGAGGACATCCCCGATGGGTTCCTGTATATAATCTAAAATAGGGAGATTTTAAATTATTAGTTATAACCGCAGCCACCGGGGTATGGTAAATCAATTTAATCCAGGAAATAAATCCCAGACCAAAATTAAACCTCTTCAAAACCTGAAATAAATAAGGCCACTCCACCCTATCAAAGGCTTTCTCTGCATCCAGAGATAAAATACATTCAGATTCTTTGACTGAAGGGGAGTAAATGATATTTAACAGTCTCTGAATATTAAAATGTGAGTACCTATTTTTAATAAATCCTGTTTGGTCATTTGAGATAACATTAGGCAAAATATTTTCAAGTCTATTAGCTCGAATCTTGGAGAGAATTTTAAAATCTGCATTCAATAAGGAAATAGGTCTAAAAGATGCACACGCAAGTGGATCTTTTCCCTTTTTAAGAATCAATGAAATTAAGGCCTCATAAAAAGTTTCTGGGAGGTCCCTGGAAGATATAGAATCAGTAAATGTTTGATGAAGATGTGGTGTAAGCATTTCATGAAAAGTCTTGTAAAATTCTACTGTGTAACCATCAGGTCCTGGAGCTTTCCCTAATTGCATAGAGGATATAGCCTTGGCTATCTCCTCTTGTTTAATAGGTGCAACATCTTGAGTCAAAATTTGAGGTATATTTAACCTTTGCAAAAATCTATTCATAATAATAGTACTGAGGATTCAGATTTATAAAGATTAGAATAAAAGTCCATAAATATCTTATTAATTTCATAAGGATGTAAAGTTTCAATTTCATCTGGTCTATGAATTTTTAAAATCTGTTTTCTGACCATCCCAGCCTTTAACTGACCTGCCAAAAGCTTAGCAGATTTTTCCCCATGTATATAAAATAAACTTTTGGATTTATAAATTTGCTGTTCAGTGGGAACGGTCAGAAGCAAATCATACTGTGACTGAAGTTTGACCCTTTCTTTATAAAGGTCCTCAGTAGGTTTAACCTAATAAGCTTTATCTATCTCTTTAATTTTATTAATAAGCACTGACAATTCTGCTTTAGTTTTCTTTCTCAAAGCTGCTGAATATGAGATTATCTGTCCCGTAAGAAATTATTTCAACATGTCCCATATAACCAGATCTGACATTCCTTCAGTTGCATTAAATTCAAAAAATATAGAAATGTTCTCCTTCATAAAACTAACAAAAGCTGGATTATGTAATAGTTTGGGATTCAGTCTCCACCGTGACATTTTCAAAAAGTTATCCGAAAGCTTCAGGGTTAACTTTAAAGGTGCGTGATCTGAAAGCTCAATGATGTCATATGCACACTCAACAACGGAGTCTATCAAATGTGTATCTAAAAAAAAATAATCAATTCGAGAATACTTATGATGAACGAGCGAGAGAAAAGAGAAATCTTTATCATTGGGGTGTTTATATCTCCAGATATCGACCAGGCCATATTCTAATAAAAAAGAATTAATTCAGGCTGCCATTTTATTAGGAAGCGTAAGAGCTACACCTGTCCCTACATCTCCTCTCTTACCACCATTCAGGCCCCCAAACAGTACTTCCAAGTGAGGCAACACTTCACTTGTGAGTCTGTTGGGGTCATCTATTGCATCCAGTGCTCCCGGTGCGGCCTCCTCTACATCGGCAAGACCTGACACAGATTGGGGAATCGCTTCATCGAGCACCTCTGCTTCGTCCTCCATAACAGACAGGATCTTCCGTTGCCACCCACTTCAACTCTACTTCACATTTCCATTCGAAAATGTCCATACATGGCCTCCAGTACCATGATGAGGCCAAACTCAGGATGGAGGAGCAACACCTCATCTACCGTCTGGGTAGTCTCCAGCCCCTTGGTATGAACATCGAATTCTCCAACTTCCAGTAATTGCCTCCCTCTCCCTTCCCCCATCCCACTTTCACTCTGCCTCCTCTTCTAGCTTCCTATCACCTCTCTCATAATTCTGCCTTCTTCTACTACCCATAGTGCTTTCCCCTTAGATTCCTTCTTCACATTTCCTACCTATCCCCTCACTGCTTCCCCTCTCCCTCCCCGTGATCTTTCATCTGATTGGTTTTTCACCTGGCACCTTCCCCCTCCATCTCCCCCCACTTTCTTTATAGGGCCCCTGCCCCATCCTTCTTCAGTCCTGACAAAGAGTCTTGGCCTGAAATGTTGACTGCTCATTTCCACAGATGCTGCCCGACCTGCTGAGTTCCTCCAGTTTGTTTGTACGTTGATAGAATACAAGAGCAGGGATGTGATGCTGAGACTTTATAAGGCATTGCTGAGGCCTCACCTTGAGTATTATAAATGGTTTTGGGCTCTTTATCTAAGAAAAGATGTGCTGGCATTGAAGGGCATTCGGAGGAGGTTCACAAGGATGATTCTGGGAATGAAAGGTTTATCATGTGAGGAACGTTTGACGGCTCGGAGTCTGTACTCACTGAAATTTAGATGAATGAAGGTGAATCTCATTGAAATCATTCGAATGTTGAAATGCTTAGACAGACTAGATGTGGAATGTATGTTTCCCATGGTGGGGGTGTCTAGGACAAGAGCGCACAGCCTCAGGATAGAGTGGCATCCATTTAAAACAGAGATATGGGCAGACATGCTGGGATCTGTAAAAAGCAAATCTCCTCTTGGGTAAGTGGAGGCAAAATGATCTGCAAAAAATTCAGTGAATTGAAATGAAGTGATCAATGGAGCAAGCACGAGTTACTCTTCAGTACAAAACAACAACCAGATTTGAACAACTGATGTCGAGTCAGTTACGGTGGAAGAATATCACCCACCCAAGTGTGTTTGACGAGGGGACAGCAACATACGGCATTACGGAAATGCTTTATGGAGCACAGGCATTCTCTGTGTCCAATCGCTTGCTCCCTTCAGCAGAGAAAATGCAGGATATTTCAGGTAACATGGAGACAAAATTAAACATCTGCCCAAGGTCACAATTCAGCGAGAAACTTTTCTAAAAATGACAGAAAAACAAAAATCTGATGCTGAGAAATTCAGCTGCATATTTTATGAGGATTTCTCATTGAAGAACCATCCCACCGCATTCCAAGATGCCATCAGCACCTGTGCGACCAGTCCAAGTTCACTAGGACCACCTGGGAAGCATTCAGTAGCCCTAACAGTCTGGCTCTATCCTCTGACTAAACTGGACTTAAATCTGCTCAGTTGGTAAAGTCGGTAAGTGTGGGATTAGTTACTCACTGCATTCATTTTCTGGAACAGCTCAGTGAGGCAGTGATGACATGCAATGGTATAATGAAAGACAGGGTTCCCATTCAGTTTTTGGAGTTCAGAGACAGTCCATGGCCAGGTCTGTCATATTGAATGGTGGACGAAGCCCAATGAGCGGACGGCCTACTCCTGCTCCTTTTCCTTATGTTCATATGATTTTTTGAGAGGATACTGCAAATTTGAGAAATTGGGAAAGAGGAAGGGTCACTGGTGAATATGCTGAAGAACAGGAAACAATTAGACGCCAGCCACTGACCTTGTGGCTAGTTGATCATGAACGACATGTGAAGGTAGTTGGGCATTATCTGAGGATGGTCAAAAATATCCCCACTGGCAAATCAATAAGTAAGTTTGATGCTGTTGATGAATTGTACAACGGACTATGCATTCTGCTTTACATTTACAGCACTACATCAGGAGGATCTCTGTCTGCCATAGACAACTAACAATCTCCATTCTCACGCAGCTCAGAAAATGCAGACGCCATATCTCACTGACAGTGAATGTGCAACACGACAGGGTGAGCAGAGGTTTAATCACAGGTTGTACAATGTAAGATGTAGAAACAATCGAATCGTTCCTGGATTTTTCCGCAGCCAACAGGGCAGCTGGAAAATAAAATTTCTTGTTGCTTCTGTGAAGAATGACCACCAAACAAAAGCATCAATTGATCTGTATGGGGCTTTCTGCAGAAAGACCTGGTGCTTTGGATTACTGTCTCAGACTCAGAGACTTGAAGCTGGTGGAACAACACATGACAGTGTAACCAGATATGGTGCAGGAGTGATTGTGGGTTACATTTCACTGAACAAGTGTTCCCAGCAGGAATGATGGACAACTCTGGTTACATCTACAAAGTCTCACTCTGACAGAAGTGACCACATTACAGAGTATCATTTCTGATGGAGAGCAATGACCCAGATTGGTATCAGCAAGGTGAGAGGCAGCTACAAGGCCATCACACATCCCTCAAGTCCACAGCTAACCTGGTGTTCCAGGATTGTTCACCAGTTGCAAAACTACCCTGGGACAGCCCAAGTCAAATTGTAACTGATGTTAGTTAAGTACAGGATTGAATGCAAAGAAGCAATGACAGTTACATCCAAAACAGATGCTGTATTAAGGATGGAAGTAAAGACAACAGACAGAGTGATTGAAATCTCAGGCAGATTGAGTGTCTTCTGACTCTGGAGAAAATTGTTCTACTGTACAAAGTGAAGAAGTTTTAATAAATATAGAAGTGACAATGGGAATACCCTAGAAATTTTCCATTGAATATCGATTCATTTCCATGGCAGCTCCTTCCATTTAAAACTGGCTCTGCAGAAAGAAATGTTTGATGAGTCCAACCACCTTGCATTTTACCGCTTTGGGAAATATAGCAATGAATACAAAATAAAGATGATTATAGATCTGGGAACAACAGGGTCAGGAAAGACATCCCTTACCAATGGGATGATTAACTGCATCTTGGAAGTGGAATGGGGTGACAACTTCAAATTCAAGTAACTACATCAAGAGACAGGAAAATTCCAAGTTCAAAGTCAGACATCCTTCATCAGTGCCTACAAATTAGATAACCGGGTGGCATTTAAAATTAATTATTCACTTACCAGGATTCAGCAACACTGGGGGGGGGGGAAATATGCCGAGATAAACTGATTATTGATAATATTCAAGAGTTTTTCACTTCACCATAGGGGTTTGATAAGTCAGTTGTGTGTTCTGTTGCTCAAGCGTCTTTGGCTGGTTGGGCTCAGACAAAGAAATATATCATTGATTCAGCTCTTTCTCTGTTTAGCAAAGATATTGCAGAGTTCTGAAACTGATGACATTCGCAGATGGAAAGCATCCCCCTGTCTGGAGGCTCTGAAAGTAGCTGAAATACCATGTCCCAAAGATAAAAACAGAATGGCAGTTCACTTCAAGTTTATGAATTCCCAGTCATGCTTGTTCGATTGATCTCTTTGTGTTACTGAGATTTTTTGCAGATCCTTTTGCCTCCACTAACCCACCAGGAGAATTGTTTTTATTTGAGCGCAGCAGGTTTCTCCTTCATGGAGTCAAATTCAATGACAATGAAATTCAGTGCTCGGCCATTCATGATTATTGAGGTCTCTTTGGAGTGTTTTAAAATCCCACAGGGTGATGCCTATAGAATTCAACACCAATAAATTTGTAGTAAATTGTGTAGACAATTAATGTACGTAATGTTTGGTTACTAGATCAGCTTACTACCCAGGCTATGTTTTGGATGGAAGTACAAGACTTTACACTATCTGCACTATTTATTTCACTGATTTAGAGCAGGTATCTTCACCTGCCAGAATATTTGTCCTCACCCCCTCAGCCAACTGACACCACAACTGCTCCTCAGCCTGGTGCCACATGGAATCCTCGTACCACACTTCTGTGGCATGCTGTGTTAGCTTGTGCCACAATGTGGTCCTAGTCTTTCTGTATGTAGGCATGGTTTACTTTGAATGCTGTGAAGTTGTGAGTGAAAGTTAACCACGCACAATCATCAGCGAACATACACAGTGCTGCCTTTATGGTGGAAGGATGATCATTTCAACACATCTGAAGGTGGTTGTTCTCAGGAAAATGCTTTGGGAATTTCTTTCAGCTGCTGATGGGACTCAACTACACGGAGAAAAGACCGACCTTATGAGTGACACATAAGACAAGACTACAATTTGTGCCGAAGTGCTGCAATAACCCATTAACCTCACCTTGTTGGACTTGTTCCCTTTCTCCTTTACATCTCTCCCACTGTTTACACAATTGTTTTCTCTTTCACAGTTCTTGTGAAAGATCTCTGACTTGAATCTTTCACAGCTTCTCTTTCCAAAGGTGCTGCCTGGCTTGCTGAGTTTGCTACACAGTCTGTAGCTAGCTAAGAGGTAACACCCTCTGTTTGGTCCAACACTCCACCACTAGCCTCCCACAACCACCTGGGATACATTATCTGTTCCTGAGGATTTATCCACAATGGCATCCTTTCAAATAGTGAAATACCCTTGAATTTTGCTGTCACAATAACTGATGTTTCTCGTTGGTGAATATAGACAGGGGTGATTAATTTTAGATCTCCCCTTAGTGCCTTGTTTGCATAAATAGACTTTGGTCCTTACTGGGCCCTACTCTTTGCCTGGTCACCCTATTCTTTGTAATAAATGAAGGATTTGGGTAATTTTTCTTTACTGTTTACCTGTAATATTATTGTGAAGCCCTCCCATGTTTGTCCTGCTAATTATCCTTCTTTTATTACACCAGCCTCCACATTTTATATCCCAACACATCCAAGTTCTTCTGAAGCCACTTCCATGTTTTAGATTTTTATACCTGTTGTTGCTGTTCCTTTATCCAATGCTTGACTCTTTGACATCCAAGTTTCCTTGGACATATTGACCTTGCCTTCCCTCCTTGATAGGAATGCATTGACCCTGATCTCTTTTTCAATATTTTTATTAATTTCTTACATAAAAGAATATAGAGTACAGTAGGATATATAATATATATTGATAATATATTGAAATCACAGATAAAGTGTAATTACCCCATATCCATATAAAATTAAATTTAAACGTAATATTGAAAAGTGATAATTTTCTTATACAAAATATTTAAATCCACTACCAGAAAAAAATACTGCTGTTAGGTTTCAAAAAGAAAAGAAAGAAATCCTTAACATATAGTAAAACATAATATTTGCCAACATCTGTGATTAATAGCAAATCAAAGATTTTGAAAATAATTTTAAAAAGGTCCCCACAATGTTAAAAAATCTTGTCTAGGTTCAGAAATTGAACAGCGAATCTTCTCTAAATTTAACCAAGACATAACATCATGTAACCAATGAGTATGAGTAGGCGGAGTGGCATCCTTCCACTTAAGCAACAATACCCTCCAGGCTATAAGAAAAATAAAGGCCAAAATATGCAGATCATGTATCTCCAAAATAATATCATTTCCTCGAACAATACCAAATAAGGCAGTCAAAGGATTAGGTTTAAAATTTACTTTCAAAAGCACTGAAAAAGTTTTAAATACTGCCTTCCAATATTTTCCAAGACTCGGACAAGTCCAAAACCTATGGATTAGTGAAGCTTCTCCACTATTACATCTATCACAAAAGGGATATATATCCGAGTAAAAATGAGACAGCTTATCTTTAGATATATGGGCTCTGCAATCCACTTTAAATTGAAGAAGGAAATGATGAGCACATAATGATAACGTATTAACCAATTTAAACTTTTCATTCCAAGTGTCCTCAGAAACTGAAATCTGTAAATCTTGTTCCCAAACATTTTTAATTTTATCTAAAGGAATATTTCTCATTCCTAACAACATACCATAAATAGTAGATATAGATGCATTATAGAAGGGTTTCAAATTAAAAATTATATAAAGTAAATTTTTATCTGGGCTTTTAGGAAATGTATGTATTTGAGAATGCAAAAGATCTCTAATTTGTAAATATCGAAAAAAGTGAATTCTTGGTGGGCTATACTTAACTGACAATTGTTCAACTGAAGAGAGACAATCTCCAACAAACCAATCATGAAAACATTTAATACCCAATCTATTCCACTCTTTAAAAACTCATTAGACAATGAAGTTTTAAACAAATAGAAAAAATGGGACTGGAAAGTGAAAAACTCAATAAAGCAAAATATTTTCTAAATTGTACCCAAATCCCCAAAGTGCGTTTAACTACAAAATTATCAGTTAAATTACTTAAGGGTAGAGGAATTGAGGATCTGAGAAGAGAAATGATAGAGAATTTATTAACAGAGTTAGCTTGTAAAGAAACCAAGACTGGACAGTACTCTCGATTAATATAATATAACCAAAATGTAAGATTTTGAATATTGACTGCCCAGTAATAAAACCTAAAATTGGATAAGGCTAAACCTTCATTCTTTTTAGCTTTTTGAAGATGAACATTATTTAATTGAGAAATTTTATTTTTCCATATATAAGATATAATAGAATCCAAAGAATCAAAACAGGATTTAGGAACAAAAACAGGCATGGCTTGAAATAAATAGAAAAATATAGGCAAAATATTAATTTTATTGGAATTGATTCGGCCAATCTATGATAAAGAGAGGGGTGACTAAATTAAAAGTTCCTTCTTAACATAATTCAGAAGCTTAAAAAAATTTTCTTTAATAAGGAATTTATAATTCCTAGTAATGTTACAAGGACATGGCGGTGGAACGAACCCAAGTGCTGAACATGTGTGTGGAATTGGTGACAAGGGAGTCTTTAGCCGGAGTCTTGGTTTTAGTAGAGAATTCAGGAACGATGCTAGGCATAGAAATGATAGTCCTCAGAACCATGGAACAAGGTTACTCATACAGGAGTCGACCAACGAACTGGCAGCTCCTTGGGGTCTTTATCCAGCAGTTTCTAATGGGAAGCAGGTGTGTGTAGCTCAGTGGAACGTGGGAATGATTGGAAATTAAATGAAGTGATTGAGACCCAATTCCTGAGGTAAATAGCAAGATGCAGAAGGGACCATGACAGTACCCCCCTCCCCTCAATGGGAGCCTCGTGGCGATCCTCCAGGCCTGTCTGGATAGTCCCATTGAAAATCCTGGATGAAGAAAAGGTCTAGGATGAAGGAGCGGGTGACCCAGTAACACTCTTCTGGACTTTACCCTTCCCAGTCCACCAGGGATTGGAGACCCCTGCCCTGACAACACACATCTAGTAGTCATTGGACGGTGTATGCCAGATGGTTGTCAATGATACGGGGAGGTGGGGGAGTCTCAGCTGGGGGACACAAGGGGCTGACAGAAACTGGATTTAACTGAGAAACACGAAAAGCATGGACCTTCGCAGCTTTAGGCAGACCGCTGTGGGATTGATAACCCTTTAAACTTTGAATGGTCCCAGGAAGCGAGGGGCGAGTTTCCTATGCTCGTTTTTGAGCGGATATCCTTGGAGGAAAGACACATCATCTGCCCAGGTTGGTCCTCCGGTGCCGGAGCCCGGTGTCGGTCGGCTGTCTTCCTATTTTGATTTGTTGATCTGAGTAGGGCTGTGCGTGTTTCCTCCCAAATCTTAAGGCACCGATCAATGTGGTCCAGAACGGACGGTACTACAATCTCCTCTTCTTGCGCAGGGAACAGCGGGGGTTGGTACACAAGGGAGCACTCGAATGGAGACCTCCCAATGGCAGAGCTCACCAGAGAGTTGTGAGCGTACTCAACTCACGGGAGGTGGTCGCTCCAGGTCGACGGGTTGTTTGCCGTTTCACAACATAGCGTCGCCTCCAGCTCTTGGTTGACCCGTTCTGTCTGCCTGTTTGTCTGGGGGTGGAAGCCGGATGACAGGCTGACTGATGCACCTAAAGGCTTAACAGAAGGCCTTCCATACCTGCGAGACAAACTGGGGACCTCAATTGGAGACCATGTCCGTGGGGATTCCATGGAGGCCGAAGATGTGGCGGACGAGAAGATCTGCAGTTTCTTGAGAGGAAGGGAGTTAGGGAGGGCCACGAAGTGCACCGCCTTGGAGAATCGGTCTACCACGGTGAGGACAGTGGTGTTTCCGCGGGAAGGGGGTAGACCAATGACGAAGTCTAGGGTGATGTGTGATGAGGGACGACAAGGGACGGGTAGAAGATGAAGAGGACCCACAGTTGAAGTGGTCAATGAGAGACCTTTCCCCAGGCACAGATGGAACAAGCCAAGACGTAAGAATGGGTGTCCCCCTCCATGGACATGTGTTTCTTATAAAAAAAAATTGACATTCAATTTCTTAATATAATTAAATATCTTATTACATTTCACAGGATGGTTTAGTCCTTTCACATTAAAACTAAGTAAATTAAAAATATAGTCCATTTCAAATATTGCTTAAAGGAGATGTTTGAATAAAAACCGCTGGAATATATATTAAATCCAAACAATGAGCTTTAAAAAAAAAGTAACCAAGCAACAAATGAAGCTAAGAGAGCCAAACAGCTGATAGTAAGAATGAAAACCACCTCCAACCCCCGCCCGAAGAGAGAAAATCGACCAAAGGGCAGTCGATAGCTAAACCTATGATCCCTTCCAAAATGATCTACAGGCTAAGCTCCAAAAAAATTTTTCAAGGCAAAACTGCATTCCAACAAGACACAACAAAAAACAGAGCAAAATTAAACATATTAAAAAACCTCATCAAGAATTATAGTATAAAAATATTAGAAAGAAATATGAAAGTTCAAAACATATTAACTTAGAAAGTATTAACTCAAAGAAAACTTACTAATATTAAATCCTTGATTTTCTAAACAAGGAACTAAAAGTACAAAAAAATTAGATACAAAGGTATACCAAAAGTAAAAAGAAGAAATATTCATAAGAGAAAGTAATGAATGTAATAGACTGCTGATTCTAAAAAAAAAGATCCATCAGGCAGATGGAACATAAATTTTGTAAATAATTATTGAACAGTTAAACTTTTGAAATCAATTCGGCACTCAAGAAATCCTGCACCTCTTCAGTCGAACGAAACCATCTGTGAGAGCCATTTTTCAAAATGATTCTAAGATGGGTGGGTATCGAAGAGAGGGTTTAAAACCTTTATTATACAGTTCAGACATGACTTTTTTAAACTTGAAGCGTTCATTCAATACCTCGGGTGAAATATCTTCCACAATTCTGAACTTCTGGTCTTCATAATCAATCATACCTTTCTGATGAGATACATGAATTAAAAGTTCCTTTGTTTGAAAGTCATGAAGACAAATTATTACTGAACGGGTTCATCCACCCGGAAGAGTTCTTTGTACAGGCGATCTGTGAACTTGGTCTATTTTAGGTGGAGATTTTTAAATGTTCAGAATTTAGCCAAAAGGTTTACAAAAAAATGTCTGAAGGCTGGTTGCCTTCCAATGATTCTTTTAAAACCCAGAATACGTAGATTATGTCTACTGTTTCTATTTTCTTGGTCGATAATCCTCTGTCTCAATGCTTCATTAACCTTTAGCTGTTTATCACAGATCTGTGTTCCAGGTCATCAATCTTCGCGTTGAACATCGTCAAAGTAAATTTGTTCTCTTTTCTCCATTTATCATGTTCAATTAAAGTTTTTTGAATAGAATCCAATTTTCCATCCATCCATTTAAATTCAGTGCTCAGTTGCTGGAACTCCTCCAAAAGTTCATTCTTATGCTTCAGGCATGTCACCATAATGGATTCCAAAGTTACAGGAGGGTCCTCTTCTTTTTTAGTAGCTTTAGCACAACTCATCATAAAGCAATATTGTGTTTAAAAGCAAGTTTGCAAAACAAGTTAAAAGCAGTAAATTAAAAAGAGCAGGAGCATCTACAAAAATGCTGCTTCTCCATCAACAGCCAGTAAGATCTCTCGAACCTGATCTCTGATTGTTATTTTTTCTGAAAAAAAGACCTTGAACTGAGCTGTAGCTGATTTCAGTATCATACAGAAGCACCTAGCTAAATTAGACAGAAAGCACCACTTGCTGGTAAATCACCATCTAACAAGAGGGAGTGGGAAATCGGCCAGTTTTATCCTGATGTTTATTCCCAAATTATCCTTAGTCCTGGAAGTACAGAATAATACGTAACTACATTTCCACAGGCCTAGAAAGATGACAGCTATCTTGGGATTGGTAATCTGAATGTACTGCACTGCATTGACTACCACGGAATCATATGATGTTATTCAAATACCCCGGATCACAGTCCC
Source organism: Hypanus sabinus (assembly GCF_030144855.1). Taxonomy (NCBI): domain Eukaryota; kingdom Metazoa; phylum Chordata; class Chondrichthyes; order Myliobatiformes; family Dasyatidae; genus Hypanus; species Hypanus sabinus. The sequence continues at coordinate 153,460,703 of NC_082710.1, read as the reverse complement.
TTTTTGGCCATTTTACAGCATTCACAACTAGAAAGGATGGCCTGAGATTGCTAGATGCATAATGATACTCATGACTGCATCTGGGGCTAAAGACTCGGGGAACAACGGAAATGCTGCAACTGAAAATACAATTATATATAAAAAGCTGAATTCAGTTGGCACACATCAGGCAGTTGTTCCTGTTTAGATATTAAGTATATGATAACAAGCTCATGATCTAATGCACTGAAACTAATAATTTAGTATTTGCCTGCTAATGAGACCTGACTGTCTACAGATCTGTCCATTCGTAATGCTTTCTCTATATTACTGGAAGTGTAGAAACGGGAAGTGCCTTGATGACTTTCACTGGCAGCTCATTCATGTAAAAAAAAATCCATCAAGTTTCTATTCAATCTTTACCCTCTCACTCACTATGCCTTTTAGTTCTCTGTTCCACAAGTAAGCAAAAAGAGTACATACAGTATATTGTCCTCATGATTTTATAGACCTCCATAAGATTACATCAGACCATAAGATATAGGAGCAGAAGTAGGCAATTCGGCCCATCGAGTCTGCTCCGCCATTCAATCATGGACTGATCCAATTCTTCCAGTCGTCCCCACTCCCCTGCCATCTCCCTATAGCCTTTGATGCCCTGGCTAATAAAGAACTTATATATCTCTGCCTTAAATGCACCCAGTGACTTGACCTCCACTAGCAACAAATTCCACAGATTTACCACCTCTGAGTAAAGTGATTTCTCCGCATCTCTGTTCTAAATGGACGTCCATCAATCCTGAAATCGTGCCCTCTTGTCCTAGACTCCACTACCATGGGAAATAACTTTTCCATATCTAATCTGTTCAGGCCTTTTAAACATTCGGAATCTTGCTGTGAGAGCCCCTCTCATTTTCCTGAACTACACCCCAAGAGCTGCCAGACGTTCTTCATACTGTAACCCTTTCATTCCTGGAACCATTCTCGTGAATCTTCTCTGAACACTCTCCAATGTCAGTATAATGAGGCCAAACCTGCACACAATATTCCAAGTGTAGTTTCACGAGTGCCTTATAGAGCCTCAACATCACATCCCTGCTCTTATATTCTATACCTCTAGAAAGGAATTCCAACATTGCATTCACCTTCTTCACCACTGCATCAACCTACAGGTTAACCTTTAGGGTATTCTGCACAAGGACTCCCAAGTCCCTCTGCATCAATCCATTTAAATTCCCATCTCAATAATAGTCTGCCCATTTATTTCTTCCATCAAAGGAACATTGAGGAGCAGATAGGGAGACAGATTCTGGAAAGGTGTAATAATACCAGGGTTGTTGTGGTGGGAGATTTTGATTTCCCAGATATTGATTGGCATCTCCATAGAGCAAGGGGTTTAGATGGGGTGGAGTTTGTTAGGTGTGTTCAGGAAGGTTTCCTGACACAATATGTAGATACGCCTGCAAGAGGAGAAGCTGTACTTGATCTCATATTGGGAAATGTACCTGGTCAGGTGTCAGATCTCTCAGTGGGACACCATTTTGGAGAAAGTGATCACAATTCTATCTCCTTTACCATAGCATTGGCGAAGGATAGGAACAGACAAGTTAGGAAAATGTTTAATTGGAGTAAGGGGGAAAATGAAGCTGTTAGGTAGGAAATTGGAAGCGTAAGTTGGGAAAAGATGTTCTCTGGGAAATGTAAGGCAGAATTGTGGCTAATGTTCAGGGGATATTTGCATGCTGTTCTGCAGAGAGACAGGGAAAGGATGGCAGGGTACAGGAAACATGGTGTTCAAAGTGCAAACATGAGGAAATCTGCAGATGCTGGAAATTCAAGAAACACACACAAAATGCCTGTGGAATGCAGCAGGCCAGGGAGCATCTATAGGAAGAAGTACAATTGAAGTTTCTGACTGAGACCCTTCATCGGGACTAACTGAATGAAAAGATAGTAAGAGATTTGAAAATAAGAGGGTGAGGGAGAAATCCGAAATGATAGGAGAAGACAGGAGGGGGTGGGTGAAGCTAAGAGCTGGAAAGGTGATAGGCAAAAGGGATGTAGATCTGTAAAGGATCATGGGATGGGAGGCCGAGCGAAAAAGAAAGGGGGAGGGGAGCACCAGAGGGAGATGGAGAACAGGCAAAGGACGATGGGCAGAGAGAGAAAAAAAAAGAAAGAGAGGGAAAATAAATAAATCAGGGATGGGGTAAGAAGGGGAGGAGGGGCATTAACAGAAGTTAGAGAAATCAATGTTCATGCCATCAGGTTGGAGGCTACCCAGCCGGTATATAAGGTGTTGTTCCTCTAACCTGAGTGTGGCTTCATCTTGACAGTAGAGGAGGCCATGGATAGACATATCAGAATGGGAATGGGACGTGGAATTAAAATGTGTGGCCTCTGGGAGATCCCGCTTTCTCTGGCAGACAGAGCATAGGTGTTCAGCGAAATGGTCTCCCAGTCTGCACGGTGTTCAGTGAATGCAGACTGGGACACTGTTTCGCTGAACACTCTTTACCTGTTCTCCATCTCCCTCTGGTGCTCCCCTCCCCCTTTCTTTCTCCCTATGCCTCCCATCCCATGAACCTTTCCAGCTCTTAGTTTCACTCCACCCCCTCCTGTCTTCTCCTAGTCTCCCAGTCTGCATCGTGTCTCACCAATATATAAAAGGCCACACCGGGAGCACCAGACGCAGTATACCACACCATCCGGCTCACAGGTGAAGTGTCGCTTCACCTGGAAGGACTGTCTGGGGCCCTGAATGGTGGTGAGGGAGGAAGTGTAAGGGCAGGTGTAGCACTTGTTCCATTTACAAGCCATGGATAGACATATCAGAATGGGAATGACCATGGATAGACATATCAGAATGGGAATGACCATGGATAGACATATCAGAATGGGAATGCCAGGTCCAACGTACTCAAATGCATCTCTCCCATTTCCCGTACATCTGCCCTCACCCCATCCACCCGCCACCCCACTCGGGATAGGGTTCCCCTTGTCCTTACCTACCACCCCACCAGCCTCCAGGTCCAATGTATAATTCTCTGTAACTTCCGCCACCTCCAACGGGATCCCACTACCGAACACATTTTTCCCTCCCCCCTCTTTCTGCTTTTCACAGGGATTGCTCCCTATGAGACACCCTTGTCCACTCTTCCCCCCCATCCCTTCCCACTGATCTCCCTCCTGGCACTTATCCTTGTAAACGGAACAAGTGCTACACCTGCTCTTACACTTCCTCCCTCACCACCATTCAGGGCCCCAGACAGTCCTTCCAGGTGAGGCAACACTTCACCTGTGAGTCGGCTGGTGTGGTATACTGCGTCCTGTGCTCCCGGTGTGGCCTTTTATATATCAGTGAGACCCGACGCAGACTGGGAGATGGTTTCGCTGAACACCTACGCTCGGCCTGCCAGAGAAAGCAGGATCTCCCAGTGGCCACGCATTTTAATTCCACGTCCCATTCCCATTCTGATATGTCTATGCATGGCCTCCTCTATTGTCAAAATGAATCCAAACTCAGGTTGGAGGAACAACACTTTATATACTGACTGGGTAGCCTCCAACCTGATGGCATGATCATGGACTTCTCTAACTTCCGATAATGCCCCTCCTCCCCTTCTTACCCAATCCCTGACATATTTAGTGGTTTGCCTGTTCTCCATCTGCCTCTGGTTCTTCCCACCCCCTTTCTTTCTCCCGAGGCCTCCCGTCCCATGATCCTTTCCCTTCTCCAGCTCTGTATCACTTTTGCCAATCAACTTACCAGCTCTTAGCTTCACCCCTCCCCCTCAGGTCTTGTCCAATCATTTCGGATTTCCCCCTCCTACTTTCAAATCTCTTACTATCTTTTCTTTCAGTTAGTCCTGACGAAGGGCCTCGGCCTTGACAGCACTTCTCCCTATAGATGCTGCATGGCCTGCTGTGTTCCACCAGCATTTTGTGTGTGTTCCAATAAAGTTACGTTGCCTTTTCATGATCTCATAGATTATTTCTCTTTTTGTTCTTGCTCTGTTCATGACATCATCATTAGATATTTGTTTTGTCCATGATATTCTTTGCATCCTCCTCAAAAACCACATCTCTGCTGCTTCAATTCATTTCCTCATGTTACTAGATATTGTCCAACATTCTGAGCCATATAACATAACTGGATAAGCATAACTGGAGTAACATTTCAGTACTCTGAGGAGGGTTGTCATGCCTGGCTTAGTATTGGTCCGTATACTCTTCATTCTTGTAAGGGTGTCTTTTGCCATCCCCATTCTTCTTTTGATGTCCACATCACAACTGCCATCTGATGTCACCCAGCTTCCTAAGTAGCAAAAGTTCTGTACTCTCTATACCTTATGGTTTTAAATATCTCTGTAATGTCTGCTTCCAGTCTGCTGAATTCCAAGAACATCCCAGCCTTGACATAAACAAACGATCAGCATTCCTGGAAACTTTCAGCTAAACTTCTTCAGCGTCCTCTCTGTAGTCTTCACATCTTTCCTAGACTGTCTCCCATGGGTCTCAACATAGTTCTGGATAAATTCATATTTTTTGGAGGTTCATCCTGACTTCCTTCTCTTATACCCTGTGGCTATGTTTATAAATCCCAGAAACTTGTATGTTTGCTAACACGTCAAATCTCCCATGCTTTACATATTGCCCACAGTTATATACAGGGAAATCAGTACCTTCCTCCACATGTGCATTAAGATCCATACATCAGTGTGTTTACATATTATGTGATCAGTATCACTAACCCTGTGTACAATGAAATGGGAATCCCAACCAGGACAATTCATGTACAGTTTTGAACAGATGATTCAAAGATGAATTGCATTGAAGATAACGAAAGGATATAACAGGTTTGGATCGGTTGCAGACACAGGTGGAAAAATAGCATAGAGTGTAACTGGGCCAAACAGAAGATGTTGACCTTTGGAAGATCAAATATATAGGGACATTATGTGACAAGACAATTAACAGTATTGATATAGAGGGGGATCTTGGAGTCTGTGTCCATAGCTCCCTCACAACACAGGTTGATTGTGTTGTAAAGAATACACATGATGTACATGCCTTTATTACTCAGGGGACTGATTTCAATAGTTGGCAAATTATGCTGCAGCCATATCTGGAGTATTGCTTTGAACTCCTGTCACCTCATTATAGAATGGATGTGGACATTTTCAGAAACTTTTCCTGTGCTGTAGTACTCTTAAACATGGGCTGCCTTGACTGGAGTGAAGGATGCTGAAGGGACAAGTATTCTAGATTCACAGACAGCTACTGCATTACATACTAAATGCTGGAGGAACTCATCAGGACAGCCACCACCTATGGATAAGAGTAAATAGTCAACGTTTTGGGCCGAGACCCTTCATCAGGACTGGAAAAAAGAGATGAGGTCAGAGTTAAAAGGTGGGGGGAAGGGTGGAAGAAGTGTAGTAGCTGATAGGTGAAACCAGGAGAGAGGGAGGGGTTAAGTAATGAACTGGGAAGTCAATTGGTGAAATAGATAGCGGGCTGGAGAACTGGGAATATGATAGGAGAGAATAGAGGCTATGGAAGAAAAGGAAGGGGGAGGAGCACCAGAGGGAGGTGATGGGAAGGTAAGGAGATAACATGAGAGGGAGATGGGAATAGGGAATGGTGAAGGAGTAGATAGGCAATTACTAGAAGTTCGAGAAATTGATGTTCATGTCATCAGATTGCAGGCTACCCAGATGGAATATAAGATGTTGCCCCACCAACCTGATGTGGACTCATTATGACAGTAGAGGAGGCCATGGACTGTCATGACAGAATGGGAATGGGCAGTAGAATTGAAACTGGTGGCTACTGGGAGATACTGCTTTTTCTGGTAAGTGCTCAGTAAAGGTCAGCTGGTGACACATTGAACGGAGGTTCCCGAGTTCGATCCAGTGACAGGCCGCCCCCAAGCGCGCTCTCCATCTGTGCTGGGTTGATGTCGAGCTCGCAACTTGGCCTCATTAAAAAAAAGCACTGCCACCCTGCACAATGTAGTCTTCCTCAGACCCTGAGAGACAACCATTATCAACGAAGTGGTCTCTCAATCTTTGGCGGGTATCACCAATATACAGTGGGCCACACTGGGTTCATCAGTCACAGTAGTTGACCCCAACAGACTCACAGGTGAAGTGCCACCTCACCTGGAAGGACTGTTTGGGGTGCTGAATGGTAAAGAGGAAGGAGGTGTAGGATCAGTTGTGCCACGTTCCTGTTGCAAGGATCCATGAGGGAAATAAGTGAGGAGGGACAAGTAGACAAGGGAGTCATGAAGGGAATAGTGCCTGTGGAAAGTGGAGGGAAGGGGTGAGGGAAAAATATGCTCGGTGGTGGGATCCCAGTCGATATTGTGGAAGTTACAGTGAATTATACACTGCACATGAAGGCTGGTGGGGTGGTAGGTGAGGACGCGAGGAACCCTATCCCTAATGGACTGGCAGGTCGATGGGGTGAGGACAAACATGTGCAACATGGAAGAGATATGGGTGAGACAGCATTGATTGTGAAGGAAGGAAAGCCCTTTTCTTTGAAGGAAGAGGATATCTCAATAGTTCTGGAATGAAAAGCCTCATACTAAGAGCAGAAGAGGTGGAGATGCAGGAATTGAAAGAAGGGGATGTCATTTTTACAAGTGACAGGGTGGGAAGAGGTATAGTCCTGGTAGCTGTGAGAATCAGTAGGTTTATAAAAGTTGATCAGTAGATAAACTGCCTCCAGAGACAAAGAGTTCTAGAAAGGGGAAGGAGTTGGTGGAAATTGACCAGTTCATCGGGTTGCTTTTTCCAGGATCAAAATGTATAATAGTAGAAGGAATACATTTAATATTAGAAGGGTAAGTTCAAAAGAAGTGTGCATGGCAAGATTTATTTTTGCAGTGTGTATTAGCTGCATAGTATGCTCAGCCACTGCAGTTGTGGAGGCACTTAATAGGATCTTAGACAGAACTCTCTCTAATGTCTGTGAAGAACAAGAACTTCATGTATACATTCTCCGATAGTAAATTGAACCATTGAACAATTCAATACTTCAGCTAGGGCTTCAGCAGTCTCTGAATTAGACTCCTACAAGGTGTGAGGTAATATACCCTGGGTAATATACCCTGGGTATTTTTCAGAGTTTGAATTGCTTCCAATCAGTGTACAGAAGTGCAAGAAGGAGAGTAGACTTCACAGAGGTCCACGATTGAAGATAAAAAGTGCAGCGCTTCATGGCAGTTTTTGGAGTTTCAATTGCATCCTATCCATGAACAGGAGTGTGCCAAGAAAAGGCGACTTCACTTAGGTCTGTAATTGAACATTAAAAAAAGCAACACTTCGAGGCAGTTTTCAGGATTTGAACTGCTCCCAGTGAACGAGATTTGCTAGCAAGGTGAATAAAATAGAGAAGATCCTGAGAGGCAGGATTTATGAACATTTGGACAGGCATAATATGATTAGGAATAGTCAGCATGGCTTTGTCAAAGGCAGGTCGTGTCTTACGTGCCTGATTGAATTTTTTGAGGATGTGACTAAACAAATTGATGAAAGTAGAGTATATGGATTTTAGTAAGGCATTTGATAAGGTACCCCATGCAAGGCTTATTGAGAAAGTAAGGAGGCGTGGATGAAGAAGTGGAGGGTTGGGTTAGTAAGTTTGCTGATGACACAAAGGTTGGAGGTGTTGTGGATCGTGTGGAGGGCTGTCAGAGGTTACAGTGGAACACTGATAGGATGAAAAACTGGGCTGAGAAGAGGCAGATGGAGTTTAACCCAGTTAAGTGTGAGGTAGTTCATTTTGGTAGGTCAAATATGATGGCAGAATATAGCATTAATGGTAATACTCCTGGCAGTGTGGAGGATCAGAGGGATCTTAGGGCTCGAGTCCATAGGACACTCAAAGCTGCTACACAGGTTGTCTCTGTAGCTAAGAAGGCATATGGTGCATTGGCCTTCAACAGAAAAAAACGTTGTATTTGTGTTATTTAACATAGACTCAGCCTGGGGAGTACCATCTCCAGCGACGGTGCCCTTGATAAAGAAATCACGTCAAGGATCCAGAAAGCAAGCCAGGTACTCAGAAGGCTCCGGGTCAAAGTTCTGCAGCAGAAAGACATTCGCCTCTCTGCTAAACTGAAGGTTTACAATGCTGTTGTGGTCTCATCACTTCTATACGGCTGTGAAACCTGGACACTGTATCGCATACATGTTAAACAGCTTGAACAATTCCACAATTGTGCTGTGATCAATCATGCAAATCCGCTGGCAAGACCGTATCTCCAACCTGACAGTCCTGGACCGAGCCAATTCCACAAGCATTGAATCCAAGGTTTTGAAGGCTCAGCTCAGATGGTCCGGCCGTGTGATCCGCATGGATGAGTCCAGAATGCCGCGTCAGTTGTTCTACGGAGAACTGGAGCAGGGCAACCATGCCCAAGGTCTCCCAAGGAAGAGGTACAAGGACAACCTCAAGTCAAACCTTAAGTGGGCCGAACTCCAGCCCCGCGATCTCGAACACACTGCTGCTGATCGGTCCAAGTGGCGCGATCTATGCTCCAAGGCAGCAGACAACTTCCAAGCCAACTGGCGCAGGCAGCGCCTCAAGGTGAGTCAAGAGAAGGCGTCCACTCCTGCCCCAACAGGCGGTGTTCCTTGCCCCATCTGTAACCGTATCTGCGCTTCTGATTTCGGCCTCAGAAGTCATATGCGTGCCCACAGACATTGACTGTGCAACACATTCATCTTCCTTGGACTTCGAGACTACTACGAGACCAGACTAGACTAGCAACCTGTAAGTTAACTTTCTGGGAGTCTTGCACAAGGACTCTTAAGTCCCTCTGCACCTCTGATGTTTGAACCTTCTCTCCATTTAAATATTAGTCCACAGTATTCTTCTTTTTCACCAAAATGCATTATAATACATTTCCTAATACAGTATTTCATCTGCCACATTTTACCCATTTTTCCAATTTGTCTAAGTCCTGCTTCAATTGCACTGCTTCCTCAGACTGCCTACCTCTCCACCTATCTTCTTATCATCTGCAAACTTTGCCACATAGCCATCAACACCATTAACTAAATCATTCACAAACAATATGAATAACAGCGATCCCATTACTGACCATTGAGGAACACCACTAGTCACTGGTAGCCAACCAGAAAAGGGCCCCTTTTATTCCCACTCGCTTCTTCCTCCCTATCAGCAATTCCGCTATCCGTCAGTATCTTGCCTATAACACCATAGAATTTTATCTTGTTAAGCAGCCTCATGTCTGGCACTTTATCAAACACCTTTTGAAAATCCAACTAAAAGGCATCCACTGCCTCTCCTTTGTTCACTCTGCTTGTTACTTCCTCGAAAAACTCTAACAGGTTTGACAGGCAAGATTCCCATTCACAGAAACCATGTTGACTTTGACACGTTTTATAATTAGTCTCCAAGAACCCCAAAACCTCATCTTTAACAATAATGTCCAATACTATCCCAACTACTGAGGTTAGGCTAACTGGCCTATAATTTCCTTTATTTTGCCTTCCTCCGTTCTTAAGGAATGGGGTGACATTTGCAATTTTCCAGTCCTCCAGGACCATCCTGGAATCGAGTGATTCATGAAAAATCATGACCAATAAATCCGTTATCTCTTCAGCAACCTCTCTCAGGACTCTGGGATGTAGTGCATCTGGTCCAGGTGATTTATCTACTTTATGACCCTTGAGTTGGCCTAGCACCTTTTCTTTTGTGATAGCAATGGCACTCACTCCTGCTCCCTGACACGCATGTACCACTTGCACACTGTGCTAGTGTCTTCCACAGTGACGACAGATGCAACGTATCATTAAGTTCATCTGCCATTTCTTTGTCCCCCTTTACTACCTTCCCAGAATCATTTTCTAGTGCCAAATATCAACTCTCACCTCCCTTTTGTCCTTTATATAACTGAAAAAAACTTGTATCCTGCTTTATATCATTATCTAGTCTGCCCTCATATTTCATTTTTTTCCCTTCTTATAGCTTTTAAGTTGTTTTTCTTGAATTTTAAAAGCATCTAACTTACCACACAGTTTTACTACCTTATATGTCCTCTCTTTGGATTTTATGAGGTCCTTAACTTCCTTTATCAGCCACAGTTGCCTACCCTGGCCATTTGAGAACTTCTTCCCCTGTGGGACATATCTATCATGCGCCTTGTGAACTATTCCTAGAATCTATAGCCATCTCTGCTCTGCCATCATCCCCGCCGGTATCTTCCTCCAATCCGCCTGAGCAAGCTCCTCTCTCATGCCTCTGTAATCCCCTTTATTCTATTGCTATACAAGTATGTCAGTTATGCTTCACCCTTTCAAATTGCAGAATGAATTCAATCATATTATGATCTCTCATTTCTAAGGGTTCCTTTACCTTAAGCTCTCTAATGAGATCTGAGTTATTACACAATACCCAATCTAAGATACCCTTTCCCCAAATAGGCACAAAAACAACCTGTTCTAAAAAGCCATCTCTTAGGCATTCAACAAATTTTCTCTCACGATGCAACACCGACCTGAATTTTCCTAATCCCCTTGCATATTGAAGTCCCCCATTACTATTGTGTTATTACCCTCATTATATGCCTTTTCCAGCTCACTTTGCGATCTCAATCCCACATCCTGGTTCATATTTGGAGGCCTTTGTATATGATATCCATGTTTTTTTTTTAACCCATGCAATTTCGTAACTCCACCCACAAAGATTCAACATTCTCTGGCTCTGTCATCTGTTTCTAAAGATGTAATTCCATATCTTACCAACAGAGCCATGCCACCACCTATGCTTTACTGCCTGTCCTTTAATAGGAAGATCATACTATAGGACTGCTAGAAAATGATGCCACAGAAATATTAACAGGGATAAGGAGATGGCAAATGAACTCTGCTACCATCAGGTAGGAGGTATAGAAACCTGAAGGCACACACTCGGCGATTCAGGAGCAGCTTCTTACACTCTGCCATCCGATTACTAAATGGACATGGAACCCACGACCATTACCTCACTTCTTTAAGAAATTATTTCCGTTTTGCACAATTTTTAATCTATTCAGTATACATATACTTCAATTGATTTGTTTATTTATTCATTTATTTTTCTTCTGTATTATGTATTGCATTGCTGTATTATGTATATTCTTCTACATATTCTTCATATATTCTACATATTCTATATTCTTCTATATTCTTATGTATATTATGAATTATGTATATTGCATTGCTGTATATCTATATTCTTCTGTATTATGTATTGCATTGTATTGCATTATGTATTACAATTTATGCTGCTGCTGGTTTGACAAATTTCACGACAGTCGCTGGTGACAATAAACCTGATTCTGATTCTCAATGAGTATTTTGCCTCAGTCTTTAATATGGTCAACTCTAGCAGTGTGCCAGATGTTGAAGGTTGTGAGAGAAGAGAAGTGGGTGCAGTTACTATTACAAGGGAGAAGGTGCTCAAACGGTGAAAGACCGAAGGGTACATAAGTCACCAGATGTACTGCACCCTAGGGCTTTGAAAAAGAATACATTCTGGAGGTATTAGTAATGATCTTTCAAAGATCATTGGGTTCTGGTATGGTGACAGAGCACTGGAAATGTCATTCCAGTCCTTAGGAAAGGAGGAAGGCAGCAAAAAGGAAATTATAGAGCAGTTAGCCTGACCTCAGTTAGAGTTTGGGAACAGTTAGTGTTTGGGAACAGTTAGTGGTTGGGAAGATGTTGAAGTCAGTTGTTAAAGATGAGGTTATGGAGTTCTTGGAGACACAGGACACGATAGTACAAATTGCAGAATTTATTATTACATGCAACTGTGGGTCATTTGATGTATTTAAGGCAGAGTTTGATAGGTTGATTGGACACGGCATAAAAGATTACGGGGAGAAAGCTGAGGTGTGCAGGTCAAGGAGGTATAAAGGGATCAGACATGACTAAATGGTGCAACAGATTCAACGGGCAAAATGGCCTAATTCTACTCCTACATCTTCATTTCATTTTTCTATCTTTTTATTGATTTTCCAATAAAGAATATACAAATCAGAGGACAAGTTTAGCAAACAGATAATACAAAAGACATATCCAAACAGCAGTAAAAAAGAAGTACATATTGTCAAAATCAGATAGGTAAAATGTTACGCTGTTATATATACAATATAATTGAAAAAACTACAACCTCATAACAATCATAAAAAAATTGTAAATTTTATTTAATAAAGGGGAAAACCCACTAAATAAACTAAAAGAAAAAGAAGAAAGATTGGGCAGTCCATTTGAGTATAAAATCAGAAAAAAAAGAGAAAAAGAAAAAAACATTCTTCCAATCATCTCTGAAACTTCACGGATAAGGATTTTCCCTAAAGAGAATAAAAATTAATTAATTTATTTATTTATTCATGTGAAATTATTGAATAAATGGTCACCAGACTTGTTCAAAATTAAAAGATGTATCAAATGTCCAGCTTCTAATTTCCTCCAAGCTTAGACATGACATAATGGAGGGGAGCCAATAAAAAACAGTAACAGTCTTTCCAGTATAGCTCCTACATCTTATGGTCTTATGGTCTGAAGTCTAATATCCTTAATCTTGACAGAGACATCCACGAAACAAGAAACACCAAAGAATGAAGGATAATAACACCAAAACCAAAGCCCTCTACCCTTCCCACACATAAACAGCAGCAGAACCATCAACCTTCCCCCTCCCCCTCATCCTACGCGCTCCAGCAGAAGTACCAACCCCACCCCGCACAATTTCAATAGCAAAATGGTGATAGCAATGTTCCCTAAAGAGACCTTGAACTGGAGTCCATCAAAAACTACAGTCCATAACCTGGCACTTCGGTGTCTCAGACAGGCTCGCTTACTCACTAGTGATTGCTCCTGAAACAAGACCAGCAGCTCACTGTTCCAATGTTACAATCTTCCGTGTCGATTCTCCAAGCCCCACAACTCAAGGACTGACAGGCTCTCACTCACTATCAAAGGAGGGAAAGGGAGAGAAATCGCTCGAGTACAGGAGCTTTATTCTGACAGCAGCGCACACCGTTACTGTCGTGACGTTTCAGTCTCCACCACAACCTTTAGTCAATGAAACGGGCAGTCTACTGTGCCGCTCCCTGAAAGTGCACGTTTTCCAATGCGATGTCCGTTTATCAGGTTTACATTATTTAACGTGCAGGACTGACAAACTAGTTTCATCAGAAGAATGGCCCGTGGTACTTCAGAATGGATAATACTTGGTTCGGGTGATGTATCACTATGTGTACTGCTGGGATGAAATATTAGTCTTTCAAGAATGGGTTGAATTCAAAGCTGATCCATCTAAGATCTTGTGATAATCATATAAAACTGGAATAGTTACTGTTCAGGGAGAAGGTGTTTCTAGAAAGATTGAAGGTGAGGGCAGCAGGTCCAGCGCAACTTAGATGTCGAGAGATCTGGCATAAGACAGAAGGGCCGCAAATCTGATACTTTGTTAGAGAAGGGTAGCAGGGATAAACCAGATAATTGCAAGAATGCCAATCTTATACCAGTAGGCGGTATGCTCTGGGGACTACTGACAAACAGGTTTCGCTTACGTTTGCAAAGGTAGTAATTAGTCACAGATCATTAGATAAATGTTCTATCCTAATATTCATATATCCAGTCATTTAGAAGACCTTCCAATAACATTCTCACTGCTGATGTCAGGCTCACCAACCGATAACTTCCTCATTTATTTTTAGAATCAGGATTTGAATCAGGTTTATTATCACCGGCATGTGTTGTGGAATTTGTTAACTTCCAGCAGCAGTACAATGCAATACATATGATGGAAGCAAATAAAAATAACAATAATTAATAAATAAATAAATAGATAGATAGACAGATAGATAAAACGAGTACTGTATAATATATTGAATAGATTAAAAATCATGCTCAAACAAAAATAGCATATGTTTAAAAAGTGAGGTAGTGTTCATAGGTTCAATGTCCATTTAAGAATCGGGTGGCAGAGGGGAAGAAGCTGTTCCTGGATCGCTGAGTTTGTGCCTTCAGTCTTCTGTACCTCCTACTTGATGGCAACAGTGAGAAAAGAGCATTCCCTTTGTGCTGGGGTTCCTTAATAATGATTGTTGCCTTTCTGAGGCACCTCTCCTTGAAGATGTCCTGGCTACTTCGTAGGCTAGTGCCAAAGATGAATCTCACTAAATTTACAACCCTGTGCATTTACTTTCGGTCCTGTGCAGTGGCCCTCCTCCCCCATACCAGATACTGATGCAGCCTGTCAGAATTCTGGGCACGGTACCTCTATATAAAGTGTTTTTGTTGACATACCAAAAATCATAGCTGCATCGATATGTTGGGACCAGATTAGGTCCTCAAAGACTTGACAGCCAGGAACTTGAAATTTCTCACTCTCTCCACTTCTGATCCCTCTATGTAGATTGGTGTGTGTTCCTTCGTCTTACACTTCCTGAAGTCCACAATCAGCTCTTTCGATTTACTGACATTGAATGCTAGGTAGTTGCTGTGACACCACTCCACTAGCTGACATATCTCGCTCCTGTATGCCCTCTCATCATCATCTGAGATTCTACTAACAATGGTTGTATCATCAGCAAATTCAGCAGATTCTGACTATCTCTGCCTCTCATAAAATGATACACTTCCATCAGGTCAGTTGCATGCTCCTGACCTCATGAGCTTTCGTTGTAGCAGTTTCTACTGTTACATTAAACCATTGCCATTTAAATGAACTAGCAGTTGTGTTTTTCACTTCGTGTGCTTTGCTTCTTTGAAATTCAACATGGTGAATCAATAATTTCTTCAATAAAAACAGTATAAATAAGCCAGTTCTAAACTCTGCAGCCAAATCATCACAAACACCACATTATCAACATCATCCACAACAAAAACCGGAAAAGGGAGTGTGTTTGTGTCCAATCGTGAAATATGCCTAACGTGCCAACGACGTAAAAGGTGACAACCCATTATGCGCAGTTTGAATTCTTTTGTGTGCTAAAAGCAAAATATGTGTGTGCGCACACAGGCACACACCTTAGAAAGAACATGGTTCATCTGTGCCTGAGTACTACCTGTTATGGTGAAGGCTTATGCCACCGCCCCTGGGGGCCCTCACCTGTTGCATGTTCCATCCCTTTAGTTGAGATCCGATGTCCAACTTACTCTCGGATCCTGATGACAGTGTTGTCTCTTCAGAAAGACGTCAGCTCCAGATAACCTCCATTAGTAATGGAGATCATCTGGTCTCCGGTGGTGAAACAGGAGTAGACCATTCTGCCCCTCTTGCCTGTGCAGTGAGCTGTGCTTCCACGGTTACAAGTTATCCCTTTTGGGTGACCAGAGCTCGATATCCTCATCTCCTGTTTTGGCTTGGTCTGCCATTTTGGTGTAAGCATTAAAAAGGCACCATGTTCATTCAATGAACAGCCACAGTTCAATCTGTACTTCACTGAAAACTGTAAGGTGTCCCAAACAAGGCACTTCACTAGTTGCTCCTTTGGCCATCCCTCTTTCTCCATCTCGTCATCCCAGCACTTGGTTGATTTCAGTGTGAAATTCTCCTTTATCAAGACTTGTAATGGGCCAAGCTGCAGTTTCCTGTCCACTCATGCTCAGCTCCTCTGTGTATTTGCTAGCTTATATGTGAGCTGACATGGCTGTTACTTCTCACTCCACCCACCCAATTAAAACTAACAAATACTATATTTGTTGTTGTTCCTCATTGACTGAGAAACGGAATTATTTTACCCTTCTTTCAATCAAATCACAATTATCATTATGTGCCCACTACACCATTCTCTGCTTTTGCTGGTAAATTTTATAACTGATTGCACTGTTCACGGTGCTTTTGTGTCAGCTAATCATCATTTTCATTATGGATGGTTATTCAGAAATATTAACCACATTTCTTTTATTTCTTTGCGGAAGCAGCCATGATAAAGACTGGTACTGAGGATAAGATGCATTTTATTTCATTGAAGATCATTGCAAGCTGAAGCTCACACCCCAGGGGAAGAGATCAATGTCGAAATACAAAACAGTTGTTCGATTCCTTCGTCTTCTGTTTCCTTCCAATGTCTCCCTCACACAGCTTACCAGTTCTCCTACTTTATTTCTCTCAATCTCCAACCCCTCCTATCTCAACCCATCAGCACCCTCTCACAACCCCACCACTGCAACTTTGATTCTCTTCCACCTGTTGTCTCTCTTCCACTTTCCAACTCATCTCATGTAATCTCACTGTCCTTACTCTTCCGCCCTTTTTCTTTCTCCAATTTGTCTTGCTCTTCCTGTTACCTCATTGCCTCCCTCTTTCTCTACATCTCGCTGCTTTCTACCCATCCCCCTATTTGTTGCCTCTCTATCCATTGCTTTTCCCTCATGCATTCGTGTTTTCCAAGTAGATATTCTTCCCTGCAAACACTCGTCTTGTTCCTCCTACCCAGTTTGAAATCACCTGATCAATACTCGAAAGGAGTGTCAATCACTTTGATTGCAGCCTTTGGCGAATCTAGTTATTTCTCCCAGAACAAGAAGTTGGCTTCTACACAAATCGTTCTAAGTTTGCACGTGCAGTTCACTAATTGACCTTAATACATAGATTTTATTTCCAAATTTGCTGCTAATTCCGCAAATGAGACATTTTTAACAATACACTGTCTATAAGGTTTGCACGTTTTAACATGCAGTACAGTACTAACAATGTAAATTCTTCAGATGAATAGTCCCTAGGTAAATTGTAGAAGCATAATATGATTAGGAATAGTCAGCATGACTTTGTCAAAGGCAGGTCGTGCCTTACAAGCCTGACTGAATTTTTTGAGGATGTGACTAAATAGATAGTTCCGTAAATGCAGTGTATCTGGATTTTAGCAAGACATTTGATAAGGTACCCCATGCAAGACTTATTGAGAAAGTAAGGATGCATTGGATTCCAGGGAACATTGTTTTGTGGATCCATAACTGGTTTGCCCACAAAAGGCAAAGAGTGGTTGTAGACGGTTCCTTGTCTGCATGCAGGCTGGTGACCAGTGGTGTGCCTCAAGGATCTGTTCTGGGACCCCTACTCTTTGTGTTTTTTATAAATGACCTGGATGAGGAAGTGGAAGGATGGGTGAGTGAATTTGCTGATGGCTCAAAGGTTCGTGGTGTTGTGGATAGTGTGGAGGGCTGTCAGAGGTTACAACAGGATATTGATAGGATGCAAAACTGGGCTGAGAAGTGGCAGATGGAGTTTAACCCAGATAAGTGCGATGTGGTTCATTTTGGTAGGTCAAGTATGATGGCAGAATATAGCATTAATGGTGGAAGAGTGGGGGATCAAAGGGATCTTGGGGTCTGCATCCATAGGACACTCAAAGCTTCTATGCAGATTGACTCTGTGGTTAAGAAGGGATATGGTATATTGGCTTTCATCAATTGTGGGATCGAATTTAAGAGCCGAGAGGTAATGTTGCAGCTATATAGGACCCTGGCCAGACCCCACTTGGAGTACTGTGCTCAATTCTGGTCGCAACCCTACAGGAAGGACATGGAAACCATAGAAAAGGTGCAGAGGAAATTTACAAGGACGTTGCCTGGATTGGGGAGTGTGCCTTATGAGAATGGGTTGAGTGAACTCAGCCTTTTCTCCTTGGAGTAACGGAGGATTAGAGGAGACCCGATAGAGGTGTACAGGGTACTGAGAGGCATTGATCATGTGGACAGACAGAGGCTTTTTCCCAGGGCTGAAATAGCTAGCATGAGAGAGCATAGTCTTAAGGTGCTTGGAAGCAGGTACAGAGGAGATGTCAGGGGTAAGTTTTTTACGCAGAGAATGGTGAGTGCGTGGAATAGGCTGCCAGTGGCGGTTGTGGAGGTGGTAAAGATATGGTCTTTTAAGAGTATCCTGGATGGATACCTGGAGCTTAGGAAAATAGAGGGCTATGGGTAAGCCTAGGTAGTTCTAAGCTAAGGACATGCTCGACACAGCTTTGTGATGTAGGTTTTCTATGTTTCTAAAAATTTACATTGGATAATGTTTGGTTCACGTTATGTACCACTGTCCTCCTGCTCTTTAGATTAGAGATTAATCATACTTGAAAGGTTTGAACTCTTAAGTGATCAGTCTAAACTCTCTGACATCTGAAAATCATGTAAGACTGGAATAGTAGTTCAGGGGCAACGTGTCCACAGAAAGGAGAAAGGTAAGGACAGCAAATCTGATAGGTTTGTTTTAAGAAGAGCACCGGGGATAAACCAGCTAATTACAGGGATAAATGACTTAAATCAGTAGTCAGGAAGGTATGGGGATGAATACTGGAGGACGGGTTTCATTTACACACCAAAGTCAGGAATTAGTCAGATTGTCAGGGAAGGGGTGTTCCGAGTAGTTCCTCTTTGATCAGTTTGATTGAAAACTTAAAGGGGCAAAATGTATTGTTGTGATTGATACATGTTGACTTGGACAAGACCACATGTGGAAAAGAAATCAAAAGTTTAGAGCACGTAGAATCCAATACAAATTGGCTCCAAAATTGATTTGGTAAAGGAAGGGAAGGGTGATGTTGTGACATTCTGAAGTTCAAAGGTTCAGTTTATTATCGAAGTACGTATGCAAAATACAACTCTGTAATCTGTCTCTTCTCCAGACAGCCGTAGAATACAGAAAGCCATATAGGTAGTTGAAAGAAAGACATCAATTACCCATCACCCCCGCCACCCGCCCCGGAAGAATTGATAAAGAAACAAAAACTCGCAAACCCCCCTCCCAAAAAAAAGCCCACCAACCCTCCCTCAGACAAAAACTAACAGCTCACCCAACCCCTCCCGCTAGCCTGCCAATCCCCAACAAGAAAGAATGAGCGAAAAAACATAGACTGAAAGAGGCCAACGTGAACTACAGTCCAAACGATATGTCTCAGAATTTCGATATCATCTATCACCTATCAGCTTCGGGACGCAACGACCTCTCCGACGGCAGCAACTCGAACCAGCGGGCTCTCTGAGAACAGCTCGCTCTCCTTCGATGTTCCAATCTACCTCGACGCTTTAATCCGCGACAGATGTAGTCAATCATGACCCCCCATCTCGTCCCTGAGCTTCTCCTCGTAGCAGAGAGCTAGCTCACTCGATCGAACTACAGACTGTAAGTCCTGGGCTCCAACAATTTCGAAAATAAAATTAAGTTAAAAAGTGGTAGATATAGAACAGCTGAAATGATTGGCTATCTGGAAGTTGTTGCCCGCGGAATCGTTGTTCGCTGGCGCCATCTTGATCGGACGAAACCTTTGGTTTCTGTTTCGACGCTTGTGACCTTGCAGTCCCAGCAGAGATAGCAGAGAAGCCAAAGGGTATTCTTGTCTTTGTACTCCAAGTCATAGATTCTTAGTAAAGAGTGGTTACAGTACAGTTTATATAACATCCTTCAAGAAAGATCTGGATTATTGTGTGTCATTCTGGCTGACACGCCGCAGGGAGAATGCGATTGTATGGGACAGAATGCAGAGCAGAGTCACTAGCATGCTGGCTGAAATTTGTAGCATTTCAGTCCTAAGGAGAGACAGCATAGACTTTTTTTTTCCCAGTTGGGCAAAACAATGCTACAGCGGGCTCCTGATAGAGAAATACGTTCTTTGAGGAGCACGTATTAACATCCCTACAGGATTCGCTGGCTCGCATTAAAGGTAAAGACTCCCTCACGCAGTAAAAGATTGTAGAGAAGTAGAAGATTCAGACGGGTTTGAGGAAAATCATTTTGCCACAGATGGTGGCTGAAAACTGGAACAAACTGCCGAACGGGATCTTCGAGGCAGAGAATCTCACACTTAGGAAGAATTTAGATGAGCCCTTCAAATACTTGTAATGCCAAAGTATAGGAGACTGCGTGCCAAATACTGTGCAATTACATCAATAGAGATAATACTTCGCTAACATAGACACAGATGGAGGCCTGTTTCTGTACTGGCAGGCTTAATACAGAGTATTCCGTTCGTTTCCTGCCGTGTCCTATAACGTGGGCGATCATAGTCTTTCCATGACCATGATTGGTCTTGACAACTTTTTATACAAAAGTGGTATGCCATTGCTTTTTTCTGGGCAGTGTTTTTATAAGACGGGTGACCCCAGATATTATCAATTTTCTTTAGAGATTGTCTGCCTGGCATTAGTGGTCACATAACAAAGGATTCTGAGTATACACGGTGGTTTCCCTGCATCCCTAGAGGTCTTTATTGCAAGTTTTTGAGGACAGCAGCAAAGTCAGAGCTGTAATCTCCTTGGCTGGTATTGGGGGTACTGGTGGGAGCACGATAGAGCGAGTGCCTCAAGCTCTTCCCTTCTCCATTCCAATATACATGAGCTACAGGTTGGGCTGGTGCCACAACAACACTAAGAAGCAGGAACACTCACTCTCATCATGAGCTAGGCTACGGACACTCTGCCTCCATCCCAAGTGAGCAAATGGTCAGGAATGCATCAAGCTGTACCTCATCAAATCTTCTGATTTCCGATTTTGAGACATTGAATAAGGACTCACTAATGGAACCTCACTGCCTGGTGAAATAAAATACAGAGATTGAGGATGTATACCCAAGGGTTTGAGCACAGGGAGATTCCTTTAAGTCCAGCCAGTCTGTACAAGAGCAGTCCATCTGATCCCAAAATTTCTGTGTACTTCTTCATACTTGCACAGTTCTTTGTAAACATCACAGTGGAATCTGTGCTGAATTGAAACACATTCTAATAATTGCAACACTTGACTTCCAGCTGCATTTTGATGTCTGATACTTTAAAGATCCTCTTACAAATGTTTCTCCAGTGTACGTGGGGTCCAATGACTGTCCTTCCCTTGAGGCATGTCCTCTATAGAGGTTGTCCACGGGAATTCTCTCATTATTCCTCATACAACAGTGCCCAGCAGTCAAAGGAGCCGTTTCCCCAGTGGTCAGGATAGGGAATGGGAAGGAGGGTACTCATTCATGTCATGTCCCATTCCATTTGTCCTTCTCGGTGTGATGATGAAATCAATGCAAAATATGTTTGTGAGGTGAGAAGTTCCTCTGAGTTACCATCACTGTCAATTCCTGGTGTGATCGATACATCCTCTGTATTTGCCCTTAAGGCATGAGGGGTTGGGAACGTTTCTAATTGACCTTCTGAGGGAATACATTTCCCTCCAGTTTCCCAGTCAGATGTTGGAGGAGGAAGCTAGAGCAAATCCCAAACAACAAAGAGAGAGGACACAGATGTGTGGACTTCTGCAA
Source organism: Hypanus sabinus (assembly GCF_030144855.1). NCBI lineage: Eukaryota > Metazoa > Chordata > Chondrichthyes > Myliobatiformes > Dasyatidae > Hypanus > Hypanus sabinus. The sequence goes on along the minus strand of NC_082710.1, from coordinate 153,439,450 downwards.
TGAATGAGGAGTGGCTTAGAGACTGATTCATGACATTGAACATCCAAGTGGAAGGACTGAATCCTTCAGAAATACTTGAAGGCACTAGATATTCTCCATTGCCAAAAGAATCTACTGCACACAACTCAAAGTCATAGGAGATTCCTCTGAAGTCAATAATGGATACCCGCACACCTTGTGGAGACAGCTTCTTCGTTTTAGCATGGGTTATCGAAGTCACTCCGAGGTTCAGGAGGTAGATGGGTCTGAATGGAAATATTCCCTCCAGTCAATAATTTCAGATGAAATCCTACCATTCCAGGAATTTACCACATTTATGACCATTCATCCCTGCTGAGCTCCATGGCTGTTGACCAATGTCCAGTTGTTCTTTAGCTTCGGAGGGAGTTGCAGGAACCGAGAGTTGCCTGGAGTGCAACCCTGAGTAAAGTTCACAGCACTGATCAATTTTAAATTTTGCTAATTTTAAGGAGGCGTAAATCATGTTATGAATTGAATCAATGTCTCTTTGTTTCAGACTTTAAACATGTGCAGGTTTTTGCATCGAGGTTTGATCTGAGTCTTCATTAAAATCTGATTCTGATCTACCATTTGCAAATTTTGAAGCATCTGTACCCCAAACCCCTATGTTCCTCATTTAGATTTATGACTTTTAGACTATCTTATTGTCAATAAACTAATTGGTTATTGTAAATCTCTCCATCAGACACCCATTGCCTCACCCAGCCCCCATGGATGTGATTGATGGGAGAATTACTGTAAATACAGGAAATGCTAGGAGCACTCAGTTAGGCAGGCAGCATTTCTGAAGAAAGAGACTGTTAAAGACTGGGTCTGGGCTGTTCACTTTAATCTACATCTCTGCTGTATTTGTTCTCATGCTGAGATGCCTCTGAAAGTTCTGATGAAGATCAAAGATCTGAAACATTAACTAGTTCACTCTCACTATATGCTGTCCGACCCACTGAGCAGTTCCAAACTTTTCTGTTTTAATTTCAGATATTCAACATCTGCAGCTTTATTCACTTTCCTTTACATGTGAATGAGTGGGTTGGTTGGCATTTAATCGAGAGCAAATGACAAGCATATCAGGGAAATGGGATGATTTGAAAGCCAACATTGGGTCAGTGGGCTGAATGACCTTCTATGTTCTTTGACATCACTTGGGAGAAGTTTTCCAGTCACCCTGCATGGATGGAGGTACAGAGACAGAGGGTACTGAGGGAGGAAGTAAGGAAATACATCTTAGGGCACCCTGTGAAAAAGGAAAGCATTGATGTTGTGCAGGTTTGCCTCCAAGCAACGGACACAGATAGGGAACAGCTCATGTCAGCTAGTTTCAGAAGAATCTCTGGTGATAACTCCACCTGGATGACACACCAGGCTGGTTGGAGGAAGTCAGCACTGTGGATGGATGATGCACTATTAAACACTGAGGGAAGACGGGGAATGGAATGGAGGCAATATATAATAAGCATTTTTTTTAAATCAGCTATATAAAGCTTTGACTTCCTACATCAAAAACATTTGAAATGTCTGCCGGTTACTTATCACCGAACACCCAATCAGAAAATTTAGAACATTTACTTTTGATCAATTGACGAACATCTTTCTTTCCTGTCAATAGATTTTGTTCCATATCCTCTGATAACTGCTCGTCATTGCAGGCTAGCTGTTCAATTAACTCTGCCTGTTTTTTCACCATCATCAGTGACTGAATTCGCTCCATGTACCCATGTTTTCCTTCATCTTTCTCAGACTGAATCAGGAGGTCAATGTAAGCTGGGGTGGAAAGAGGATTTGGTCTCAGAGCTACTTCTTCAAGTCTTCTAATGCTCTCTGATAATTGTACAATCAAATCCAGCACTGCATTCCGAACCCCCTCAAATTCCTGCTTAAGCTCTTCCATGATCTTCTCCTGTGTTATCTTCTCACCACAGGCCTTCTCATACTTCTTCTTTATGTCACCCAAGGTTTTCTTCTTCTTTATCTTTTCATAGTCATACTTGTACCTTTCCCTTGAGTGATCACTCATGCCACAATTTTTAGGACAGACTTTGCAATTGCCCCACTTATCCATTGATACACACCAATATTTTAAAATAGATGCTGCATAAGTACAGGGATCATGGCAATTAAATTCACATTTCTTACAAACATTTACCATTGAAGCATTGCGTTCAAGATTCTTCCGTACTTTATACGTGACCTCAACTTCAAACTCGAAGTCTTTATTTTCATCCAGTTTGTTCTGATGCTGTTCCAGAACCTCTTGTGTTTTCTTAAGTTCCTCCAATTTGGTCAGCCCAACTTGGATCTGATTCTGCAAACCCTTCATTGTAGCTTCCAACTGGTTACGTTCCCTCAGAACTTCTTTGGTCAAAACTAAGCTTTTTGGTTCCATTGTGTCAAGAGCTCTAAAGAATTTCTTCATACTGTTAGTTCCCATCTTCCAGAACATTGCATCAAAGTTATCATCATCCCCTTCTTCTTCACTGTCATCAGAGCTCCTCTTGTTGGCAGCATTTCCAGATACTGGACGTTGGGCAAATATGACAGAATTGTTAAACTTGAAGTGAACTGGCATACCATTTTTATCTTTGGGACATGGTACCTCAGCTACCTTCAAAGCCTCCAGAACAGGGGGATGCTTTCCATCTGCAAATGTCACCAATATCTGAATGTTCTCTGCAATATCTTTGCCAAAAATAGAAAGAATCGAATCAAAGACATATTTCTGTGTCTGAGTCAGGCGAGCCAAAGATGCTTGAGCAACAAAACATATGGCATCGATCTGATCAACCCCATGTGGGGAGGTGAAAAACTCACGAATGTTGTCAGTAATCATTTTATCCTGGCTTATCCCCCTGGTATCCCCAAATCCTGGTGTATCAATTATTGTCAACGAGTAATCAATTTTAAATCCCACCTGATAGTGTAGGTTGTATGCAGTGATGGAGGATGTCTGACTTTCAGCCTGGGACTTTCCTGTCTCTTCCTGTATTAACTTGTATCTGAAGTTATCACCCCATTCCACACCCAAAATGTAATTAATCATCCCATTAATAAGGGTTGTCTTTCCTGACCCTGTAGCTCCCATAACCATAATTGTCTTCATTCTTTCTCCTCTTCTGGGTTTTCCAAAGAAGCAGTTCACAAGATGCTTCGACTCATTAAATACCTCCTTCTGGAGGTTCAACATGTAAATGGAAGGGTTTCCTGTAGATATTAATTGCCCTTCTGTGGGAAGAGTCTGGGGTATTTCCTTTGTTGTTTCTCCTATTTTTATTACAATCTCTTCACTTGGGACACTAGAACCTGCTTCTCCACAGTCAGCAGTCACTCGGACTCTGTAATTTGTCTGAAGTTGCAGTCCCATTAAATTATAGCGACATTCACTCTCTGCTGTAATTACTTTAATCCAGAATGAAGCCTCTGTGTTGGATGCAAGTGCTGTTTCTTCTCTATATTCAATCCTGTACTGAACTATTTTAACACCATCTCCAATATGACTTGGGCTATCCCAGGATAGTTTTGCAATGGGTGAACAATCTTCAAAGACCAGTTTACCAGGTGAACTTGTAGGAAGTGTGATCACCCTATAGCTATCACTGGCCTTGCTGACCCCCACCTTGGTCACAGCTCTGCATTGGAAATAATATTCCTGATGTGGTTGTAACCCAGATATTGTAAAAGACTCAGATTTATCATGTGTATTCACAGTTGTCCATTCCTCCTGCTGGGTACCTTTGTACTCTATCTTGTAACCCACAATCTCACCCATACCATACCTAGGAGGATGTATCTGCAGTGTCACACTGTCATGTGTTGTTCCAATAGCCATAGCTCTTGGGGGCTGCGATGGAGGTTCAAAGCATCGGTTCTTTATACACGAACCCTCATACAAGTAAATTGATGCTCCTATGTGGCTATCATCCTTCACAGAAGCAACAAGGAATTTTACGTTCCCATGTGATTTGTTGGCTACGGCAAAATCAAGGAATAACTGAGATTGTTCTTTCATCTTTCGTTTTACAACTTCTGAATGAAACCACTGCTCACCACGTTGTGCTCGGCAGTCTCCATCAGCAGGAATAGGTGTCTGCATCTTCGGAGCTGCGTTCGATTGGAGGTAATTGATTGCCTCTGACAGATGGATATCCTCCTGATGCAGCGTTGTAAAGGCAAAGCAAACCACATAGTCCATTGTGCAATCCATCAATTCATCCTCCAAATCACGCACAATTTTCACATAAGGTATGTCTTCAAATATCCTGAGATAATGTCCCAGTACCTTCAGCTCTCTTTCCTTGTCATCCAGCCATGTGATCAGCAACTGGTGTCTGAGAGGTGACTCTGCTTTTTCTTTCAGTATATCCACCAGTAACTGTTCCTCACCCACACCACCCCGGATGATTGGAAGATCTTTCGCTAAAGTCTTCTGGAAAACTAGTTTGCATTCCTGACACAACTCTCGGAATTGTACTATCCTGTCCCTGACCTCGGGAAACTGAATGGCAACTCTGTCTTTCTGCATGTCGTTACATCTCATCACTGACTCACTGAGCTGTTCTAGGACATGCTGGCAGCGAGTCAGCAACCCCACACTTACCTCCCTCACCAGTTGAACAGCAGTTGAGTCTAGTTTATTGAGAGGATAAAGCCAGACTGTCATGGGCACTGCATGTTCCCCATCTGGTCCCAGTAAGCTTGGAAGTGTTGCATAGATGCTGATGGCATCTTGGAATGTGGTGGGATTGTTCTTCAGTGAGAAATCCCCATAAAAGGTGCAGCTAAATTTCTCAGCATTTGATTTTTGTACTTCTGTCATTTTTAAGGAGGCCTCACCCTCAATTGCAATCTTAGGGAGACGTTTAATAGCCGACTCCATATTACCCTGGATATCCTGCAATTTCTCTGCTGAAGAAACCATTCGATCAAACACAAAGAAAGCCTGGGCCCCATAGAGCACTGCTGTTATAACATGGGTTGCTGATCCCTCATCAAACACACTCCGATAGGTGATATTCTGCCTCCCTAAGTGACTCATCGTCAGTTGTTCAAACCTGGTGGTTGTTTTGTACTGAAGAGTAACTCGTGCTTGTTGCTTTGATCTCTTTGTGTCTTTGAGATATTTTGCAGACCCTTTCACTTCCACTAGCCCACACATGAGACTGACTTTCATAGATCCTGACACATTAAGTGCAGAAGCTTTCTCATCCATGGCATCAGATGCAATGATGTGAAACTCAGTGCTGGGCTGATCACGCGTGCCAACGTTGCTTTGGAGTGTCTGTAAATCCCACAATGTGATGCCTACAAAGAAAACAGCATTAAAAATTGTTAAATTGAGGTAAAGTGCTTAAGCTAATTGATATTTAGTCGACCAACACATCAGCATCTATTGTGCTTATGTTTATCTTCCTAAACTGGCTGTATTTTGAACTGACTGTACAATCCTTTGCCCTCACTGAACTAAATATTTCACTGGTTTAAAACAGAAAATTTTTCCTCACCCCTGAGCCAACTGACAGCACCTCTGCTCACCAGCTGGTACAAAATGGGTCCCCAGTTCCACACTACAGAGGCAGGAATGTAATTTACAACATCAGCTCGTGGCTGACTGTCATCCAGGTCTTGCTGCTTTAAACATGGTCTGTTTTGTGGATTTCAGCAATACTAGCCTTATGATAGAAGGAATTACAACAGCAATTGAAAATTATTGCTCTCATCAAGAAGTTCTGCTGGTGTGGAGTTTATCTGCATGGACCTTATGAGACATATATGGGCCTCATGAGAGATACATAACACAATACCATAATTTGTGTCTAACTGCTGCATTAAACCATTGCCCACACCCTGTCAGATATTGTACCTTTTCTCACTTGCATCACTCCTTACCTCCTTGGTTACTGGGTGATTTGTCAGATGGAGATTTATCTGCAGCTGGCTGCTACTAGTCTACTTTTGTCAAGTGGTTCTGTATGATGTTGAAATCAGCCATACCACAATTCAGAATCTTTATTCCCAGACTATCCTTATTCCCTTGCTTAACTAGAGAATCTGGTGGCTCTCTTGAGATTGGTAACCTGAATCAACCGTGCTGCATTGATCTAAACTGATTAATATGATTGTATTCCTATACCTGGGATCAGAACATCTGAACGGCAGTCGTACAGCATTCCCAACTGGAAAGGACGGCCCAGGGTAGCAAGTTGTATCACCTCACTCATGTCTGCACCAGGAGCTGGAGACTCAGGCAACACCGCTCACCTGAAACCTAAAATATAATTACACTTAAAAAAGCTGAATTCAGTTGGCATACATCAGTCAATGTATTGCAGATGGCCTCCTTTAGATATAAAGTATTTGAGATTACCTCAAGATGCAATAGACTGAATTTGTAATTTGCCTGCTCATGAGTCCTGCCATATGCAGACCTGTCTGTTCATCATCCAGGGTTCCCTCTAATTGTTCTTTACAGCTGGATGGACTAACCATTGCTCTGAGTAGAAACCTCAAAGTGGCCTGGCACTTTGATATAAAAGAAAGTGCCAGCTGTGCACCAACAAAGACTATGTGCATGGAAGCATTTCGGCTACTAGATGGCTGCACAGCCATGAAGCTTAGTGGGTATAGTAAATCACAATTCTGTCTCCTTTACCATAGCATTGGAGAGTAATAGAAACAGACAAGTTAGGGAAATGTTTAAATGGAGTAAGGGAAATATGAGGCTTTCAGGTAGGAACTTGGAACAGATGTTCTCAGGGTAACATACAGAAGAAATGTGGCAAATGTTCAGGGGTATTTGCATGGGGTTCTGTACAGATATGGTCCAATGAGACAGGGAAAGGATGTAGGGTGCAGGAACCGTGGTGTACAAAGGTTGTTGTAAATCTAGTCAAGAAGAAAAGAAGAGCTTACGATAGGTTCAAAAAACCAAGTAATGACAGAGACCTAGAAGATTATAAGGCTAGCAGGAAGGAGCTTAAGAATGAAATTAGGAGAGCCAGAAGGGACCATGAGAAGGCCTCGGCGGACAGGGTTAAGGAAAATTCCAAGGCATTCTACAAGAATGTGAAGAGCAAGATGATAAGAGGTGAGAGAATAGGACCAATCAAGCGTGACAGTGGAAAAGTGTGTATGGAACTGGAGGAGATGGGAGAGGTACTTAATGAATTCTTTTGAATTTATTTCTTTCAATTCCGCTTTCTTCTAGACAGAGAACCTTTACAGGACACGTTGACATAGACCGGAGTGTCACTGAACCACAGACGCCGTGCATCTCACGTACACAGAAGCAGCAACAAACCTGGTCTACTCAGTCTTTGCACCAATATGCATCAGTGGACTCTCAAGTTGGTGGAAGCAGGTAGAATAGTACTGTTTAAGAGGCAGTTACAGAAGATCTTCAAAATGCAAAGCACGAACAGATACAGACAATTTGCAGGCAGAGAATTAAGCCTGCAAATACTACACAGGGTTCCTAACTGACATCAAATGACAACAATGTGATATTTTATTCCACGATCCATTGTCCTTTCACAACAGACACTTCCCTTCTCTTTAACTCTCCTTCTATCATGTCTTAGCTCTTCACATCACCCCCTTCGCCCACCCCCTGCCTTCTCCCTCAGGTGATCTGGCCTATCAATGCCCCGCCATTTTCATACGCGAACCTCTTGATCCTTCCTTTCAAGTCCTCATTAAAGGTCTCGGTCACAATTGAAGTTGTCTCTTTATGCCCCTCCCCACACACACACACTACGCCCTACTCTCCCTCCACCAGAGAGGTTGCCTCGGTTCTTCTGGCATTCTGTGCGTTGCTCTAGTTTACCGGCGGCTGCGGAAACTCATATGCCTCTGCCTGAAGGAACAGCAGAAAGCAGACAGGCATAAATTAACTCCATGTTATCTGCTCCTTGCCACTAGAAACAGTATTCTGGTATGAGTTTGTTGTTCAGGTAACAATAAAAATAAAACAGTCAACTAATATTCCGAGATTCCAGCCTCCTCAATTTCAGTTTTCCATTGACAGCATTTTCCGTTAGATTTCACATTTCCTTTACTAAAACCCATTCTTTTCACTGCAGAATATTGCAGATTGAAATTGTTAAGCAGGGAAATTATTTCTTGAAGAAACATTGTCATGAAAAATATAAGTGGGAATGTGCACCTATCAATACTGTAGAAAGACTGGGAGAAGATTTCTACAGAGAGTTCAACGTTGGTTACTAAACAAGCAGCGGGATGGCTTGTTCACGTCACTCACAAGCGGAATCATATATTGAAGGACGTTCTTGGTATCTCACAGAAATATTGACTGTTTCACTGAGCATCCCAGGGTAATACGTAAAATCCCAATCTCTCTCTCTCTCTTTCCTCTCCTCCCTCTCTCTCTCTCTCACACACACACACACACACACACACACACACACAATACGTCGATCGGCACTCCAACACAACAGTTACCGTTTCGACATGAACAAGTCTCACCCACTGCTAGATGAAGCAATCGTCTGCAGCTGAAGACGGTCGACAATGGTACGAATCGTTTCCCTCCCGGTGCTTTTGTACACTTCAGCACGTGATTCTGAATCTGAACCCGAGTTGGCTCACTAAAGGCCCAGTGTTTCTAACTTTGATGTGCTCAGGTGCTTTCAGCGAATCTTCGCGTTATGACCAATGTAAAGTGATGATACTTGCAGCGAACACACGTCCTCATTCAGTACAACAATTCTCTTGCGCTCCTTCTTCGCACACTGGGACGGAATTCTGCAGATGAGCTTTCTATTTCTTTCATTTCCGCTTTTCTCTGGACGGAGAACCTTTACAGAACACGCTGACACAGACCAGAGTGTCACCGAACCACAGACGCTGTGCGTCTCACGTACACAGAAGCAGCAACAAACCTGCTGTACTCAGTCTTCACACCAATAAGCATTAGTTGATACTCAGGTTGGTGGAAACAAGTAGGGTAGTACAACTTAATAGGCATTTACAGAGGAGTTTGAAAATAAAAACCACAGACAGATACGGTAATGTGCAGGCAGTGAGGATTAGAATTCCAATATGAACTGCACAGAGGCAGAGAGACGAAGAGCCATTTCCTCAGGTGTAAACTCTCCTCTATCCTATATAGCGAGCAAATGCTACTCAGAACTCCTAATCGACATCAAATGACAACAGTCCTATAGTTTATTACACGGTCCATTGTCCTTTCCCATCAGACACCTCCCTTCTCCTTACCTCTCCTTCTAACACATCTCAGTCTTTCACATCAACCCTTTCCCCCACCCACCTACCTTCCACTAAGCTGCTCTCACTTATCACCCACTCCCCCGCCCCACCATTCTCTTATTCTCAGTTTTTTCTGCTTCCTTTCAAGTCCTCAGTTTAGGTCTCAGTCAGAATCGCAGTCGTCGGTTTACTATCCCTGCCCCTCCTCCTCCGCCCCCCCTCCCCCCCCCAGTATAGAGGATGTCTGGCCCGCTCATTTCCTGCGGCATTCTCTGTGCTTTGCCCTAGTTTCCCATTGAAAGCCATCAGTTAATTTTCAGTTGGGTTTCACATTTCCATTACTAATATCCATGCTGCTCCTCGCAAAATATTGCAGTTTTGACTTTGTTTAACACTTGAAGAAGTAATGTCATGCTAAGTAGGACATGGAAATGTACACTGCTCACTGGTATAAAACCACGAGGAACAGATTTTCATCGAGGGTTTAACGTGGCTACTGAACAAGTAGGGGCTGGTCTGTTCAACTCACACACAAAGGACCCACCTGGTTTCTCTAAAAACACTGAACGCCTCCTTCAGCATATCAAACTATACTTTATTAGGAGTTTAAAGAGATTTGGCGTGTCAACAAATACACTAGAAAACTTCTATAGTTGTGCCGTGGAGAGCATTCTGACAGGCTGCATCACTGTCTGGTATGGGGGGGATGGGGGGGGGGGGGTGGGGGGGGGCTACTGCACAGGACCGAAAGAAGCTGCAGAAGGTTGTAAATCTAGTCAGCTCCATCTTGGGCATTAGCCTACAAAGTACCCAGGACATCTTGAGAGAGCTGTCCATTATTAAAGGCCTCCAGCACCCAGGGCATGCCCTTTTCTCACTCTTAGCATCAGGTAGGAGGTACAGATGCCTGAAGGCACACACTCAATGATTCAGGAACAGCTTCTTCCCCTCTGTCATCCGATTCCTAAATGGGCATTGAAGCTATGGACACTACCTCACTTTTTTAAATATACAGTATTTCTGTTTTTGCATTTTCATTTCCATTTACATATACTGTAATCGATTACATTGATTATTTATTACTATTATTTTATTTATTATTATTTTAGTTTCTCTGCTTGATTATGTATTGCATTGATCTGCTGCTGCTAAGTTAACAAATTTCACGTCACGTGATTCTGATCTAATGCACCCAACCCCCAATTTTCTCACAAATGCTAGAGGAACTCGGCAGCCCAGACAGCATCTATGCAAAAGATTTCGGGGCCAGACCCTTCATCTTAACTGGGAAAAGCCCCTTCTCTAGTCCTGCTGCAGGGTCTCAGGCCAAAACATCTACTGTACTCTTTTCCATAGACACCATGCCTGCTGAGTTCCCACAGCATTTTGTATTTGTTGCTAGGAATTCCAGCATCCGCAGATTTTCTTTTCTCTCTCTCTCTCTCTCTTTCTCCCTCTCTCTCTCAAACACACAAACAGAATTGAGGTTGTCTGTTTATGCCCCCCCCCCCACACACACACACTCCGTCCTACTCTCCCTCCACCAGAGAGGTTGCCCGGCCGGCTCAGTTCCTCTGGCATTCTCTGCGCGTTGCTCTAGTTTACTGGCGGCTGCAGAATCGCTTATGCCTCTGCCTGAAGGAACAGCAGAAAATAGACAGGCATAAATTAACTCCATGTTATCTGCTCCTTGCCACAAGTAACGGCGATTTGGTATGAGATTGCTGTTCAGGTAACAATAAAATAAAACAGTCAATTAGTTTTCTGTGTTTCCAGCCTCCTCAATTTCAGTTTTCCATTGACAGCATTTTCCGATAGATTTCGCATTTCCTTTACTAATACCCAGTCTTTTAATTGCAGAATATTGCAGATTGAAATTGTTAAGCGGGAAAGTTATTTCTTTAAGAAACATTGTCATGAAAAATATAAGTGGGAATTTACACCGATCAATAAAATAGACAATAGGTGCAGAAGTAGACCATTTGGCCCTTTGAGCCTGCACCGCCATTTTGAGATCATGGCTGATCAACTACTATCAATACCCGGTTCCTGCCTTGTCCCCATATCCCTTGATTCCCCTGTCCATAAGATACCTATCTAGCTCCTTCTTGAAAGCATCCAGAGAATTGGTCTCCACTACCTTCTGAGGCAGTGCATTCCAGACCCCCACAACTCTCTGGGAGAAGATGTTTTTCCTTAACTCTGTCCTAAATGACCTACCCCTTATTCTCAAACCATGCCCTCTGGTACTGGACTCTCCCAGCATCTGGAACATATTTCCTGCCTCTATCTTGTCCAATCCATTAATAATCTTATATGTTTCAATCAGATCCCCTCTCAATCTCCTTAATTCCAGCATGTACAAGCCCAGTCTCTCTAACCTCTCTGCGTAAGACAGTCCAGACATCTCAGGAATTAACCTCATGAATCTTCCTCTACAGCCAGGATGTCCCTCCTTAACCCTGGATACCAAAACTGTACACAATACACCAGGTGTGTCTCACCAGGGCTCTGTACAAATGCTCTTGCTCTTGTACTCAATTCCCTTTGTAATAAAGGCCAACATTCCATTAGCCTTCTTCACTGCCTGCTGCACTTGCTCATTCACCTTCAGTGACTGATGAACAAGGACTCCTAGATCTCTTTGTATTTCTCCCTTACCTAACTCTACACCGTTCAGATAATAATCTGCCTTCCTGTTCTTACTCCCAAAGTGGATAACCTCACACTTATTCACATTAAACGTCATCTGCCAAGTATCTGCCCACTCACCCAGCCTATCCAAGTCACCCTGAATTCTCCTAACATCCTCATCACATGTCACACTGCCACCCAGCCTAGTATCATCAGCAGATTTGCTGATGTTATTCTCAATGCCTTCATTTAAATCGTTGATGTAAATCGTAAACAGCTGTGGTCCCAATACCGAGCCCTGTGGCACCCCACTAGTCACCACCTGCCATTCCGAGAAACACCCATTCACTGCTACCCTTTGCTTTCTATCTGCCAACCAGTTTTCTATCCATGTCATTGTCTTCTCCCCAATGCCATGAGCTTTGATTTTACCCACCAATCTCCTATGTGAGACCTTATCAAATGCCTTCTGAAAATCGAGGTACACTACGTCCACTGGATCTTCCTTGTCACATCCTCGAAAAACTCCAATAGATTAGTCAAGCATGATTACCCAATCTTATCACTGCTATCTAGATATGCCACTATTTCATCCTTAATAATGGACTCTAGCATCTTCCCCACCACCGATGCCAGGCTGACAGGTCGATAGTTCTCTGTTTTCTCCCTCCCTCCTTTCTTAAAAAGTGGGATAACATTAGCCATTCTCCAATCCTCAGGAACTAATCCTGAATCTAAGGAACATTGGAAAATGATTACCAATATATCCGCAATTTCCAGGGCCACTTCCTTTAGTACCCTAGGATGCAGACCATCTGGACCTAGGGATTTGTCAGCCTTCAGTCCCATCAGTCTACTCATCACCATTTCCTTCCTAATGTCAATCTGTTTCATTTCCTCTGTTACCCTATGTCCCTGGCCCATCCATACATCTGGGAGATTACTTGTGTCTTCCCTAGTGAAGACAGATCTAAAGTACTCATTAAATTCTTCTGCCATTTCTCTGTTTCCCATAACAATTTCACCCAATTCATTCTTCAAGGGCCCAACATTGTTCTTAACTATCTTCTTTCTCTTCACATACCTAAAAAAGCTTTATATCCTTTATATTCCTGGCTAGCTTGTGCTCGTACCTCATTTTTTCTCCCCATATTGCCTTTTTAGTTAAGTTCTGTTGTTCCTTAAAAACTTCCCAATCATCTGTCCTCCTACTCACCTTAGCTCTGTCATACTTCCTTTTTTTTTTAATGCTATGCAATCTCTGACTTCCTTTGTCAACCACTGTGGCCCCTTTCCCCCCTTTGAATCCTTCCTTCTCTGGGGGATGAACTGATTTTGCACCTTGTGCATTATTCCCAAGAATACTTGCCATTGCTGTTCCACTGTCTTTTCTGCTAGGATATCCATCCAGTTAACTTTGGCCAGCTCCTCCCTCATGGCTCCATAGTTTCCCTTGTTCATCTGCAACACTGACACCTCCGAGCTGCCCTTATCCTTCTCAAATTGCAGATAAAAACTTATCATATTATGATCACTACCTCCTAATGGCTCCTTTACTGCAAGATCACTTATCAAATCCTGTTCATTACATAACACTAGACCCAGAATAGTCTTGTCCCTGGTCGGCTCTCGTACAAGCTGTTCCAAGAATGCATCCCATAGGCACTCTACAAACTCCCTATCCTGTGGTCCAGCACCAACCTGATTCTCCCAGTTCACCTGCATGTTGAAATCCCCCATAACTACTGCGACATTACCTTTGCCACATGCCAATGTTAACTCCCTATTCAACTTGCACCCAGTATCCATGCTACTGTTTGGTGGCCCGTAGACAACACCCATTTGGGTCCTTTTGCCCTTACTGTTCCTCAGTTCTATCCACACAGACTCTATTTCTCCTGACCCTACGTCCCCCCTTGCAAAGGACTGAATCTCATTCCTCACCAACAGGGCCACCACACCCCCTTTGCCCACAATTCTGTCCCTACGATAGCACGTATACCCTTGTACATTCATTTCCCAGGTCTGATCTCCCTGCAGCCATGTCTCCGTTATCCCAACAACATCATAGTTACCCATTCGCACCTGAGCTTCAAGCTCATCCGCCTTATTTCTGACACTTCGTGCATTCAGATATAGATCTTTTAGCCCATTTCTCCTCTCTCTGTTTGAATCGCTGCCTATTGTGCTTAACCCAGCTCCCCGAACTCCCATCAGGCTATACACCCCTAGAATTTTGTTGTCCTTCCTAAATTTACTTATTCATTCAACACATTTAACTCCATGTTCCGTCAGACCATCCCTCTGTACGTGTGTCCTCCTTATCACTTGTTCTGCCTCACCTTTCTCTACTACACACTTAATATTCTGGAACCGTGTAGTCCCCACCTGTCCTTTATTCTTCCTCTCGCTATCCTCTCTCACATTCTGGATCCCCGCCCCCTGCAAATTTAGTTTAACCCCCCCCCCCCCCCAAGAAGCACTAGCAAACTTCCCTGCAAGAATGTTAGTACCGCTCCAGTTCAGGTGTAAACCGTCCCTTCGGAACAGATCCCACCTTCCCTGGAACAAACCTGAAGCCCTCCCTCCTGCACCATCCTCTCAGCCACTTATTAATCTTTATAATCTTTCTGTTCCTTCCCACACTCGCACGTGGCACAGGTAGCAATCCTGAGATTGATACCTTGGAGGTCCTGCTCTTCAGCTTCGCTCCTAACTCCCTGAACTCCCTACGCAGGACACCCTCACTCATCCTACCCACGTCACTGGTCCCTACATGGACCACAACATCTGGATTCCTGCCCTCCCTCTCGAGAATAACTGCACCCAATCTGAGATGTCTCGGACCCCAGCACCAGGGAAGCAACATACCATCCGAGACTCCCGATCTTCCCCACAAAATCTCCTATCCGCCCCCCGACTATAGAATCCCCTATCAATACCGCTCTCTTCTCTTCTCCCCTTCCTAGTCGAGGGTCCAACCTCAGTGCCAGAGACTGGACCACTGCAGCTTGTTCCTGGTAGGTCATCCTCATCAACAGTATCCAAAACGGTATACTTATTTTTGATGGGAATGGCCACAGGGGTGCTCTTCTCTCTCTGTCTGCTCCCCCTGCCTCTATTGACTCTCACCCATTTGCCTACCTCCTGTCTTTTCGGTGTGACTACCTCCCGATAACTCTTATCTATCTCAGCCTCTGCTTCCCGAATGATCCGTAGTTCATCCAGCTCCTGCTCCAATTCCCGAACTCGGTCTGATAGCTGCAGCTGGATGCACCTCTTGCAGGTGTGGTCATCAGGGACATCTGTGTTGACCCTGACCTCCCACATACTGCATACGGAGCAGAGCACTGCTCTAACTGTCTCCCCCATTACCTGATCCCAGATTAGTCAGAATAAATGAAAGCATGCTTCTTGCCGAAGTCCTCTTGCGCGGAAGCCCGCTGAGCCAAAGCCCAGCACTCGGCTCCTGCGCACTCCGCTGCCCGCACCGACGCTGCCCGCTCCTGAAAGTGGGCCGCTTTTTAAAGCCCGCGCTCGCCGCTGACGTCACCCGCGCCTGCGCAGCTTTACCTTCCTCCTCAGGTACTCTCCAGGTAGGTCCGAGGGTCTCGGCCTACCTACAACGGCTGATCCTCTGATTTCCAGTCGTCTTTCGATCACGAGCACTCCTTACTCCCGCTCCGCTGCTCGCACCGACACTGCCCGCTCCTGAACGTGGGCCGCTGTTTAAAGCCCGCGCTCGCGCTTGCGTGAAAGACGGGGAGAAGATTGCTATGGAGAGTTTACCGTTGGTTACTGAACAAGCAGTTTCTTCACATCACTCACAAGCAGAATCATCTGCTGAAGGAAGTTCTTGGTATCTCACAGAAACACTGACTGTTTCACTGAGCATCCAGGGCAATGCGTAATATCCCCATTTCTCTTTCTCTCTTAATCTCTCTTTATCTCTATCAATTTATCTTTCTGTCTGTCTCACCCACACACACACAACGCCGATCCGCACTCACACTCAACAGAAACCTTTGGACATAAACAAGTCTCACTCACTGATAGATGAAGCGTTTGTCTGTGGTTCAAGACGGTCGACAATGATTCGAATCGTTTCCCTCCCGGTGCTTTTGTACACTTCAGCACGTGAGTCTGAATCTGAACCCGAGTTGGCTCACTAAAGGCCCAGTGTTTCTAACTTTGATGTGCTCAGGTGCTTTCAGCGAATCCTCGCGTTATGACCAATGTAAAGTGATGATACTTGCAGCGAACACACATCCTCATTCAGTACAACAATTCTCTTGCGCTCCTTCTTCGCACACTGGGACGGAATTCTGCAGATGAGATTTCTATTTCTTTCATTTCCGCTTTTCTCAGGACGGAGAACCTTTACAGAAGACGCTGACACAAACCGGAATATCACTGAACCACAGACGCTGTGCATCTCATGGACACAGAAGCAGCAACAAACCTGCTGTACTCAGTCTTCACACCAATAGGCATCAGTCGAGGCTCAGGTTGGTGGACGCAGATAGGATAGTACAGTTTAAGAGACAGTTACAGCGGAGTCTGAAAATGCAAAACTCGGACAGATACAGATAATGTGCAGGCAGAGAAAATTCAATTTCCAATATTGACTGCGCAGGCGCATGGAGTCAAAGAGCAATTTCCTGAGGTGCAAAGTCTCTTCTGTTCTACGAAGCCAGCAAGTACTACACAGATTTTCTAGCTGACATCAAATGACAACAATGTGATATTTTATTCCATGATCCATGGTCCTTTCACATCAGACACTTCTGCAGATGAGCTTTCCATCTCTTTCATTTCCGCTTTTCTCCAGACAGAGAACCTTTACAGAACACGCTGACACAGAGCAGAGTGTCACCGAACCACAGACGCTGTGCATCTCACGTACACAGAAGCAGCAACTAACTCAGTATTCGCACCAATAGGCACAAGTCGAGACTCAAAATTGTTGGAGGCAGATAGGGTAGTACAGTTTAAGAGGCACTTACAGAGGAGTTTGAAAATAAAAACCACAGACAGATACGGTAATGTGCAGGCAGTGAGGATTAGAATTCCAATATGAACTGCACAGAGGCAGAGAGACGAAGAGCCATTTCCTCAGGTGTAAGCTCTCCTCTATCCTATATAGCAAGCAAATGCTACTCAGAACTCCTAACCGACATCAAATGACAACAGTCCTATAGTTTATTACACGGTCCATTGTCCTTTCCCATCAGACACCTCCCTTCTCCTTACCTCTCCTTCTAACACATCTCAGTCTTTCACATCAACCCTTTCCCCCATCCACCTACAGACAGACACACAGACATACTTTATTGATCCTGAGGGAAATTGGGTTTCATTACAGCTGCACCAACCAGGAATAGTGTTGGAATATAGCAATATAAAACCATAAATAATTAAATAATAATAAGTTTATCATGCCAAGTGGAAATAAGTCCAGGACCAGCCTATTGGCTCAGGGTGTCTGACACTCTGAGGGAGGAGTTGTAAAGTTTGATGGCCACAGGCAGGAATGACTTCCTATGACGCTCAGTGTTACATCTTAGTGGAATGAGTCTCTTGTTGAATGTACTCTTGTGCCTAACCAGTGCATTATGGAGTGGATGGGAGTCATTGTCCAAGATGGCATGCAACTTGGACAGCATCCTCTTTTCAGACACCACCGTCAGAGGGTCCAGTTCCATCCCCACAACATCACTGGCCTTACGAATGAGTTTGTTGATTCTGTTTGTGTCTGCTACCCTCAGCCTGCTGCCCCAGCACACAACAGCAAACATGATGGCACTGGCCACCACAGACTCGTAGAACATCCTCAGCATCGTCCGGCAGATGTTAAAAGGACCTCAGTCTCCTCAGGAAATTGAGACGTCTCTGACCCTTCTTGTAGACAGCCTCAGTGTTCTTTGACCAGTCTAGTTTATTGTCAATTCTTATCCCCAGGTACTTTTTTTTTAGGCATCCGTTAGTCTCATGTGACCATGGTTTGCGCTTTGGAAGGTTTTTCCAGGGCGCAGGCCTGGGCAGGGTTGTATGGGAGACTGGCAGCTGCCCAAGCTGCAGGCCTTCCCCTCTCCACACCACCGATGTTGTCCAAGGGAAGGGCACTAGGACCCAAGCATCTTGGACCGGTGTCAACGCAGAGCAATGTATTGTTAAGTGCCTTGCTCAGGGACACAAACACGTTGCCTCAGCTGAGGCTCGAACCAGTGACCTTCAGTGACCTCCGATGCCTTGTCCACTAGGCCACGTGCCAATACAGGTATTTGTAATCATCCACCACGTCCACACTGACCCCCTTGGATGGAAACAGTGGTCACCAGTGCCTTAGCCCTCCTCAGGCCCACCACCAGCTCCTTAGTCTTTTTCACATTAAGCTGCAGATGATTCTGCTCGCACCATGTGACAAAGTTTCCCACCGTAGCCCTGTACTCAGCCTCATCTCCCTTGCTGATGAATCCAACTATGGTAGAGTCATCAGAAAACTTCTGAAGATGGCAAGACTCTGTGCAGTAGCTGAAGTCGGAGGTGTAGATGGTGAAGAGAAAGGGAGACCGGACAGTCCCCTGTGGAGCCCTTCTACTAAGCTGCTCTCACTTATCATCAACTCATACCCCCCCCGCCCCCACCATTCTCTTATTCTCACTTTTTTCTGCTTCCTTTCAAGTCCTCAGTAAGAGTTTCAGTCTTAATCGTGGTCCTCGGTTTACTCTCCCTGCCCCTCCACCTCCGTCCCACCCTCCCCCTCCCTCCCCCCCAGTATAGAGGATGTCTGGCCCGCTCATTTCCTGTGGCATTCTCTGTGCGATGCTCTAGTTTTCCACTGATAAAATCTGTTAATTTTCAATTGGATTTCACATTTCCATTATTAATATCCATGCTGCTCCTCGCAAAATATTGCAGGTTTAACTTTGTTTATCACTTGAAGAAGTATTGTCATGCTAAGTAGGACATGGAAATGTACACTGCTCACTGGTATAAAACCGCGAGGAGCAGATTTTCATCGAGGGTTTAACGTGGCTACTGAACAAGTACGGGCTGGTCTGTTCAACTCACACACAAAGGACCCACTTGGTTTCTCTAAAAACACTGAACGCCTCCTTCAGCATATCAAACTATACTTTATTAGGAGTTTAAAGTGATTTGGCGTGTCAACAAATACACTAGAAAACTTCTATAGTTGTGCCGTGGAGAGCATTCTGACAGGCTGCATCACTGTCTGGTATGGAGGGACTACTGCACAGGACCGAGCGAAGCTGCAGAAGGTTGTAAATCTAGTCAGCTCCATCTTGGGCATTAGCCTACAAAGTACCCAGAACATCTTGAGAGAACGGTGTCTCAGAAAGGCAGCGTCCAATATTGAAGACCTCCAACACCCAGGGCATGCCCTTTTCTCAGTGTTACCATCAGGTAGGAGGTAGAGAAACATGAGAGTACACACTCAGCGACTCAGGAACAGCTTCTACCCCTCTGCCATCCGATTCCTAAATGGGCATTGGACACTGCCTTACTTTTTTAACATGTAGTATTTCTGTTTTTGCACGTTCTATTCCTTTTACGTATACTGTAATTGATTAACTTGATGAATTATTATTATTATTTCATTTATTATTTTATTTTCTCTGTGGGATTATGTATTGCATTGATCTACGGCTGCTAAATTAACAAATTTCACGTCACCTGATTTTGATTCTAATGCACCAAAACCCCAATTTATTACAAATGCTAGAGGAGCTCAGCAGGACAGACGGCATCTATGGAAAGGAGTTCAGGGCCAGACCCTTCAGCTTGCCTGGAAAAAGCCCTTTCTCTAGTCCTGCTGCATGGTCTCGGGCCGAAACATCAACTGTACTCTTTTCCACAGCCGCCATGCCTGCTGAGTTCTCACAGCATTTTTGTATTTGTTGCTTGGAATTGTAGCATCCACAGATTTTCTCTCGCTCTGTCTCTCTGTCTCTCTCTGTCTCTCTCTGTCTCTCTCTCTCTCTCTCTCTCTCTCTCTCTCTCTCTCTCTCTCTCTCTCTCTCTCTCTCTCTCTCTCTCTCTCTCTCTCTCTCTCTCTCTCTCTCTCTCCCTCTCTCTCACACATAAATAGAGTCAGAATTGAGGTTGTCTGTTTCTGCACCCCCCCCCCCACACACACACACACTCCGCCCTACTCTCCCTCCACCAGAGAGGTTGCCTGGCCGTCTCAGTTCCTCTGGCATTCTCTGCGCGTTGCTCTAGTTTACCGGCGGCTGCAGAATCGCTTATGCCTCTGCCTGAAGGAACAGCAGAAAACAGACAGGCATAAATTAACTCCATGTTATCTGCTCCTTGCCACAAGTAACGGCGATTTGGTATGAGATTGCTGTTCAGGTAACAATAAAAATAAAACAGTCAATTAATATTCCGCGCTTCCAGCCTCCTCAATTTCAGTTTTCCATTGACTGCATTTGCCGCTGGATCTCACATTTCCTTTACTTAATATCTATTCTTTTCATTGCAGAATATTGTAGATTGAAACTGTTAAGCGGGGAAATTATTTCTTGAAGAAACATTGTCTTGAAAAATATAAGTGGGAATGTGCACCTATCAATGCTGTAGAAAGACTGGGAGAAGATTTCTACAGAGAGTTCAACGTTGGTTACTAAACAAGCAGCGGGATGGCTTGTTCACGTCGCTCACAAGCAGAATCATAGATTGAAGGACTTTCTTGGTATCTCACAGAAATATTGACTGCTTCACTGAGTATTCCAGGGTAATGCGTAATATCCCCATATCTCTCTCTCTCACTCTCTCTCTCACACACACACACACACACACACACACACACACACACACACACACACACACACACACACACACACACACACACAATACGTCGATCGGTACTCCTACACAACAGTTACCGTTTCGACATGAACAAGTCTCACCCACTGCTAGATGAAGCAATCGTCTGCAGCTGAAGACGGTCGACAATGGTACGAATCGTTTCCCTCCCGGTGCTTTTGTACACTTCAGCACGTGAGTCTGAATCTGAACCCGAGTTGGCTCACTAAAGGCCCAGTGTTTCTAACTTTGATGTGCTCAGGTGCTTTCAGCGAATCTTCGCGTTATGACCAATGTAAAGTGATGATACTTGCAGCGAACACACGTCCTCATTCAGTACAACAATTCTCTTGCGCTCCTTCTTCGCACACTGGGACGGAATTCTGCAGATGAGCTTTCTATTTCTTTCATTTCCGCTTTTCTCAGGACGAGAACCTTTACAGAAGACGCTGACACAGACCGGAATATCACTGAACCACAGACGCTGTGCATCTCACGGACACAGAAGCAGCAACTAACCTGCTGTACTCAGTCTTCACACCAATAGGCATCAGTCGAGGCTCAGGTTGGTGGACGCAGATAGGATAGTACAGTTAAAGAGACAGTTACAGCGGAGTCTGAAATGCAAAACTCGGACAGATACAGATAATGTGCAGGCAGAGAAAATTCAATTTCCAATATTGACTGCGCAGGCGCATGGGAGTCAAAGAGCAATTTCCTGAGGTGCAAAGTCTCTTCTGTTCTACGAAGCCAGCAAGTACTACACAGATTTTCTAGCTGACATCAAATTATAACAATGTGATATTTTATTCCATGATCCATGGTCCTTTCACATCTAGACACTTCCCTTCTCTTTAACTCTCCTTCTATCATGTCTTAGCTCTTCACCTCACCCCCTTCGCCCAACCCCTGCCTTCTCCCTCAGGTGATCTCGCCTATCAATGCCCCGCCATTTTCATAAGCTAACCTCTTGTTTCTTCCTTTCAAGTCCTCATTAAAGGTCTCAGTCAATTGTCTGTTTATGCTCCTCCACACACTCCGCCCTACTCTCCCTCCACCAGAGAGGTTGTCCGGCTGCCACAGTTCCTCTGGCATTCCCTGGTGCGTTGCTCTGGTTTACTGGCGTCTACAGAGTATCTTATGCCTCCCCCGAAGGATCAGCACGAAACAGACAGGCATAAATTAACTCAATGTTATCTGTTCTTTGCAACAAGCAGCGACGTATGAGATTGCTGTTCAGGTAACAATAAACATAAAACAGTCAATTAATATTCCGGATCCAGCCCCCACAATTCTCACTCACTGGTAGATGAAGCATCCGCCCGCAGCTGAGGAGGTTTGACAATGGTAGGAATCGTTTGCCTGCCAGTTCTTTTGTACACTGTCAGCACCTGAGTCAGAACACACATCCTCATTCAGTACAAGAATTGTCTTGCGCAACTTCTTCAAACACTCGGACTGAGTTCTACAGATGAGATTTCTATTTCTTACATTTCCGCTATTCTCACAGTATCTCACAGAAAAGCTGACTGCTTCACTCAACATCCCAAGGTAATGCGTAATATCCCCATCTATCTATCTCTCCCTCTCTCTCTCTCTCTCTCTCACACACACACACACACTCACACACAACACACACACACACACACACACACACACACACACACACACACACACACACACACACACACACACACACACACACACACAATCCGCGGATCCGCACTCATACTCAACAGAAACCTTTGGACATAAACAAGTCTCACTCACTGATAGATGAAGCGTTTGTCTGTGGTCAGGACGGTCGGCAATGGTTCGAATCGTTTCCCTCCCGGTGCTTTTGTACACTTCAGCACGTGAGTCTGAATCTGACCCGAGTTGGGCTCACTAAAGGCCCAGTGTTTCTAACTTGATGTGCTCAGGTGCTTTCAGCGAATCTTCGCTTTATGACCAATGTAAAGTGATGATGCTTGCAGCGAACACACATCCTCATTCAGTACAACAATCTCTGCGCTCCTTCTTCGCACACTGGGACGGAATTCTGCAGATGAGATTTCTATTTCTTTCATTTCCGCTTTTTCTCTGGACGGAGAACCTTTACAGAACACGCTGACACAGATCAGAGTGTCACCGAACCACAGACGCTGTGCATCTCACGTACACAGAAGCAGCAACTAACTCAGTATTCGCACCAATAGGCACAAGTCGAGATCAAGTTGTTGGAGGCAGATAGGGTAGTACAGTTTAAGAGGCATTTACAGAGGAGTT
This sequence comes from Hypanus sabinus, assembly GCF_030144855.1. NCBI lineage: Eukaryota > Metazoa > Chordata > Chondrichthyes > Myliobatiformes > Dasyatidae > Hypanus > Hypanus sabinus. Next base: position 153,416,479 of record NC_082710.1, on the reverse strand, counting down.
TGAAAATAAAAACCACAGACAGATACGGTAATGTGCAGGCAGTGAGGATTAGAATTCCAATATGAACTGCACCGAGGCAGAGAGACGAAGAGCCATTTCCTCAGGTGTAAACTCTCCTCTATCCTATATAGCGAGCAAATGCTACTCAGAACTCCTAACCGACATCAAATGACAACAGTCCTATAGTTTATTACACGGTCCATTGTCCTTTCCCATCAGACACCTCCCTTCTCCTTACCTCTCCTTCTAACACATCTCAGTCTTTCACATAAACCCTTTCCCCCATCCACCTACAGACAGACACACAGACATACTTTATTGATCCCGAGGGACATTGGGTTTCATTACAGCTGCACCAACCAGAATAGTGTTGAATATAGCAATATAAAACCATGAATAATTAAATAATAATAAGTTTATCATGCCAAGTGGAAATAAGTCCAGGACCAGCCTATTGGCTCAGGGTGTCTGACACTCTGAGGGAGGAGTTGTAAAGTTTGATGGCCACAGGCAGGAATGACTTCCTATGACGCTCAGTGTTACATCTTAGTGGAATGAGTCTCTTGTTGAATGTACTCTTGTGCCTAACCAGTGCATTATGGAGTGGATGGGAGTCATTGTCCAAGATGGCATGCAACTTGGACAGCATCCTCTTTTCAGACACCACCGTCATAGAGTCCAGTTCCACCCCAACAACATCACTGGCCTTACGAATGAGTTTGTTGATTCTGTTGGTGTCTGCTACCCTCAGCCTGCTGCCCCAGCACACAACAGCAAACATGATAGCACTGGCCACCACAGACTCGTAGAACATTCCTCAGCATCGTCCGGCAGATGTTAAAAGGACCTCAGTCTCCTCAGGAAATCGAGACATCTCTGACCCTTCTTGTAGACAGCCTCAGTGTTCTTTGACCAGTCCAGTTTATTGTCAATTCTTATCCCCAGGTACTTGTTTTTTTTAGGCATCCGTTAGTCTCATGTGACCATGGTTTGCGCTATGGAAGGTTTTTTCCAGGGCGCCGGCCTGGGCAGGGTTGTATGGAGACCGGCAGCTGCCCAAGCTGCAGGCCTTCCCCTCTCCACGCCACCGATGTTGTCCAAGGGAAGGGCACTAGGACCCAAGCATCTTGGACCGGTGTCGTAGCAGAGCAATGTGTTGTTAAGTGCCTTGCTCAAGGACACAAACACGTTGCCTCAGCTGAGGCTCGAACCAGTGACCTTCAGTGACCTCCGATGCCTTGTCCACTAGGCCACGTGCCAACAGAGGTATTTGTAATCATCCACCATGTCCACACTGACCCCCTTGAATGGAAACAGTGGTCACCGGTGCCTTAGTCCTCCTCAGGTCCACCACCAGCTCCTTAGTCTTTTTCACATTAAGCTGCAGATGATTCTGCTCGCACCATGTGACAAAGTTTCCCACCTTAGCCCTGTGCTCAGCCGCATCTTCCTTGCTGATGCATCCAACTATGGCAGAGTCATCAGAAAACTTCTGAAGATGGCAAGACTCTGTGCAGTAGCTGAAGTCGGAGGTGTAGATGGTTGAAGAGAACGGGAGACCGGACAGTCCCCTGTGGAGCCCTTCCACCTAAGCTGCTCTCACTTATCATCAACTCATCCCCCCCCCCCCCCCGCCTCCACCATTCTCTTATTCTCACTTTTTTCTGCTTCCTTTCAAGTCCTCAGTAAGAGTTTCAGTCTTAATCGTGGTCCTCGGTTTACTCTCCCTGCCCCTCCACCTCCGTCCCACCCTCCCCCTCCCTCCCCCCAGTATAGAGGATGTCTGGCCCGCTCATTTCCTGCGGCATTCTCTCGTGCGATGCTCTAGTTTTCCACTGACAGACATCAGTTAATTTTCAATTGGATTTCACATTTCCATTATTAATATCCATGCTGCTCCTCGCAAAATATTGCAGGTTTGACTTTGTTTATCACTTGAAGAAGTATTGTCATGCTAAGTAGGACATGGAACTGTACACTGCTCGCTGGTATAAAACCGCGAGGAGCAGATTTCATCGAGGGTTAACGTGGCTACTGAACGAGCAGGGGCTGGTCTGTTCAACTCACACACAAAGGACCCACTTGGTTTCTCTAAAAACACTGAACGCCTCCTTCAGCATATCACACTATACTTTATTAGGAGTTTAAAGAGATTTGGCGTGTCAACAAATACACTAGAAAACTTCTATAGTTGTGCCGTGGAGAGCATTCTGACAGGCTGCATCACTGTCTGGTATGGAGGGACTACTGCACAGGACCGAGCGAAGCTGCAGAAGGTTGTAAATCTAGTAAGCTCCATCTTGGGCATTAGCCTACAAAGTACCCAGGACATCTTGAGAGAACGGTGTCTCAGAAAGGCAGCGTCCAATATTAAAGACCTCCAACACCCAGGGCATGCCCTTTTCTCAGTGTTACCATCAGGTAGGAGGTAGAGAAACATGAAGGTACACACTCAGCGACTCAGGAACAGCTTCTACCCCTCTGCCATCCGATTCCTAAATGAGCATTGGACACTGCCTCACTTTTTTAAACATATAGTATTTCTGTTTTTGCAAGTTCTATTCCATTACGTATACTGTAGTTGATAAACTTGATGAATTATTATTATTATTTCATTTATTATTTTATTTTCTCTGTTGGATTATGTATTGCATTGATCTACGGCTGCTAAATTAACAAATTTCATGTCACCTGATTTTGATTCTAATGCACCAAAACCCCAATTTATTACAAATGCTAGAGGAGCTCAGCAGGACAGACGGCATCTATGGAAAGGAGTTCAGGGCCAGACCCTTCAGCTTTGCCTGGAAAAAGCCCTTTCTCTAGTCCTGCTGCACGGTCTCGGGCCGAAACATCAACTGTACTCTTTTCCACAGCCGCCATGCCTGCTGAGTTCCCACAGCATTTTGTATTTGTTGCTTGGAATTGTAGCATCCACAGATTTTCTCTCGCTCTGTCTCTCTGTCTCTCTCTCCCTCCCTCTCCCTCCCTCTCTCTCTCTCTCTCTCTCTCTCTCTCTCTCTCTCTCTCTCTCTCTCTCTCTCTCTCTCTCTCTCTTTCTCTCTCTCTCTCTCTCTCTCTCTCTCTCTCTCTCTCTTTCTCTCTCTCTCTCTCTCTCTCTCTCTCTCTCTCCCCTCTCTCTCTCCTCTCTCTCTCTCTCTCTCTCCCTCTCTCTCACACATAAATAGAGTCAGAATTGAGGTTGTCTGTTTCTGCACCCCCCCCCCCCCACACACACACACTCCGCCCTACTCTCCCTCCACCAGAGAGGTTGCCTGGCCGGTTCAGTTCCTTTGGCATTCTCTGCGCGTTGCTCTAGTTTACCGGCGGCTGCAGAATCGCTTATGCCTCTGCCTGAAGGAACAGCAGAAAACAGGCAGGCATAAGTTAACTCCATGTTATCTGCTCCTTGCCACAAGTAACGGCGATTTGGTATGAGATTGCTGTTCAGGTAACAATAAAAATAAAACAGTCAATTAATATTCCGCGCTTCCAGCCTCCTCAATTTCAGTTTTCCATTGACAGCAATTTCCGCTGGATCTCATATTTCCTTTACTTAATATCTATTCTTTTCATTGCAGAATATTGCAGATTGAAACTGTTAAGCGGGGAAATTATTTCTTGAAGAAACATTGTCTTGAAAAATATAAGTGGGAATGTGCACCTATCAATGCTGCAGAAAGACTGGGAGAAGATTTCTACAGAGAGTTCAACGTTGGTTACTAAACAAGCAGCGGGATGGCTTGTTCACGTCGCTCACAAGCGGAATCATATATTGAAGGACGTTCTTGGTATCTCACAGAGGCAGTTACAGCGGAGTCTGAAAATGCAAAACTCGGACAGATACGGATAATGTGCAGGCAGAGAAAATACAATTTCCAGTATTGACTGCGCAGGCGCATGGAGTCAAAGAGCAATTTCCTGAGGGGCAAAGTCTCTTCTGTTCTACGAAGCCAGCAAGAGTACTACACAGATTTTCTAGCTGACATCAAATGACAACAATGTGATATTTTATTCCATGATCCATGGTCCTTTCACATCAGACACTTCCCTTCTTTTTAACTCTCCTTCTATCATGTCTTAACTCTTCACCTCACCCCATTCGCCCACCCCCTGCCTTCTCCCTCAGGTGATCTCGCCTATCAATGCCCCGCCATTTTCATAAGCTAACCTCTTGTTTCTTCCTTTCAAGTCCTCATTAAAGGTCTCAGTCAATTGTCTGTTTATGCTCCTCCACACACTCCGCCCTACTCTCCCTCCACCAGAGAGGTTGCCCGGCCGCCTCAGTTTCTCTGGCATTCCCTGCGCGTTGCTCTGGTTTACTGGCGTCTACAGAGTATCTTATGCCTCCGCCTGAAGGACCAGCACCAAACAGACAGGCATAAATTAACTCAATGTTATCTGTTCTTTGCAACAAGCAGCGACGTATGAGATTGCTGTTCAGGTAACAATAAACATAAAACAATCAATTAATATTCCCGGATCCAGCCCCCACAATTCTCACTCACTGGTAGATATAGCATCCGCCCGCAGCTGAGGAGGGTTGACAATGGTAGGAATCGTTTGCCTGCCAGTTCTTTTGTACACTGTCAGCACCTGAGTCAGAACACACATCCTCATTCAGTACAAGAATTGTCTTGCGCAACTTCTTCAAACACTCGGACTGAGTTCTACAGATGAGATTTCTATTTCTTACATTTCCGCTTTTCTCTGGACGGAGAACCTTTACAGAACACGCTGACACAGACCGGAGTGACACTGAACCACAGACGCTGTGCATCTCACGTACACAGAAGCAGCAACAAACCTGCTGTACTCAGTCTTCACACCAATAGGCATCAGTCGAGGCTCAAGTTGATGGACGCAGATAGGATAGTACAGTTTAAGAGACAGTTACAGAGGAGTTTGAAAATGCAAAACTCGGACAGATACGGATAATGTGCAGGCAGAGAAAATACAATTTCCAGTATTGACTGCGCAGGCGCATGGAGTCAAAGAGCCATTTCCTGAGGTGCAAACTCTCCGCTGTTCTATGAAGCCAACAAATACTTCTCAAATTTCCTAGCTGACCTCAAATGGCAACAGTCCTATAGTTTATTCCATGGTCCATTGCCCTTTCCCTTCAGGCACCTTTCTTCTCTTTACCTCTCCTTTCACGTCTCAGTTCTTCACATGGCCCACCCTTTCTCCAACCCCTTAACTTCCCCTACCCCACTATTATCTTATTCGAAGTTCTTGCTTCTTCCTTTAAAGTCCTCAGTAAGAATCGTGGTTGTCTGGCATGGACGTTGCCTGGCCGGCTCAGTTCCTCCGTCATTCTCTGTGCATTGCTCTAGTTTATTGTCTTCTGCAGAATCTCTTACAGCTCTGCCAGAAGGAACAGCAGAAAGTAACAAGGCCTAAATTGACCCAATGTTAGCTGTTCTTTGCAATAAGTAGCGACGTGTTGGTTTGAGATTGCTGTTCAGGCAACAACAAACATAAAACAGTCCATTAACATTTCCCGACTCCAGCCTCACACAGTTTCACTTTTCCATTGACAGCCATCACGATGCATTTTCAGCTGGATTTCACATTTCCTTCACTTAATATCCACGCTGTTCATTGGAAAAATTACAGCTTTTCTTTTTACACGGGGATGTTATAACTTGAAGAAGCATTGACATTTTAAATAGATCGTGGAAATGTACACTGCACACTTGTATAAAACCACGTGGAGCAGATTTTCATAGGAGGTATGCTACACTAACGCATACAATCCCCAATTTTCTCTCAAATGCTAGAGGAACTCAGCAGACCAGGCAGCATCTATGGAAACGTGTAAAATGTTTTGGCCCGAGACCCTTCAATAGGACAGGAGAAAAGTTTCTCTCTCTCTCACTCTATCTCTCTATCACATACACACACACACACACACACACACACACACACACACACACACACACACACACACACACACACACACACACACACACACACACACACACACACACACACACACACAATGCCTCAGCACTCCCATTCACACCATTGGTCGCTTCAAAGCATATAGATTTTGAGGGTTTATTATAATGGGGTTAGCTCTTTGAAGTACAGTAAAAGAGTGTGCATCTTCAATACTGTACCCCTGGACAGGTGCATTGAACCTCAGTTCATCATTTAGCATCTACTTCTGCAGCCTCGATGGAGTTCTGGAGTTATACATCACAGAAATAGCCCTTTCAGCCCAACTTATTTGTAACAACCAAGATGCTATATCCAAGCTGTTCCAATTTTCTACCGTTTGATCAATATCCTTCTAACCAATTCTAATCTATGTATCATCTAACTGTCTTTTTAAAAGTTGCTATTGTGCTTGGCAACACTTCGTCTGGCAGCTCATTCCATATCTATAGCACTCTTGGTGAAAAATGATGTTATCCATCAAGTTCCGATCAAATATTTCCCTCTTACCTTATACCTATGCCCTCCAGTTCTACATTCCACAGGTTGCAAAAAGACTAAGTGCATTCACACTATAATCCCTTTAAGATGTTATGCACCTCTGTATGGTTACCTCTCAATCTTCAACACTCCATGGAATAATGTGCTAGCTTTTGCAAACCCCTCCCACTCATCCTTCATAACTTAGACCCTCAAGTCCCGATAGCTTCCTTGTAAATTATTTCTGGACTCTTTCCAATTTAGTAACATATTTCCTATAGCAGGGTGATCAAATCCAAACCCAACACTGCAATTACCACATCACCAGAACAAGCTACATCATGACCTCCCAACTTCTATACTCAATGACTTACTAATGAAGGCCAGCATGCTAAAAGCTTTCTTTACCACGATCTCTTCCAGTAATCCCATATACAACAAATCAAACTCCATTCTACAACAATCCACAAGTCCCTGCCATTTACTCTTTAAGTCCTACCTGGATTTCACTTTGCATATTGCAACACCTCACACTTCAGTGAAGTAAACTCTAATAGCTATTCCTCAGCTCACCTACACAGCTGATAAAGATTGCCCTGAAATTTTGATAGCTTTCTTCATTATGCACTCCACCACTACCTATTAAATGCTCCCAATGGTGTGTGACTCAAATAGCCTCGGTCAACCAAGTCCAGCATCCTGGTCTTCATGAACCATTTCTACTGACAGGAGAAGAGACAAAGTGGGTTATTGAAACATGGAATCATAGAAACATAGAAACTCTTTAGCACATTACAAGCCCTTTGGCCCACAATGTTGTCCCGACCAGCGGACCATGTAACCTATTCCAGGAGCTGCCCAGAATGACCCTACTGCATAGCCCTCAAATCTTCTAAGCTTCATGTACCTACCTCAGTATCACTTAAAAGACCCCATTGTATTCACCTCTACCACCTTCGCTGGCAGTGCATTCCACACTCCCACCACTCATGTGAACAATTTACCTCTTATATCCCCCTTTACGTACCTCCAAGCACTTTAAAACTATATCCCCTTGGGACATAGTTCAGCCCTGGGAAAAATCCTCTGGCTATCCAAGTGATCAATCTTATCATCTTATACTCCTCTATCAGGTCACCTCTCAGGTTCTTCCGTCCAAGGAGAAAAGGCCAAGTTCACTCAACCTATTCTCATAAGGCACACTCTCTTATCCAGGAAACATCCTTGTAAATCTCCTCTTCACTCTCTCTATACTATCCACATCCTTCCTGTAGTGATGTGACCAGAACTGAACACACTACTCTAAGTGGTGTCTAAGGTCTTATGTAGATTTAACATTGCCTCGCAGCTCCTGAACTCAGTCCGATGGCTGATGAATGCCAGCACATCATACACCTTCTTAACAACACTGTCAACCTGCACAGCTGTTTTGAGTGTCCTATCAATGTGGATCCCAAGATTTCACTGATCTTCCACACTGCTAAGAGTCTTAATATTACTATTATATATTGTCTTCAAATTTGACCTACTGAAATGAACCACTTCACAATTATTTGGGTTGAACTCTATCTGCCTCTTTTCAGTCCAATTCTACATCCTGTCAATATCATGCTATAATCTTGGACAACCCTCCAGACTATCTTACTAACCCATCCAAGGTCTCCTACGATCCCATTCCTCCTTACGTTCTGAATGAGCCTTGCGTGGGCAAACATATCAAATGCCTTACTGAAATCCATATACACTATATCCACTGCTCTACTTTCATCAATGTATTTTGTTATATCCTCAAAGAATTAAATCAGGCATGACCTGCCCTTGATATATTCATGCTGACTATCCCTTATCAGATTATGTCATTCCAAATGCTCATAAATCCTTCCTCTTGGGTTCTCCAATAACTTGCCCACCACTAAAGTAAGACTCGTTAGTCTATAATTTCCTGGGTTTTTGTTATTCCCTTTCTTGAACATGGGAATAACATTTGCATTCCTCCAATCTTCTGGTACCTCTCCCATCCCTATTGATAATGCAAAGATCATTGCCAGAGGCTCAGCAGTCTCCTCCCTCACTTCCCACAGAAGCCTGTTGCATATCTCGTCCAGTCCCGTTCACTTATCGAACAGTGCTTTTCAAAAGCTTCAGCACATCCTCCTTAGTATATTTCAGTCCACTGTTCATCATCCCCACAATTGCCAAGGTCCTTTTCACTGGTGAATACCGAAGCAAAGTATTCATCAAGTACCTATGCTTTCTCTGACTCCATGCACACATGCCCACTAGTGTTCCTAAATACTCCTTTCTTACACAGCTCATCCTCTTGCTTTTCACATACTTGTAGAATGCCTTGGGATTTTCTTTAATCCTGCTCACAAAAGCCTTCTCATGGCTGCTTCTTGCTCTGCTAATTTCATTCTTGAGCTCCTTCCAGGCACCCTTGTAAATTCCTAGAGCTCTAAAAGTACATAGTTTCTGGAACCTTTTGTAAGCTTTTCTTATCTTCTTAACTATATTTTCTACACTATCCTTTGTACACCATGGTTCTTTTACCTTACCATCCTTTCCCTGCCTCAATGGAACATATCTCAACAGAATGCCATGAAAATGTTCTCTGGCCATTTGCCATAGTTCTACCATGTATTTCACTGAGAAAGTCCACTCCCAGTTTATGTTCCCAAGTTCCTTCTAACAGCATCATATTTTTCCCGATCCCAATTAAATGTTTTCCCAAATTGTCTACTCCTGTCTCTCTCTGGCACCATGGTAAAGGAGATAGAGCTGTGATCACTATCTCTAAAATGCTGTCCCACTGAGAGGTCCAACACCTGATCAGGTTCATTTCCCAATACCAGATCAAGTACAGGCTCTCCTCTACTTGGTGTATCTACATATTGTATCAGGTAACCTTCCTGAACACACCTAATAAACTTCATCCTAACTAAACCTCTTGCTCCAAGGAGATGCCAGTGAATAATAGTGTTACGTACCCCGTAACTGGGTGTCTGACCAGCAAAGATGGAAGAATCCTTGGTACTATTTTCAAACAGTGTTTATTAGTAAAATATACAAATCAATATCAACAATGCAAATATATAGATAATACACATTAGCAATACTAAAGCTAAAAGTGTGGGTATAATAATAATCAATAATAAGCAAGCTCTGTCAATGTCTAGGGGGATAATAAATTGTCATATATGAATATAAAGTTCAGTTCAGTTCATACGTGCTGAGGTAGTTATAGTTGTTGTATTGTAATCGTTGGAGAGAGAGAGAGAGAGAGAGAGAGCGAGCGAGATGTAACAGCTACAGTCAGGCAAACTTTCCTTTGCTTTCTTAATCCATCGTATTGGTGTGGTCATTCAGTTATGACCTCTCCATCCTTCTGCTAGACCGTTCTTCTGTGGTGGACTCGTCTCTCTGGCATGAGTGGACACATACACAAGCCCCCACCGGCCCTGCTATAAACACTGAGTTAAACTGACCAATCCTTTGTTCGGTCCCCGATGCCCCACACCTTCTCGTGGGTTCCAACACTCAAGCAGTGCTCACTAGTGTGTCTCCTGGTGTGTCTGAGGGGTGTCTCCCCAGACCTCACTTTTATCCCCACTCACGGAGTCTCAGGAGTCAATCAGTTTTGAATGGCTTAGCCCATAAAACCAGCCCACTCCGGCTGTCCACTGAGGAATTTTAATGAACAGAATGGTACCAAGTAAACAGCCCTCTCTGGAGCCATAAGTCTTTCAGGAGTCATAATAGTCAACAAGTCTCTCTCCCCCGGTGTTATCTCTTCCTTGTCTGAAGCAGATGTTCTAGTCCCAGTATGTTTTCCCTTTGTCTCTCTTTCTGTGTCATTAGCAGCGTGGTAACAGTAGCAGTTTGTGATTCTGTGGGGGGGGGGAACATGGGCAACTCTGTACCCTTCTGCCCATCAGAGTTGTTCATCCTTCATAACAATAGGAAGATTAAAATCACCCATCACAGCAACTGTTCCAGAATCTGCCTCCTTATCCGGTCCTTGATATTTTTGTTACTATTGGAAGTTCTATAAAAACACCCCATAGAAATATTGTCCCTTCCTAGTTCTGACTTCCACCCACAATGACTCAGTAGACAATCCCTCCATGACTTCCTCCTTTTCTGCAGCCAAGATAATATTCCTGGTTAGCAATGCCACTCCCCCATCTCTTTTGCCTCCCTCCTTTTCCATTTTGAAACACCTAATGCCCGACCACACATCAACCATTCCTGCCCCTGTGACATCCCTGTAATGGCCACATCGTCATAGTTCCAGATATTGATCAATGCTCTAAGTTCATCTGCCTTGTTTATGATACTCTTTGCAGTAAAATAACCATATAACCATATAACAATCACAACACGGAAACAGGCCATCTTGGCCCTCCTAGTCCGTGCCGAACCCTTAATCTCACCTAGTCCCACCTACCCGCACTCAGCCCATAACCCTCCACTCCTTTCCTGTCCATATACCTATCCAATTTTACCTTAAATGACACAACTGAACTGGCCTCTACTACTTCTACAGGAAGCTCATTCCACACAGCTATCACTCTTTGAGTAAAGAAATACTCCCTCGTGTTTCCCTTAAACTTCTGCCCCCTAACTCTCAAATCATGTCCTCTAGTTTGAATCTCCCCTACTCTCAATGGAAACAGCCTGTTCACGTCAACTCTATCTATCCCTCTCAAAATTTTAAATACCTCGATCAAATCCCCCCTCAACCTTCTATGCTCCAATGAATAGAGACCTAACTTGTTCAACCTTTCTCTGTAACTTAATTGCTGAAACCCAGGTAACATCCCAGTAAATCGTCTCTGCACTCTCTCTAATTTATTGATATCTTTCCTATAATTCGGTGACCAGAACTGCACACAATATTCCAAATTTGGCCTTACCAATGCCTTGTACAACTTTAGCATTACATCCCAACTTCTGTACTCAATGCTTTGATTTATAAAGGCCAGCGTTCCAAAAGCCCTCTTCACCACCCTATCTACATGAGACTCCACTTTCAGGGAACTATGCAGTTATTCCTAGATCTCTCTGTTCCTCTGCATTCCTCAATGCCCTACCATTTACTCTGTATGTTCTATTTGGATTATTCCTGCCAAAATGTAGAACCTCACACTTCTCAGCATTAAACTCCATCTGCCAACGTTCAGCCCATTCTTCTAACCGGCATAACTCTCCCTGCAAGCTTTGAAAATCCACCTCATTATCCACAACACCTCCTACCTTCGTATCATCGGCGTACTTACTAATCCAATTTACCACCCCATCATCCAGATCATTTATGTATATTACAAACAACATTGGGCCCAAAACAGATCCCTGAGGCACCCCGCTAGTCACCAGCCTCCATCCCGATAAACAATTATCCACCACTACTCTCTGGCATCTCCCATCTAGCCACTGTTGAATCCATTTTATTACTCCAGCATTAATACCTAACGACTGAACCTTCTTAACTAACCTTCCATGTGGTCTTAACTCACCTTCTATGTGGATAGGTAAAATAGATACATCTCAAACCATCAGGCTGAATGCATCTTCTCTATCCTCTCAAACTCCCTACAAGCTGTCTCTACTTGTGCACCATTCTCTGCCTCTTCACTTCGGTTCCTACCCCCATGCAAATCTAGTTTAAACCCTCCCCAATAACATTAACAAACCTCCTTCTGAGGATATTGGCTCCCCTCCAGTTCAGTTGTAACCCATCCTACTTGTACAGGTCATTCCATTCCCAGAAAAGTTTCCAACAATCCAAGAACTTGAAACCCTGCCCCTGCACCATCTCTTCAACCACTCATTCCTCTGTGCTGTCTTTCTGTTCTTCCCTTCCTTAGCTCATGGCACCAGGAGTAATCCAGAGAATACCACCTTGGAAGTCTTGCTCTTCAGCCTCCTTCCGAACTCCTTAAACTTACTGCGTATGACATCGATCCTCTCCTGCCAAAGCCTTTGGTACCAACATGTACCACATCCTCTGGCTGCTCACCTTCCCCTTCAAGAATATGCTGCAATCACTCAGAGATATCCTGGACCCTAGCACCCAGGTGGCAACACACTGGCATCCCTTTTGCTGCCAGAGAATCTCCTATCTCTTCCCCTAACTATCAAGTCCCCTATGATTATAGCTCAGCCTGACTTCATCCCACCATTCTGAGGCCCAGAGCTGACCACAATAATATTGCTCCGGCTGCTGCTGCTTTACACAGTAGTCCACAGTAGTATCCAAAAGGGTATACCTGTTGCTTAAGGGGTATGGCCAAAGGGGTACCCTGCACTGACTTCTTTCTCCCTTTACCTCTCTTGCTGTTCATCTACTCCTCAAATCCTGCCCTCTGTATGCAATTACTTGCTCAAAAGTCTTATCTATCAATTGCTCTGCCTGCCAAATGATCCTTTGTTCATCTAACTCCAGCTCCAGCTCCTTAATGCGGTCTTTTAATGGGGTGAGTTTTTCACGCAGAGAGTGGTGAGTGCGTGGAGTGGGCTGCCAGTGGCAGTGGTGGACGCGGAAACAATAGGGTCTTTTAAGCAACTCCTGGATGGCTACTTTGTGCTTAGAAAAATAGAGGGCTATGGGTAAAGCCTAGGTAGTTCTAAGGTAGGGACATGTTCGGCACAGCTTTGTGGGCTGAAGAGCCTGTATTCTACTCTAGGTTTTTTATGTTTCTATATTTCATTGATGAAATCCGTAACTGTGTCTGTGGGCTGAAATCAGCGTGGGGGGGGGGGGGTGTGGATAATTAAAAGAAAGGAAGTGCAAGCGGTGTTTGAGCAGCCGTTGTGTGAGCGGGACAGTGTTAGATTTGTCTGCCTTTGGCTCAGCATGTGCAGGCAGGAAACGACTGAGGCGAGCAGCGTCACAAGTTCTAAGGAAGCAAGCAAGTAAGTAAGTTTCCAGTAAGATTTGTTTTCTCTCTGTTGGTACACAGCTAGTGCACAGAGAATGGGTCTGGATGTAGTGTTATATTCTTTGTGTGAGTGGTGAAAAATTTGGGAGACCTCCAATCTCCATGATAATGAAAGCTGCATGAAGTGCATCAAGCTACAGCTCCTTAGAGACCGCGTGAAGAAACTGGAGCTGCAGCCGGATGACCCTCAGCTCTTACAGGAAAAGGAGGTGATAGATGGGAGCTGCAGGGATGTAGTCACCCCTAAATTGCAGGAGGGAGTGTTAGGGTCTGGCCTGGAGCCCGGGCCTTGCAGCCAGCCTTCCTGTCACCAGGAGCCATTGGATCATCTTGGCTTAAGGAGGTACACCTGTCGCCTATTAGGGGGCTGGTGTTTATAAGGGGCTTGGGGACTGAGCCTAGTTGTGGGATTGAAGCTGGTTTAACCCACTCTGTACTTGGATGGCTGGCTCTGAATCCTGCTCTGTACCTGTTTTGCCAACTTTGAATCCTGCTCTGGATCCAGTTCTGTTCTGGTTGCCATTCTGCTCTGTGCCCTGCTTGCTGGCCTGTTCTGAATCCTGTTCTGCCCTGCTTGCTGGCCTGTTCTGTATCTGTTCTGTCTGGTTGGTCTTGTTCACCTGTTTCTCTCATGTGTGCTGGTCCTGCTGTTCTGCCTTATTTGCCTTGCCTGTGCTGTCACAGTGTCGGTTGCTTTTCCCAATGTACCTGGTGTATCACGGTAGCCCTGCTGCTCCCCCTGGACCCAGCTTCCTTCTGATCCCTTGCCTCTGTTGGGCAGGTCTGGCTGGACTGCTGCTGTCTGGTGGGGGTTCTGCCCCATTCCACCCATTGTTTCCCATGGGTTGTGTCCTGCACCTGCCCAGGCCTGCATGTTTCTTGCCTGGGAGGTGGCTCTGCCCAGGATCCATGTGGCCCACCCTGAGGACTCCTACCCTTTCCTCCCCTTGTTTCCCATGGGTTGTGCCCTGCAGCTGCCCAGGTGTCTGCACCTTGCCCAGGTCTCTGAGTTTCTGCCTGGGAGGCAGCCCTGCCTGGGATCAATGTGGCCTGCCCTGAGGACTTCTTCTGCCCCACCTGAACTCTGGGATCCAGCCCCACCTGCGTTACCCCTTGCATGCCATGGTATCCCCATCCTGTGGTACCCCTAGTACTTCAGTGCCTGCATCCTGCATTTGGGTCCAGTCCTGTCCCTGTTCCTGACAGGGAGGTACCTGAGTAACTGGGAGGAGAGGGAAAAGGTAGCCAGTGCAGGGTACTGCTGTGGCCATTACCCTTAACAATAAATATACCATTTTGGATATTGTTGGAGGGCTGGGCAACCTATTAGGAGGAAGCCGCAGGGACAAGTCTGGCTCTCTACTCAGAAGAGAAGAGGAGTGCAATAGTGATAGGGGAAAGTAGGTTCCGTGGACGTGAAAGAGACACTCAAATGGAATGATGCCTCCCAGGTGCCAGGGTCAGGGATGTCTAGGATCAGGTCCACACCATTGTAAAAGAGAAGGGTTTATTAGCTGGATGTCATTGTGCAACATGGGTAGGTAACACAAGGAGGTCCTGAAGATGCAATATAGGGAATTAGGCAGTAAACTGAAAAGCAGCACCTCTAGTGGTAGTAATCTCTGGATTGCTCTCTGTGCCACATGAGAGTGAGGGTAAGAGTAGGATGATTTAGCAGATACATTCGTGCCTGAGGAATTGTAGCAGGGGGCAGAATTTCAGACTTCTGGTTGTGCAATCTCTTCTGGAGAAAGTATGACTTGTACAAAAAGAACAGGATACACCTGAACTCAAGGGAGACTGATATACTTACGGCAGCTTTGCGAGAGCTGTGGGGAGAGTTAAGCTTATCTGGCAGTGGAATAGGAACTGCATGAGAGTAGATATCAGACCACTGGAAAAGGACACTGGAGAGTTTGTAATAAGGTTCAGTGAAATGGCAGATGAACTGAAAAAGTATTTGACATCCCTCTTCACTGTGAAAGTCACTGGCAGCATGCTGGAAGTCCAATAGTGTCAGGGGACAGAGGTGATTGCAGTTGTAATTGCTAGGGAGAAGGTGCTTGGTAGGCTGAATGGTCTGAAGGTAGATAAATCACATAGACCACATGGACTGCACTCCAGGGTTCTGCAAGAGGTAGCTGAAGAGATTCTGGATGCATTAATAATGATCTTTCAAGAATCACTGGATTCTGGCATGATTCTAGAAGACTGAAGAATTGCAAATGTCACTCCAAGAAAGCAGGGAGGCAGCGGAAAAGAAAATGTAGGCCAGTTTTTCTGACCTTGGTGGTTATGAAGATGTTGGAGTCTATTGAGGATGAGGTCTCGGGGTACATGGAGACACATGATGAAATAGGCCAAAGTCAGCATGGTTTCCTTAAAGGAAAATTTTGCTTGATAATTTATCGGAAATTCTTTGAGGAAATAACTAGCGTGATAGACAAAGGATGTTATGTACTTGGATTTTCAGAATTCAATAAGATCATGGCTGATCTGGCCATGGACTCATCTCCACCTACATGTCTTTTCCACGTAATTCTTAATTCCTCTACAATGCAACAAACTATCCAACCTTGTCTTAAATATATTTACTGATGTAGCCTCCACTACTTCATTGGGCAGAGAATTCCACAGATTACCACTCACTGGGAAAAGCAGCTCCTCATCTCCATCCTAAATCTACTCCCCCACATCTTGAGACTATGTCCCCTAGTTCTAGTCTCACCTACCAGTGGAAACAACTTTTCTGCCTCTATCTTAACTACCCCTTTCATAATTTTATATCTTTCTATAAGATCTCCTCTCAATGTTGTGAATTCCAGCAAGTCAGTCCCAGGTGACTCAATCTCACCTCAATCTGTCCTTAAGGCAATATCTTGCCTGATGAACCTGTTGGAATTCTTTGAGGAGACTACAAGTAGGATGGAATAGATGGTGTTTTGCTGATGGAATAGATGGCGTTGTTGCCAAGTTTGTAGATGATATGAAGATTGGTGGAGACACAGGTAGTATTGAGGAAATGGGTAGGCTGCAGAAGGACTTAAACAGATTAGGAGAATGGGCAAGAAAGTAGCAAATGAAATAAATTACTGGAAAATGCATGGTCATGTACTTTGGTTGGAGAAATAAATGTGCAGACTATTTTCTAAATGGGGAGAAAATCCAAAAATCTGCAATGCAAAGGAATTTTGGAGTCCTTGTGCAGAAACTCCTAAAGGTTAACTTGCATGTGTTGATGGTGAGGAAGGCAAATAGAACATTAGCTTTCATTTCAAGGGGTCTATAATACAACAGCAGGGATGCGATGCTGAGGCTTTATAAGGCATTGGTGAGGCACTAGTAAGATCAAGCTAACCCTTCCTTTCTACATACCCCTCCATTTTCTATCATCTACATGTCTGTACTGTATATAAATTTCTTAAATGCCCCTTATCTGCCTCTATAGCCACTCCTGGCAGGGGTTTCCATGCACCCACATCTCTGTTAATTTTTTTTTTAAATAAACTCCGGCATCACCCCTCTATACTTTCTTTCAATTACCTTAGAACTATGACCCCTCATATTAGCTATTTTGTCTTGGGGGAAAAAGTCTATAAATGTCCACTCGATCTCTGCTTGTTAATATCTTGTTAATATCTATCAAGTCATCTCTCATGCTCCTGTGCTCCAGAGAAAAAAGCTCTAGCTCATTCAAATTAACCTCATGAGACATGCTCCCTAATCCAGATTGCATCCTGGTGGATCTACTCAGCACCCGCTCTAAAGCTTCCATGTTCTTCCTATAATGGGTGACCAGAACTGAACCCAATATTACAAGTGTGGTTTATTCAGGGTTTTGTAGAATTGCAACATTACCATGTGGCTCTTGAACTCAGTTTCTGAATAATGAAGGCCAACACTACATATACACACATTGTTCTGGAGGAGATCAGCAGCTCACGCACCATCTATGGATGGGAATGTACAGTCATCGTTTCAGGCCAAGACCGTTCATCAAAACAACACATCGTATGTCTTCTGAACAACCCTACCAACTTGTGCAGCAATTTTGGGGAATTCATGTATCTCACTGTTCCTCCATGTTGCTGAGAATCCTTCCATTAATCTTGCACTCTGCATTCAAGCTTGACCTTCCTACGTGTATCACTTCACACTCCTACTGATTGAACCTCATCTGTCACTTCTCAGCCCAGCTCTGCCTCTAGTCAATGTTCCATTGTCACCTACGATGACCTTCTACAATATCTACAATTCAATCTTCATGTCATCTGAAAAATTTCTGACCCTCCCTTCCACTTCCTCATCCAAACTATGTCTCAATAAGCAAGAGTAACAGACCAGATCCCTGCGCTACACCACTGGTCACCGATCTCCAAACAGAATATATTCCATCTGCAGCCACCCTCTACATTATATGGGAAAAACCATTCTGAATCCGCACACTCTGGTTTCCCTGGATTCCATGACTCCTACGATGGGAAACCTTATCAAACTCCTTACACCATTTACACCACAATCACTGCTCTACCTTCAATGTGTTTTTTCACATTCTCAAAGAATTCATACAGGCTTATGAGGAAAGACCTTCCCCTCGCAAAGCCATGCTGATTAGACAATTGACAATTGGTGCAGGGGTAGGCCATTCGGCCCTTCTAGCCAGCACCACCATTCACTATGATCATGGCTGATCATACACAATCAGTACCCTGATTATCCCTAATCAGACTATGCTTCTACAAATGCTTGTAAGTCCTGTTTCTAAGAACATTCTCCAATAATTTGCCCACCACTAAAGCTCACTGGTCTCTAATTAGAAGAGTTATTCCTACACCTTTCTTGAACAAAGGAATATACATTTGCCACCCTTTAATCATCTGGTATTAACCCTGTGGCCAGTGAGGATGCAATTATGACCGCCAAAGATGCAGCAACCTCTTCCCTCACTTTCTATAATAATATGGTGTCTACCCCATTAGATCCTGAGGCATGATGTTGTCAGTTTCCCTTGGGTACAGTTTCCTCCAACATCCCAAAGGTATGTGGATTGATCATTTAATTGATTATCATAAATAGCCCCTAACATGTGAATGATTGGTGGAAACACTAAATGTGCTGGAGGAACTTAGACCCTTCATCTGGGCTGGAAGATAAAGTTCAGATAGCCAGGAAGATATCCCGACTACCTTTTACAGAACCTCTCTGAGCCACTTATCTCCTACTTTAATCTATGGCGTCTGGTTTTAGTTAATTCTGCTAAGGGGACGAATTTCTTATTATCCACCTCATAATTCTGTATGCCTCAATCATGCCCCCGAGAGTGGTTTAACGATATGACCAATTCAGTGTCCAGATGAAAAATCTTGTCCGGAAAGATCGATTGCTCATTTCCCTCCACAAGTTTTGCTTTAAAGAAACACTAATACATTGTGTATTTTTCCAGTGTTCCGTAGCCGTTGCTGCTGCAGTTCCCTTAGCTACCACTAGATGGCGGTGGTTAACAGCCTGACCATTTCACCAAACAGCCCCCAAAATCATCGGTCTACTTCTTCAGCAGAGGGGTCCGGATCTTCAGCTGCATGCCAGGGTCAATGGCAGGCAACGTTCCGCCAAATTTGTAAAACTAGTGGCGCAAAAATCTTGTGCTGTGCAATATGTGCGCACTGAATAATGTATTCAAAACAATATAAATAAGCCAGTTCTCAAATCTGCAGAGAAATCATCTCAAATTCCACGTTGTCAACACCGTCGGCAGCAGAAACCGGAAAAGGAAATATGATTGTGTACGATCGTGAAGTATACTTAACATGCCAATGAGGCAGATGGTGATAACCTTTTGTGCGTAGTTTAAATTCCTTTGTGCGCTCATAGCAAAAGATGTGTGCATCCGCACATGCGCACACCATAAGAGGGAACATAAAGCTGGCACCCAAGGCAAAACCAGCACCATCCTTTTGCAGGAGATCAGCTCAGTGACGAGATCTGGGGCAGTGCCCTGTCAGTAATATTAGAGACGCACAAAATAGTTCAATAATGAAAGTACCAAAAAGATCTCAATAATGGCTAGTCAGACAGGCACACACATACACACATGAACTGCAGCAGCCAGGGTGACTTCAAGTAAGATATTGGGAGGATACTCCGTTGCTGTGGAGGAGATGTTGAGAATCTCCTTCACCCACATAAGTTGATTTTGATTGGTCCAATGTGAAGACAGAATATAACATTAATGGTAAGACTCCTGGCAGTGTGGAGGATCTGAGAAATCTTGAAGTCCATGTCCATAGGACACTCAAAGCTGCTGCGCAGGTTGACAGTGTTGTTAAGAAGGCGTATACAATGTTGGCCATCATCAACCCTGGGATTGAGCTCAAGAGCTGTGGATAATGTTACAGCTGTGTAAGACGTCGTTCAGACCCCACTTGGAGTATTGTGTTCAGGTCTGGTCACCTTACTAAAGGAAGGATGTGGATACCATTATGAGAGTGCAGAGGAGATTTACAAGGATTTTTCCTGGATTGGGGGGCGTGTACCTTATGAGAATAGGCTGATGTACTTGGCCTTTTCTCCTTGGAGCAATGTAGAACGAGAGGTGACCTGATAAAGCTGTGTAAGATGATGAGGGTCATTGATCATGAAGCTAGCCAGAGGTTTTTTCCCTGGGCTGAAATGGCTAACATGAGGGGGCATGGTTTTAAAGTGCTTGGAAATAGGTACCAAGGGGATGTCAGGGGTAAGTTTTTCACACAGAGTGGTGGCTGCATGGAATGCACTACCATTGATGGTGTTGGAACCGGATGCAATAGGGTCTTTTAAGATCCTCTTAGATAGGTACATGAAGCTTAGGAAAATAGAGGACTACGCGCTAGGGAAATTCTAGGCAGTCTCTAGAGTAGGTTACATGGTCAGCACAACATTGTGGGCCGAAGGGCCTGTAATGGGCTGTAAATTTCGATATTCCGTGTTCTATGTTTAGAATTACAGTAAAAGAGCCACAGGGAATGAAATTCATGTCATGGGCTCCTATTCAGCATCAAGTGAGAATACAGCAGAGATACCTTTACAGCTTTGTGGATAAGATCATTGTAAGCACTCCAAAACCGGCAGAAAGAAGTTCTTGGAACCTGAAATATTGTGGGAAAGTGCAACTTAAGAGATTACAAACCTCAGATAAACCTTTTGGTGATCTAAAAGTTAACTGTAGAATGCCATCAGCAAGAATGTGATGAAGTTAAGGAAATACATGTTTCTAAAGATAGGAATTAGGATTAAGACTGTGTTACGGCTGCAGTGGCATCAACACTGGATGTCCAGGTGGAAGGACCTGAGCTCGAATCTGGCCAGGTCCCAACCTGGCCTGGACAGCAGCAGTATCTGTGCAGAAGAATGGCCTGGCAACCTGCTTCCACATCTTGCCACGAAAACCCTATGGATTACTGCACTATCCATAGAGTCACCAGCACTCAACAACAACAACAACAAAGGCCTAATCAACGTTTGGGAAGTATGTGAAGAAATGGGGTAAAAGTCACAATATGTGATGACCAGCAGCAGTGATCAGTCGCAGAAGTAGACCCTGAGCCGGGGACTCAGACACTAACTTGCCAAGATTAAACCAGAAGCAGGTCTCTCAAGAGTGGGTAAAATCTGAATATATGTTCCGGATAAGGAGGAACTTAGGAAGAGTCAGTGGCGTCTAACAGCAATTCCTTTGCTTACATCTTCGGAAACAGCTCTATTTCCTTCTTTAAAATCTCCATTTTTCCCTTTCAGGGTTCTTTAGAGGGCGCTGACTACGATTCTTTATGTGGAATGGGACCCGCTCTCAGGGTTTCATGACTGGCCGTTATTTGACACACCAAAGGCACGGCCTAAGAACTTCGCTCAGCTTCAGAGGTCCGAGATTTCGTGGCTCTGGAGATGAGGGATCGGGAGGTCGGTGTCCAGGCAGGAGATCAGCGTGTCGTGGGAGATGGAAGATCTAAGGCTGTGTGCCCAGGGGCCCAAGATCTTTGGGCACAGAGCTTGGAAACAATGGACTTTTAACATTATAATCCAGCAAGTTATTTGTTATGTCTTCCCTCTTGCTGTGAAACAGAGGCACCGCTTTCTCCCCTATTAGGGAGAGAGAGAGCCTGTGGTATGTCGAGTACTGGGTAAATGAGCAGTTTTTGGAGCAGCTGCAAGACTTGTCTTTGCTGTGCTTTGCTCACGCTTGAGTGCACAGTGGTGGTGCCGATGCTTTTTGTTGCCAGTGGGGGAAGGGAGATCATTGCTTGTTGCCACTTACATGCAGGAGGGAGGGGAGCTATGGGGGATTGGGGTTCAAACACTTTGCGGCACGCCTCTGTTTTTTGTGGATGGTTGCGAAGAAAAAGCATTTCAGGATGTGTATTGTATGCATTGCTCTGCCATTAAATGTACCTTTGAATCCTTTGAATTTGGAAGCTGTTAGAGTAAACCAGAAACACAAAAGTACACTGCAGATGCTGTGGTTAAAGCAACATGTACTTCAGCAGGTCGGGCAGCATCCCAAAATGAGCAGTCAATGTTTCGGGCCGAGGCCCTTCGTCAGGACCAGAGTAAACCAGAGTTGTGTAACTGGAAATAGGTGACTATTCAAAAAAATGTGGTGAACTTCTGAGTTGTTTGAAGCAATATAGGTGCTGGGAAAAGTCATTTTCTGGTGTGTTTTACCATATGTTGTGTTTAATTGGCAGCACTATGTACACACACCAATGTATGTATAGCTGGGCATTTTGCACAGTGGCAAAAATTTGTGCGCGCACACACACACGATTTATTTATTCGTTATTAAGAGACGTAGCACAGTGACAGGCCCTTCCGGCCCCATGAGCCCATATCACCTAACTATACCCATGTGACCAATTAACCAACAAACTGGTACATTTATAGAAAATGGAACGCTTGGAGGAAACCCACACGATCACAGCGTGAACATGCAAACTCCTTAAAATCAGCGGTAGAATGGAACTACCGCTATAATAGCATTATGCCAAGATCTACCCTACCATGCTGTCCCTGTTATGATTCAAGACAGCCACTCACCTACCACTTCAATAAATGTTGGACGTTTAAATGATGGACTGGAAATGAATGAATGAATGAATGAATGAATGAATAAATAAATAAATAGTCATGATGTCAGAAACTTTGGCTAGGCCATACTTAGAATATAGCTTTGCTGCATTACAAGAAGGATGTGAAGGCTTGTTGAGGGTTCCAAAGAGGTTTACCAGGATGCTGCCTGGATTAGAGTATAAGCTTTAAGGGAAGGTTGGACAAACTTGGGCTGTTTTCTCTTGATCATCAGAGGCTGAAAGGAGACCCGAAGGAAATTTATAAAACTGTGAGAGGCTTAGATAAACAGCTAATATCTTCTACCCAGAGTCAAAATGTCAAATAGTAGAGGGTATAGCTTGAAAGTGAGAGGGGTTACGTTTCAAAATGTATGGGTCAAATAATTTTATGTAGAGGCTGGTAACAGTTGGTGGTGGAAGCAGTTACGATAGTAGCATTTATGAATCATTTTGATTGGCACATGAATAGTCATGATGCTGAGGGTTATGTGTCATGTGCAGGTGTAAGGGATTTGGTTTAATTTGGTATTATGCATGGTACAGGCATCATGGGCCAAAAAGCCTGTTCTTTTCTCCGAGGTGAATGTAATCTACTTAAATGTATGTCTTCAAGTACTTGACTCTTCTACCCTGCGAAAGGAGATCTGACTATCTTATCTATGCTTCCATGGGCCAAATGGTCGAATTCTGCTCATATACCTCATGGCATTATAGGCTTGTAGTCCCTCTGCATTGTGAGATTGGAACTGCTAATTCTGCTCACGCGCTTGTACTCAGTGACAGTGTTGCCTCAGGTAAGTTCAGACCACGTCCTGGAGGTTTGTCCTTGTTCCCAAAGAGCCACCCATTCAAGAACTGGTTTCCAGTTCCCCAGCTATCCTGCAATGGGCCACAAACTATCTAAACACTGATGGTCACAGTCTAGGGAAGTCCAAGCATATAGGCCATAAGGTTTAATGTGAGGAGAAAATTTAGTGGAGACACGGGGAGCAAGCTTTTCACCAGCAACTACTGGACTTCCCTAGACTGTGACCATCAGTGTTTAGATAGTTTGTGGTAGAGGTGGGTAGAATTACAACATTCAAAGCACATTTGGACAAATATGCAAATAGGAAAGATATAGATATGGTCGAACTGGGAAAGACACCTTGGACACATGATATCACAAGGAAGGCGCACCAGTGTCTTTATTTTCAGGAGGTTTTGGAGGTTCAGTTTGTCACCAAACATTCTAACAATCTTCTACAGATGTACTGTTGGAAGTATCCTGGCTGGTTCATCATGGTCTGCTGTAAGAATAAAAAAGCGGATGAATGTGTGATGCTGCAAAGTGGTGGACCCAGTAGTGGATCCTTCCTCACCATTGGTAGCATCTATAGGAGGTGCTGCCACAAGAAGGCAACATCATCGTCAAAGATCCCCATCATCCGAACTCAGCTCCCTTTAGGCAGGAGATATAGAAACCTAGTCTCACACCATAGGGTTCAAGAACAATAACTTATCTTCAAACATACATTTCTTGAAAATTCAAAACAATCCTGATCTGTAGTTCAGTAACACTGATTGAGCCGCATTGTGTGTTACTTTGACAACTGCTTTGGTGCTGCTTCATGCACCCATGCTGAGCTCGTCAATGTCATCAACTTCCACCTTGACAGTTCTCTACTCTTTCTCATTCTGTTTCCATCACTAGAGACAAACTGTCTCCTGATATCTTCTACAAACCCACTGATTCTCACAACTATTTTGACTATACCTCTTCCCACCGTCTCCTGTAAAAATGTCATTCCCTTTTCACAGTTCCTTTGTCTCTGCTGCATTTTTCCCAAGATTAGGGTTTCCTTTCCAGAACATCAAAGATGTCCTCCTCCTTCAAAGAACAGGATTTCATTTCCTCCACCATTAATGCTACCCTCACCCACATCTCTTCCATTTTCTGAACTTCAGTGCTCACCCTACCTTCCCACTGTTTTAACAGGGATATTCCTCTTGTGCTCACCTATCCATCCAACACTTTGTTTTCTGCAAATTCCACAGGACTTCAACCCAACACATCATTACCTCAAGCCCAGTGTTGGCACATGACCAAGTGGTAAAGCTATTCGTCTAGTGATCTGAAGGTCGCTAGTTTGAGCCTCAGCTGAGGCTGCATGTGTGTCCTGGAGCAAGGCACATGACAACACATTGCTCTGCGACAATACCGGTGCTAAGCTGTATGGGTCCTAATACCCTTCCCTTGGACATCTGTGGCATGGAGAGGGGAGACTTGCAGCTTGGGCAGCTGCTGGTCTTCCATATTTAAAAAAAACCCTGTCCAGGCTTGCACCCTGGAAACTTCTTGCTTACTTTAGTATAATCAGGACAGAGAAAAGGAAACAATGCAGAATATTTGTATAACAATTGCAGAGATAGTATAGGCAGTCAAATAAAGTCCAAGGGTCATGATGAGATAGGTTATGAATCAAAAATTCAACTTCAGCCCATTCAAATGTCTGATAATAGCAGGATAGCTGTACTTGAAGCTGGTGGCACCTGCATCGTGAACCACATGTAGTGCAACATCCAGAATCATTTTCTTAAATCACTTGTTAACTAGTGTTGGGATGTGCAGTTTACAAACTCTGTCATCCTGTTGACAATCAGCTGCAAATTTTCTCTATGGGAGATCACCAGGTGGGGGAAACACTAAGGACATCATTTGGAAAGAAAAAATATTATCTCCACCAATGCTATGGAGTTCCGGTGGCACAATGTCTGAATACACATTTTGCTGTTCTTTACAAAGTTTAAGATAAACCAGCATTCAAATGAAATGGATCCCAGGATTTTTAGAGAAGATCACAGGATTTACAACATGAAGTTATAGCTGCAAATGTTAGCTTAAAGAATAAGCAGTATATAGGACAATTAACCAAATAATGACCCACCAATTTAAAAATTGGAGAGGGAAGCATTAATCAGTTCACCCTGTAAGCACCCTTTAATTTGCAAGCTACAGACTCAAAGCACTAATCATGTCTTACTTCCCATCATT
The DNA here is from genome assembly GCF_030144855.1 of Hypanus sabinus. Lineage (NCBI taxonomy): Eukaryota > Metazoa > Chordata > Chondrichthyes > Myliobatiformes > Dasyatidae > Hypanus > Hypanus sabinus. The sequence goes on along the minus strand of NC_082710.1, from coordinate 153,390,980 downwards.
TCTCCAATATTTCTGCCCCATTTACAGTGTCTATCAAAAGTATTCACCCCCTTAGAAGTTTTCATGTTTTGTTTTAAATTGGCTTTTTTGACACTGATCAACAGAAAAAGACTGTGTCAAAGTCAAAACAGATCTCTACAGTGATCTGAATTAGTTACAAATATAACACACAAAATAATTGATTGCATAAGTATTCATTCCTCCCCCCCCCCCTTTTAATATGACACACCAAGTCATCATTGGTGCAGCCAATAGGTTTTAGAAGTCACACAATTAAATGGAGATCTGTATTTGGAGACCTGTGTGGCGTCCACATGTTTCAACTGATTGTAGTAAAAATAATACCTGTATCTGGAAGGTCCAACTCAGTATCCTGGCAAAAACTACATCATGAAAACAAAAGAACAACTCCGCGAAAATGTTATTGAAAAGCACAAGAAAGAAAAGAAACAGGTGCAGAAAACCTCAATTTTCCAAAGGATACTGAATCCCTGGTTAAGAACGGTGCCTAACAGGAATGAATTGGGCACTAATGGAGCATAAGAAATGCAAGATAACTCTGAAGAAATTAACTTAAGTAGTTGGATAGACATGGACTGATTAACCATGGCAAGTTATGTCCAACCAGAGTTATAGCTTTTCAAGTTACCGAGGAAGTTACTGAAGGCAATGCAGTGGAGGTTATTTACATGGACTTTTAGTAAAGCATTTGACAAGGTCCCACATGGGAAGTTGGACAAGTAGGTTCAGTTGCTTAGTGCTCAAGATGAGGTAGTAAATTGGATTAGGCATTGGCTTTGTGGGAGAAGCCAGAGTGGTCAAAGATGGATGTCTCTCTGACTGGAGGCCTGTGACTAGTTGAGTGCTGAAGGGATCTGAATTGGGTCCATTGTCATCTATCTCAACAATCTGGATGATAACATGGCTAGATGGAACAGCACATTTGCAGATGAAACCAAGATTGGAGGTGTAGTGGGCAGCAAGGAAGGTTATCATGGAGAAATAAGCTGGAAAATAAGATAAAATTTGATGCACACAAGGTGTTCCACTTCAAAAGGGACCAATCAGCGTAGGTCCTACACAGTGGCTAGTAGGGAACTGAGTGTGATATCACAAAGATCTGGTAAAACAGGTCCAAAATCAGTTATAAGTAGCATTGCACATATACGATCATAAAGAAAGCTTTTGGCACATTGTACGTTATGTTGAAGTTGTACAACAGTGCTGAAGCCTAATTTGGAGTATTGTCTACAGTTTCAGTCACTTACCTACTGGAAAGTAAGGTTGACAGTACAGAAAAAAGGAAAAGTCTGACTAGCTAGGACTTCATTTTCTGGAGCATTGAGGAGGGTTTCATAGTTATATAAAATTATGAGCGGAATGGATAGTATGATTGAGGTGGAACCTGTCCCATTGGAACATCTTTCATCCCCAACACTGCCCCAATAATTCAAGCTCACTTTTCCTACAACAATCTTTGAAACACATAATTAGCTCTCTGGTCTGTCTTAACCTGCACCATGCACATGGCTCAGATAACATGCCACATATTATCACCTTTTTGGTTCTTCATTTCAATTTGGGGTCAGATTCTGCTGAGAGTATTCTTTTCACATGTTGCATATGTTGTTTGAAAATAAACTAACAATTAGTTTAATTAACTAACAATGCTTAAATTCATGACTTTGGAAATTAATGTTTTGAAAAATAAAAGCAAATTAGATCCATTTCCCTCAGGTGTACACAATATCTTCTGTTACTCTTAATCTCACCCGATTCCATGGAAATTGTGCTCATCTTAACTTGTCGAATGAAAAGCATCTAAACCAACAAATCAATTTAACTGACACAGTTTTAAAGAACATTTTTACTGTACAGCATTGAGAACTCAAGGTTTAACAAATACATTGTCACATACAAGTTGTTAACTGCTACATGAGGTTCAATTCTACAAATAACAAAAAAAAAACAAGAACGGACTGTAGAAAAAAAACTTTACAGATTAAGATAAAAAATAAAAATCACCTTTACATTAAGAAACATGCTTCTCAATTGTGCATCTTTATATATACAATACTTGTTAAAATCTCACTCTACACTCTTGTACCTGCATCAACAGGCACATTGGTTCAGTCTTTACAATATAAAACATAATTATTTTGTAACAAAATAAATAAAACACCACATAACTGGATGAAAAAAGATTAAATTTAGCTGTCAGCTTTTCATGTAACCTTTGCAGAAATGAAGACTACAACTAAACTGTACACATTAAAAACAAGATCACCCCTCCAAACTAGGTTGTGCGTGCACCATGACGGCACCAAGTAGGAGGATAACCAGCACGACTATCCAATCAGCCTACTCCAAACCAAAGAGGAGAAATAAGATAGGCACAAAGCAATTGCTTACACACTGTGCACGGACCAACACCACCTTGGTATAGCATTACTGCTCTGCATTCAAGTACTGGATGTGGAAAGAATAAAAATGGGCAGAGCACAAGCCCTTCTGCTCATGTTCAGTTGATTACTGTTCCCTCCCTCCCACATGCTTCTCAACCAAACCAGAAACTCATTGTTACTGTGACCATTCACAGCTAAGATGGAACTTCATCTTCCAGCCATATTAAAAGATGCAAAGAACTAAAATCTCAAAAAAATTCAAAATACTTCCTTTGAAGATTGCTGCATTACATGGGTTTCAGATTGACAGTTCAGAGACCAACAGCTTAAAATGTTTTCAAAATGGAAAAACACCTTCCAAAACAAAACTGCTTACAGCAACTCTACAGGTGGGTTCAAAACTGCTCGCCCCGCATACTGAATTCTCTACGATTTTGCACAAGAGGACTCTGTTCAGAGGCTGCAGTCTCCTTTGACCTGGCCGAGATGCCTCAACTGAAGATGGAAGAGGAACCAAGCAACAGGCTTAAGAACCCCATAGCACCCTCCCACACCCCAACTCCAGTCCCCACTTGGCCCCAAATACAGCACACATTTTGGAGACAGATGGGTTATGAGATCTAGTTCATGTGTTATGGAGTGGATAATTCTCTATCAGGTCTGTCCTCGTGATGCATCACATGTGTATTTTTTTTTAATCCTTTCCTTTTTTGTAAAAAAAATAATCACATCAAACCATGTACACTGCAGTCAGTAACGATGGGCACATGGGGACAGGATACCTCCCAAGTCTGGTTCATACTTCTTCTGACCCCGCAGATTAGTTCGAACCAACCCAAAACTAATTTCCTCAAAAAGAAACATGCGAGAGCAGCCGCCAACTCTAACCAGAGTCAGAATCACTAGTGTCTGATGAACTTGATCCGCTGGAAGTGCTACTGGTGTCAGATCCCGATGAACTGCTGCTGCTGGCACTGAGCCGTGAAGGACCCGCTGGCTGAACTGGATCCGGCTTCTCAGTTGCTACAAAAAGAAATCTCATTTAAAACTCCTCTCACCAAATATTCAATATAAAGAATCAATTATCACAATGAACTATGCGGCCAATGGGCATATTATACCAACTCTAGAATATACAGTTTCTCACCTCAAGAATCTGAAGAGAATTAATGTAAGAAATAAAAATGGGATCGATGTAGGATTTATATGGGTGGTCAATCTCTTGTCACACAACTCAGTGTGCAGAATTCAATGTGGTTATGACATACTCAAATGTCGCCCAATAGCCTTCTAACACTCAACCTTTTCTGAGCTGTCAATGTTGTTTAAGACTTGCAGAGTGTGAACTACTTGAAATATTTTATCATTGTGCTCAACCTATTATCAATAAATCCAAACAAACCTGTACACAAACTGCAGCCTGCTCACAACCCACATCTAATTAAAAGCCAAATGCATATTTTGAATCAAGTTTACATTACTGTAGATTACCTAATAAAAACAGGGACTCAAAAGGAACATCAGATGAATTTGATTATCAGACATACCTTTCTTAGGAGGTTTTTTACTTGGATTCAGCTGGCCACTCACATCCTGTAGGCGCTTTTCTAACTCTTTCTTCTTCTCCATGGCCAGCTCCTCCTTGGTCTTTCCTGCTTGCTTTTTGGCTGGAATATCAAATGCAATTGTTGAAATCAACAATCGGGGTAAAAGACTTGATTAATTCTAAGTTCAGGGACACCTTTCAGAAGGGAAACATTTTTCATCCTAAATCACACTTAAATGGTGCTGAAAAACTGAGTTCTTGATACATTCCTGTTCTACGCTACTATCGGGTAGTAAGTTTCACTTTCAATGCAACAACGTGGGTAAAGTCTAAGCGAGAAACATACAACCAAGGAAGAGGGTAGTATTACAGGCAATAGCATTTTTATTCTCACAAGCCTGGCATCTTTATCCCAGGGATTAGAGATGCCCAGATTCCTTTAAGGTTATTATGGCCAGGGGAGCTAGAGGGGATAAGCTCCCACTACCTATTAAATGCTCCCAATGGTGTGCATCTCAAATAGTCTCTGACAACCAAGTCCATCTTCTAGCCTTCAAGTGAGACTTAGCTACTAAGTCTGGTGGAAGAGTTTCTACTGACAGGAGGGTTAAAGGCAGGTAACTGGCATCTTACAACCAGTTGCTTTGGACAGATTAAGCTCGTCAGCCATGTTTGGCAGCTCATCTAGAAATAAAACTCCAATCTTAAAAGCAGCTATACCAATTCATGGGAAATACTTCAGGAGTAAACCCTGAAAACAGTGGGAGAGAGAAATCAGGAGTTGGGAGTCTCGTAAGGCAGTCCTATACTGAGTTTAAAACTGACCAGCAATTTCAGCAATGCTGTTGATGCCAAACTGTATTGGTTCTCTGGATTATCAGCTGCATGCACAACACCTTGCTCTCCATTATCATATGGTCCTAGTTTGCGTACTGGCTTACATGCCCTGCAGACAGCTGGAATGCATGACGGTCTCTTGAGGATCACTGGTCTGGCAAGTGCTCGGCAATAACGCCCTAGAAAGGCCACTGCTGTAGATGGCGCACAATGTAGCCCCATACTGAAGAGACTGTTAATGCAGCGGGGAGGAGGTTAATTATATTAAGTGGGTTACTTTGTCCCAAGTGGCATTGAAACAATACTGTTGAAAACACACTCATCCACATAAGTAAATCACAATTTTGAAGTACTACACGTACAACAGACATTGGAAAGTCAGGAGCCAGTCTCTGACCTTTTTTCTTCTATACCATTCTCCCAAGTCATTTAAGCTACAGTTCCCTTGAATGTACAGCACTACAGAACAATATGTAAACTTTCCAACTGACATGAAAACATTTTTATACCCTCGACCAGCCAATCCCTCGGAATCTCCTTTTTGACACCCTCAATTTAACTTTAAACGCTAATGCTAGAAGGCCACAGCAGGCAGTCCCCAAATTACAGCAGCATCGGGAACAGAAGTTTGTCAATACATATTCATAAATTACTTGCAGATACAGAATAATGTTGCATTATTTTTAAAATCACCTTTCATTTCCTGACAGATGCACAGACATTCCACTTTCCTATAACTTTTGAATCGAGCTTTTTATAGCAATGGAGAACCTTCTTTTAACATGGGAAAATATGCATTTCCCAAATTGCCCAACTGCTGTTGATGTGACCAGCAAATACAATTTACCAGAATAGTAAGGAGAGGCTGAAAACTGGTCTCAATATCAGAAACACTCAAACTGTAGCACACTTCAAACTTACAGTAAGGTTTTCGAGGTTTCTTCCGTAAACAGGACATTACATAACGTTCAAGCTCCCGAAGAGTGGATGGTTTAAGAGTTTCAAAGTCTATCTCGATTTCATCAGGATTAGAGTCTCGAAGTGAAGGTTCCCTTGACTGGATGATGTGTACCACACGACCAAGCTTGTCACCTGGCAGTTTGTTAATGTCCAAACTTAACTGCCGTTTTTCATCATATGTCATGGGTCTGCAGTTATCTTCCTCTTCAGAATCATAACCAGGTGGTGGTGGTGGCGGCGGTGGAGGAGGTTGCTTTGCCTTCTTAGACTGCCTATAAACAAGCCCAAAAATGCAACATTAAATAAAATCTTCTCTCGCAAGTAACAAAGTACCCAATTCTTGAATTGCACCAGTCATTGACAAAGGAATGGCAGTTGAAACTCTGGCATCAAAATATAGAACAGCAATATTAAAGGGGAGCAAGTCCAGTCACCAAATACTGTTATCACCCCATTATGTTCCCAGAACAAGCACCCACTTACTACGGTGCACAAAAGTATATGCTTCATGATACCTCTATATATAAAGTAACCCAACGTTAATTTTTAACCTATTTGTAGATTTTTAAAAACTAAATCTAAAAAAAGTAATATTGAAATTTCAACACAATTCAGTCTAGTGTTAATGCCAGTCAAGTAACACTCACTTATTGTTACCACCCGAACTGCTGCCTCCAGATGCCTTTTTTGACTGTTTTTTCGGTGCTGCTTTTGATTTGGATGGCTTAAGCAGTTTATCCTCTTCATCTTTCATCTTGTGCTTCTCTTTCTTCTTCTTTTTATCCCTCTTTTCTTTCTTGTCCCGCTTTTTCTTTGGTTTGGACATAGGAGCCTGGGACAGTGCTGCTAACTGCTCATGAACAGCTCTTAGCTACAAAAGGAAAGATCATTTCATTACAGTTCATCCTAAAACGTAGCTCTACCTTTCTTCTGGAAGAAGTTGCATGAAGAATACAACCTAAATTTATTTCCTATTGGCCCAAGACAGAAGTGCTAAATTGAAAAATATTTGCAGAAGAATAAATTTCTCAAATTAGCCCTTAAAATGAAAGCGTGGAGCAAAATTAAGGAAACTGGACTTTTTCCTGTTTCTGCTTGAAATGGCAAGTCAGTCTTATAGCTAAAAGACCAACTACCCTCATTCTTAAAAGTAGTGAGGCACATGAACCTAACCACATATGCATGTAGAGATTCGGAATATGAGGCAGCACAGTAGTGTAGTGGTTAATGTAACATTTTACTGCGCCAGAGATTGAGGTTCAATTCCAAACACAGTAAAAAAAAATTGTACTTTCTTCCCATATTCATGGATTTTCTCCAGGTACTCCAGTTTCCTCTCTCATTCCAAAGGTGCACATGTAAGTAAGTTGTGGGCATGCTACGCTGGTGCTGGAAGCAGAGACACCTGCGGGCTGCTCCCAACAAATCCTCTGACAGTTTGTCATTGACGCAAAACAATGCACTTCACTGTATGTTTCAATAAACGTCTTTTCAAAGGCATTAGTTATATGTGTCACATATAGTTACATCGGTGAAACAAGTCCCAACAAATAAGTCAATAGTATTAGTCTGTACCTGCTCCTGTAGTTCTGCCAAACGGTTAGCTCGCTCTTCTTCAGAATCATCGGAGCTCTCAGTGTCTGACGAGCTCCCACTACTACTGTTACTGGAAGAATCAGATGATGATTTTGACACAACAGGAGGGAGAGTAGTTGGTGCAGGTGGAGGTGTGAAGTCCATAGGCTCATCTGGCATCTTGGCAAAGCGGAATTCAAAGACATCCTGAAATGAGAATAAATGGAACTTCTTTAGCCAAGTGACTGGTGCACACCATGATGCAATTCAGTAAGGAAATGATAGCTTCAAATGTCAAGAACATACAAGGTGCCTACAACGTTTAAAAAAAATCTGTAGAGAATAAGCCTAACAACAAAAGAGTAAAAGGATAAAAGGAGGGCAAAGGAAGAAGTATACTTTGGTAACAAGGGAAATTTGAAGATCATTAAAGGCAGGTAAATACAGCAAAAATAAATGCTGATAACTGAAATTCCATCAAGCTGGCTGGTAAACCAAAAAAGTACTTATGTTGGTTTGGCAAGCAAATACAAACGCATAGGTAGAAATGTCAAGATCACAAAGTACAGCTGAACATTGCCAAGACTACAAATCAGAACCAAATAACAAAGGGGTGGTGAGAAAGCCCAGTTTGGCTGCAAAATTATGATCAACAAAACACATAGCAGAATACATCAAATCAACACTATTGCCTCATTGGTATAGATATTTAAAATTTACCAGCTGAATCTAAACCTGCAAGTGTTGGGCTAAACTATTCAAAAAGATGAACCTACTTAAAGATACAGCACAGAACAGACTCTTTAAGCCCAATGAGCCAGACCACCCAGCAACCCACATTAACACTAGCCTAATCACAGGACAATTTACAATGGCCAATTAACAGACATCTTTGGACAGTAGGCGGAATATAAAGCACCCAGAGGAAACTTACATGGTCACTGTGAGAATACAGAAGCTCCTTACGAATTGAACTCAACACCCCAAGCTCTAAAAGCATTGCATTAATAGCTACACAACTGTGACACCCATGCCACAAACAACAAAAAAAAACTTGTAACTGGCCATCTGCACATTTCCAGCCATTTTCATCTCTGCATTCCAAGATCTAGAACATTTCGCCTCTAGTTAGTGTCATTTGATGCTCTAAGACAGGCCACTATTCAAAATAAAAAGCAGACAGTAACAAAGAAAAATAAATCAGCTTATTAAAACATACATTCCTCTTACACCAAAGGTGAAAGTACCTGCAACTTCCTGGCCATGGCAACCACATCATGATCAGGCGGATTATACTTGTAACAATTCGAAAACATTAATCTCACATCAGCTGCAAATTCCTGTGCATCCTGGTATTCACGCTCATCCATTTTCCTCTAAGAGGAAAGACAAAAGATATTTAACAAGCTGCACCACAGGAATAGAGTGCAGCTTTATCTGCCAACAGCACATTAAAATAGAAACTGATGGGATTACTCATCTTTTCATTCAAATCTAAACATTTTATTAGCACTCTTAACTTTAAGTAGGTTCTATGACAGGATAAATTTTACATTGAACTTATTCCTTCCATTATGTACGTCAGCCTGAAACGTCGATTGTACTCTTTTCTTAGGTGCTGCCTGGCCTGCAGAGTTTGGCCAGCATTTTGAGTGTTGCAAGGCCAACACCTATATTTATAATGAATGTTTACTTGTAAGCACTATTTTGCAACTTTACTGCAATAATTATATTCATCATAAAATATGTATCAAAAGTAGTTTATCAGGCACTCAGCCATTTTATATACAATTAGACATGATGGGCAACTTTAGATCGATCATTCTACACAGAAAGCCACAATCTTACAGTTTTTGAAGTAAAATTCCAATTAACCAAATAGTATAACTGTTATAAATTAAAGTACCAAATACACACTATTTCCACAAATACTTTCAAATTTCAGCAATTAGAAGTTACCAAACAGGGAAAACGGCACTAAAAAGAATTACACAACTTAATTATGTTTGGAAGTATAGAGAAGGCCCAAAACTAGGATGTCATGCCTTCTGTAAAAGTCAAAAGAAACAAGGGTGAATCTCAATTTCGAGGAACACCAGTGCCGTGCCACGGTGCTAAGATTCCACCATGAAGAACAGCAGGTAATTCTACGTACCTAGCACGTGGCTGAATTTTGTTCACAGTACACTTTAATTATTCCTGTCTAAAAGTTCAACGTTATCTGTACCTTTTTTTTTGAAAAACGTTAACACCGGAATTATTCTAGTTTCAATGTTCAGGCTATCTGCATCTTCTAATACTGCTACTTGAATTTATGAATCATAGCTCAGACTTTTCTGAGCTGTTAGCAGTTCATTCAGCTTGGAAAAGTTGCATTGTCCAAAGGAACAGAAGGATCTGAATAAGAACTTGAAATGTTTCCACGTATTTGCATACGATCAAACAAATGTGCATACACCCATTTCCAAGCAAGAGTATGTAGCAGTATGCCGAGAAATTCAGTTATAAAGGTACAGTGAAACCTGCATTCAGTAGTCATCTTTGAGACTAAAGGGAAAAAAAGGTTGATTAAACTTGAAGTTCATCCCATGAAAAATTACTAGTTTCTTTTTGTTTTAAAGAAACAAAAACTGTTACCTCAATGGTAGAGAATTGCTTACAGTGGGAGCTAGACAATTAATTTTGTGAGAAAAGCACTTTGCTGAGAAACAGAACCATGAAGATAGGAACCAGTTGAGTGTACAGGTTTCACTGTATCCAAGTATAAACAATATGATGATTTGAGAATGTGTTGCTTGGATGCAACATACTTTTATAGTACTCAGGTCCATGGGATGCTTGATAATATCATGGTAGTCATGAAGCCCAAGAGCTTTGGCATCCACAGGTTTATAGAAGGGCCAAGCATACGCTGCATGTTTCTTTGACAGAAGCTCCTTCAAGATGCCATTGCAGTACTTCAGCTGTTCACTCAGTTTGCCTTTTTTTGAACTCTGATGCTGCTGGGAATCTGGCAAGTCTTTCTTTGGTGGTTTGATTGGTCTGCCACTCTCACGCCTAACTGGAATCTTTGCAGCTTTGCTTTCAGTTACCGAAGGAGATGACTCGCCACTTGTAGTGACAACTGAGGTGGTTGGAGTTGTTGTATCTGCTTTCCTCTTCACTCCTTTCTTCTGTAAAGAAGAGAATCTATTACTCATGGTAATTGCATTATTGCCCACAATGAATAAAGTAGCAAACTTTTCTCCACAAAGTCCACTAAAAATAAAACTATAAGGTAACAGCCTACGCTTTGCAGTCACAAGCTTACAAACCCCATGGAACAGATTCTATAAAGAACCAACTACGCATTTCTCCAAGAGCCTCCAAATACTAATGTAAGCGATTTACAATTTTTAACAAATGGTCCATCAATGATCAACCTGAAGGTATAATAGTTTTAAGCCCCTTATCCAAAAGGATTATTACAGGAATGAAGGATTAACACATGAAAAGCGTTTAATGGTGTTTAGAAATACAAGGGGAAAGCTCAATGAAACTTGAAATGCCTAGAGTGGATGGGGAGAGGACATTTGCTATAGTAGGACCAGAGGGCACAGCATCAGAATAGAGTGACATCCCTTTGGAACAAAAATGAGGAATTTCTTTAGCCAGAGGATGCTGAATCTGCACAATCATATTTAAAGTGGAGGCTGACAGGTCCAGGTTCTCGATTAGTAAGAGCGTTAAAGGTAATGAAGGCAAGACAGCAGAAGTGTGGTATTGAGGGATAATGAACCAGCCATGATGGAATGACAGAGCAGACCTAATGGACCAAATGAAAATTTCCAAAGCCTCCACCCAGTTAGGAACATAATTATAGCAAAGTAACCACTGCCATCACTTAAAGGGTTGATAATCTTCCTCTGGCATGTCAATCCATTACTTGCAAAGTATGTACAACAAAAACCTAAATAGGTAAATGAAAGCATCATATACAAGACCGATCTGCCACAAAGCACAAATTAGGACAACTTATCTGAAATAAAATTATTCAGCAAGAGAGGACAAAACTCAAAGGCAGAACTAATACTTCTTTTTTAGGAAACAGGTTGTTTCAAGTGCCCCCATGATAGTCACCGAGAAGAAACTACAAAATAACGTAACATTTTGCTAATATTTTAATTATTATTACAAAAACAAATTATAAATAACCACTGAATTACTGCTGGAAGCTCATTTCCCAACATTCCTCATAACAAGACATTAGATCACATTATACATGTTGAAAGCTACTTGCTTTCAAAGCACTCTTCTCTCCAGCAACACCACACCACCCAATCCTCCACCTTCAACTATGAGACCTGCTTACCTTTGTGACAGGTTGTGCAGGAGGTGGTACTGCTAAAGCAGACTGAGGTGGTGAATGCGAGGACTTGTGTACAGTGGGTGTAGATATAACTGAAGTCTGAGACATTTCAAGCACAGGTGTGGGTACTTCTGGTGTTGGAGGAGAGTAGGCAGTTGGTTGAGACGCAGACGATACCATAGGGACTTGAGATACAGTCACTCCTCCAGGAGCAGAAGGCACACCTGTAGAAAGGCACCAATTAATATTCAAAAACTCAATGCAACACAACTATTTATTTGGTATATTTTAAATGGACTTCAATCCTCCTCCCCCCCCCACAAAAAATAAATGTATTCAAACCCCGCCTCTGTTACTAAAATGGGCAACATCCATTTTCAGAATTCAAGGCATGATCATGTTCCTAGAATCCTCTAGTAACCAACATCACCTGGTGACAAAACGTCAGCAAGGAGACAGTTACAAGATAAAACTCTAGGATCAGTTGACACGCATGTGTTCATCATAAAATGGCACAGCATCGATTCCCTTCCCATTTTCATTCAATTCTATAATGGATTAAATAAAAATCTTCAGTATGGATAAGAGGATAGTAAAACGTATTAATGATCGCATCTGACATATCGGGATGTTTATTGTGAAGTCTACTTATTCATAAAGAAAACAAAAAATAAGCAGATCAAAAAGTCACACATCTCCACGCAGAATTAGTGTTTTGTCCAAAACTACTACTGGACTACAAATCCTAATGTGGCATGTAGTCAACATAAATTATCAATTAAAACTATCTTAAATAGATGACAGATGAGAATCTGGTCACAGACGAGATATGCTAAGGTTCTGCCTTTGACTCTTGCACCAGCTCATGCATACTTAAAGCTGCATTTAAAATAGTTATTCAGTGGGTGTTTAGTTAACTTGAAAAAAGGCAAAAATAACAGTGAAAATTACAGCATTTGATATTCATGAATTTAGTAATTGACAGTTTACTTCATCCTACAGGCAGAACTAGGGATTGTGGTGGCAGCATAGGACTAGCATGTGCAGAAATGTACACCTTAAGGGAAAATGTAACTGAGAAGGCAGCGTAGCAGTTAGATCAACGCTATTACAGCTCGGGGCATTGGAGTTCAATTCAGTGTCATCTGCAAGGAGCCTGTACATCCTCCCCATGGAATGTGTGGGTTTTCCCCAGATGCTCCGGTTTCCTCACACCATGTAGGCGAACTGGTTATTGTAAATTGTCTTGTGAGTAGGTTAGGGTTAAACGGGGTTGCTGGGGCAGTGCTGCTCGAAGGGCCAGAAGGTCCTTCTGTGCACCGTATAACTAATGTGCCTCAGGGATCTGTACTGGGTCCAATGTTGTTTGTCATATACAGTAATAATCTGGATGATGGGGTGGTAAATTGTATTAGTAAGTATGCAAATGAAACCAAGGTAGGTGGCGTTGTGGATAATGAAGTAGGTTTTCAAAGCTTGCAGAGAGATTTAGGCCAATTAGAATAGTGGGCTGAACGATGACAGATGGAGTTTAATGCTGGTAAGTGTGAGGTGCTACATTTTGGTAAGAATAATCCAAATAGGACATACATGGCAAATGATAGGGCATTGAAGAATGCAGTAGAACAGACTGATCTAGGAATAATGGTGCATAGTTCCCTGAAGGTAGAATTTTTTTTATGGATAGGGTGGTGAAGAAAGCTTTTGGTATGCTGGCCTTTATAAATCAGAGCATTGAGTATAGGAGTTGGGATGTAATGCTAACATTGTACAAGACATTGGCAAGGCCAAATTTGGAGTATTATGTACAGTTCAGGTCACCGAATTATAGAAAAGATGTCAGCAAAAGAGAGAGAGTACAGAGATTTACTAAAATGTTACCTGGGTTTCAGCAACTAAGTTACAGGGAAAGGTTGAACAAGTTAGGTCTTTATTCTTTGGAGCGTAGAAGGTTGAGCGGGGACTTGACAGAGGTATTTAAAATTATGAGGGGGATAGATAGAGTTGACATGGATAGGCTTTTTCCACTGAGAGTAGGGGAGATTCAAACAAGAAGACAGGAGTTGAGTTAAGGGGCAAAAGTTTAGGGGTAACACGAGGGGGAACTTCTTTACTCAGAGTGGTTGCGGTGTGGAACGAGCTTCCAGTAGAAGTGGTACAGGCAGGTTCGGTATTGTCATTTAAAGTAAAATTGGATGGGTATATGGACAGGAAAGGAATGGAGGGTTATGGGCTGAGTGTGGGCCAGTGGGACTAGGTGAGAGTAAACGTTCGGCATGGACTAGAAGGCCCAAGATGGCTTGTTTCCGTGCTGTAATTGTTATATGGTTATATAAATAAATTAACAAATGACTACAATCCACAAGCAATGTACACAAACCAGTAAGGAATTATGCCTCTATTGTGCCAGCGGAAGGGAATTTCAGATTAAATTGAAAAGGTAATGAAGGCAAGATCTAGTCACTATCCCTCTCAAGATCAGTAAAATGTAAATATCTAAGAGGAATCAAGTTCAAGGAGTTAACTTAAAGAACAGGACCAAAAGATGGAATCTGAACTAATCAAGCCACAAACAAAATGGATGTAGTGATAAAGTTATGTAATTAAGAGAAAAACCTATGAACAAAACAGAGCAGAACAAGTGTGACCCAAGTGTTGAAAACACTATACAGAGTACATGCAGTAAACTAAATAACCAGTTCCAAACTAACAGACTTGGAGAATGTAACAAAGCAACCATTAGTAATGGATGACTGATGGGGCCTTGGCTCTTTGTTCTGATACAGATTCTATCAAGACTGAACAAACAACAAAAAGCGAAACGGTGAATGAGGAAGGTGGTAGGAAATAGTTGTGTAGATGTGGCCTCTAATTAGATTATGTTCTCTTACTAGAGGTAATTTGAGGAACAAGTATTCCAGGGAAAACATGGTTAGAAGGTTAATGCGGGTAACTCTCCTAGCAGCAGATGCAACATGAAGGCCTCCAACTGCAGATTCCAGGCCAGCAGGTATCAAAAGCCTAGTTCCGGGGCAATTTAAAGTTTTATAGATTGATAGTATGAAGCAACGTGATACCAAGAAAGCAAAATTTCATTGTTAGCTAGGCAATGCATGAACATGCAATGATGCTCAGTTTATATACTTGAGGCAAGAGATCTAGACTCCCAACCTATAACTAAGAAACAAATTTAAAGAGTAGAAGATGCTGACAATTAGAAACTCAATAGTAAGACAACACAAAACTTCCAAGGTGCACAACTAGCATAGTGCTTTGTTTATCAAAACGATCCCTTGAGAACAGAACTCCGGATGATGTAAATCAAAATATGGACATTGCAACAGACATGTTGACCGATTATTCTGCTTCAAATTTTACAAGCAAAGATTCCAGACATCAAGAAATAAGAATATTGTTGTTAAAGAATGACAAACACTGAAGAATTTGATGGAAAAGGCCACATATGAAGGTTCCAATTTCAATCAGGAGACATTTGAAGTATAGATGAAAGTGTTGAATAGCAAAGACACAAATATACAAATTGACAAAGCTATGACAATGAAATTTGGCCTAAATACAAAGTCATCCATACTGGAAATGGCTACATCTGTAGTGTCTAAAGAGTGAGAAGCTAGATTCAGTTGTGATTCGGGGGTCAAGGTACAGATTAAAATGTTACAGGTCCAGAAAATAATCAAATAAGCCAATAGAAGGCTGGCCTTACAGGACTGGAACACAAGCGGGTAGAAGCTACGCAAATCCCTGGCTACACCACACCTGGAGTACTGCGAGTAGTTCTGGACACCACACTTTAAGATGGACATATTGGCCTTGAAGGGAAGTGCAAAAGATTTATCAGAATGGCACACTAACTTTAATTGTTTAATTATAAAGGAAAATTATACAAATCAGGAATGCATTTAACAGGTGTTTAAGGGGAAAGCTAATTTAAGTTTAAGATAATAAAACCAAAATGCTGGAAACACACAGCTCTGTGGAAGACGGAACAGACAGCATTTCAAGTTGAAGATTCTCAGCTGCCACTGTTCCCAAATTTATGCAAGTAACAAAAAAAAGGCATCATTTGATGCCAATGCATTGCCCTTACCCCCTGTCTTGCGGCCTTTAGAATGTTTTGACTTTGGAGCTGGTGTTAGTTCCACTTCCTCCTGGGGCATCTGCGCCACTTTCTGTAGAAAAAGTTTCTCCAGAGTCTGAGCCATCAGCACAATATCATCTGTAGGCTGTGAACAACAGGTAACAAAAATTACACCTCCCCAGAAATCTCTTCATTAATATCACACTATATTCAAAACGTAACCAAACTAAATTTAAAACTCTAAAATCTCCAATTAATCATTGTTAATAGAAAGCTTCAGTGAACTGGAGAAAGCGTTTACCTTGTTGTAAATGTAACAGTTAGTAAACATTGTGTTGAAGTCTTGCATGCACTCACTGGCACTCCAGTAATAATTATTTTCCAAACGTTTCTTGATAGTACCCATATCCATTGGCTGTTTGATTATCTTGTGGTAATCCTGCAATAAAATGAACTTTCTGTGAAGCTTTCCAAACATTACTTACATTAACATTTTCTCATCCCAAATGAGGAAACAGCTAAAAAAAAGTCATTTTAGACAGTAAATTCATGATTACCAAATTTACTTTAATTTAATCTAATTACCCAGTTTCCATAGTGGGGTGCTTTAACTTGCTTCTCTGGGTTCAGCTCTTTACTTCAGACTTAATCAATTAGCTTAAATCACAAAATTACAGCAGTGGTCCAAAGTTAAGAAAAAAAAAATCATGAAGATCCCCACCTAGGCTTCACAAAATGTTGACTCCAAAAAACTGGTTCAGCAGTATCGCCTGTCTATTTTGGCATAATCCCAAACAATGCAATATATTACCCGAGTGCATAATTATGAAGAACTGTTCAAGGTGTGGACATCAGAATGATGCTTATTCAAAGAGTGGGGAACTGTTTCCCATGGCCCAGTCATAGTGATATGCCAAAAATCATTGATAAACTTCACATTTCTAGTCTTAAAACTGGTGTTTTTCTCTACAATATTGGTATAAATTTTATTTCTTCTGCAAGCTACTTGAAATATGCCACACTAGAAAGCCTTTCCAACTATTTCAAATTGCCTGTTAATATGAATGAGTATGATAAATAACACACAGATTTGCCTGTATTGTTTATTCTCTCATGCAAGGCAAATTAAAATTGCCAAGTGAAACCCGAGTCACAATTTAACGGTAACTGACAATTCATCATTGCAGGAGCATAACAGCATTTCCCAAGATAAATAATGGAACAAGCCAGGAAATGAACTTGATTTGGGTTCAATCACAATCTTACCAATAGCAAATCTGCATAGACTCAGCATTACTTATGCATTTTCAAAGCAAACCCAATATATCCAAAGCCTTCAGCCAATTACAGCAATGCAATACAATATACAGCTCCTTTCCACTATGTTGACAGCAACTATTTTCATAAGACAGCATCACACACCCATCATGCTCCAGGAACAAACATCACTAACAAAGCAACCAGGTAAATAATTAGCTTTGGGGGTCAGCTGACATTACCTGGAAGCAGTAGTTTTCTGACCCTATTGCAAGGAATTTAAAGCTTTAATGTTAAATATGCAAAAGTTTGGCTAAGGGGCACAATCCTCAAGGCAACTATATTCTCCAAATTTCACGACATGCAGATGATAATAAATCTGATTCAAATAGCTATTATAGTGGCTTGCTGGAAATAGTTACCTGTTAATTATTGCCAACAAGAGTTGTCTATTTTTTGGCATTTTAGCTGGTTTAAATATAGCACAATTCAGGAAGCTATTATTCTGCAATACAAGAGTGAGGGCAGAATACCAGGCTTACAAAAGTTAGTTTGGAAGGCTTCCTTTATTACATCACCGACTCTCCTTTCACAGTACTCCCCACCACCACACCAGTGGGCCTCCAGAAAAGAGGATAAACATTAAATGAACATTTGAGTTAGGACAGCAAGTCAGGTAATTTAAAAAGTAGTTTGTATGTAGTGTACTTGGGTGTCATAACCTGGAAGGTTACAGACCCAAAGACAGGATTGTTCTGCTTAGCACCTTTTCAACTAATATGATCATCAAATGAGAGGGCAATCAGAGGAAAATAAATGGGAGTAATGGGGTTGGTGGGAATCATGCAAGCTGACATAAACCTAATGGGCCAAATGGCCATCTCCTAGGGTGGAAATTTTCTAAGACCCTTTCTACACTTATGAAATAGTATTTTACTCTTCGTTGTGTTCCTCTCTGCACCTTGCGTTTCTTTAGCATTCTTTTTAAAAAACGATACCAAATTGCTGGCTTGACACTTAACCAACACAGTCTCAAGTTCCAGTGAGAGGTACTTGCCTCTACTTAATTCTCCATTCCCTAGAGGCAACTAATCCATCATCTCCATCCATTCAAGATATTGTAGTTGTTAATGCACTGTATAGGAATTCACCATACACACACTTCACAGCTTCAACAGAAGGACTTCTCACTCACCGGGAGACTGAGTTTTACTGCATCCACTGGCTGATAGAATGGCCATGCAAACTGATGCTTCCAAAGGGCTTTCATGAGCACTTTCTGCATGTACTGGACCTGGTTGGTCATTCGCCCGGGTTTCTTAGGATTTGAAACCTCTGGTGGAGGAGGACTAACAACAAAATTGTTCTGAGAATGAACGGAAGTAGACATGGCCACCGTGGGACTCTCAAAATCTTCATAAAGCATAGATGGTTTGCGGATGCGCTTCCCAGACGCTGGATCACCAGACAGCCCAGTTATCCCATTACCAGCGTCCCCCTGTAACCTTTGATTTAAAAAAAAGAGAAAATAAACTTAACACTCACCACACCAAATACCCCGATGTTACAAAACTGCATCTACACAACACATGGGTTCTATGGTATATTTAATCCACAGAGCACTGTGTTCAGATGGTGGCTTAAAGTCTCCAGACTATTCCTTTTGCTATGTTTATATGATAGTTTTTTTGGTATTCTGCAGGACAATGACACATGAACATTTGAGACCCATTATAGTGAAGAGTACCCAGACATGCCCTCCCATCACCACAGTTATCCACTATTATCCTGTAAACACTCAAACCTTACTAACTGTATAGTGTAATTTACAAAAATAATAAAATAAAATAAAAAATACCAACCACTAGGAAACCAGGCTAACAGTTGCTCGTTTGCTGAGAATCCCCTATAGAGGCAACTACTTAAAGGCCTGGCTGTAGATCGTCTTCTTTGTCGTCAGTACTGTTCAGTCCTGATAATTCTAAGTTCATCATGGGAAATTTTGCTATAAGAAACAAAAAGCAAAAAAGGGTATACAGAAGTTCAAGTGCTTAAAAAAAAGTAGCAGCATTCAATGTCATTTACACCCAGAAACAGAATCCATTTCCGAAACTTCAAGTTAATAAACACTGGCCAAAGCAGATAAAATGCTGCTCAAGATCCAAATCACAAAATCAGAAACTCCACACTTCAAACCAACCATATTAGTGTCACATGACCACGCAATTCCACAAAAAAAGCTTACAACTGTACTCTAGCATGAATTACCTCATACCAATTTCTCACCACCTCTCAGATTCTCACAGAAATACAAAATGTTTTATGCAGCAAGTTAGTCAAAAAAACATTAACTTGTACTTGTACAATCTAATAATTCCTGACTACATATATTGTCAATGCTAATGTTTCAACTACAAACAAGGATGGGTTTAAAAGCAGATTAAGGACATATTTATAAATGGCTGTAAATTGACCTGAAAGCCCACTGGCAAGCAAATCTATCCCATTTTTGTTTACATTATTACACTACTTTTAAATTTTTGAATTTAAATTGTGTTTCTAATTTCAATCAACAATTCAATAGTCACACCATTAATAGTACAATAGTATCAAGTGCAGTGGGATGTAAAGTGGTAAAAGCACGTAACATTTCCAAATTATCCAGTCACTAACAGCCAATAATATCAGCAGGTAACTAACCCTACCAGAACTTGAGAATCAGATCAGGAGGAACACATCCAGGTTAAAAGTTACAGCAACTGTGTGCAGTTAGGAGAAGCTATTGTAGCTAACAGATGCAGTAGTCTCCAAATAGCTTTAAGATATAGAAATACCATTAGGAGTACACTGAAACACTTAAAACCATGTAACATAAGAGATTTCACTCAATTGCAGACTTGCAGGATTTGACTTAAAAAGGTTTATCAAGACAATAGAACAATCTGAACAACCTTTACAGTTTTTATACAGTACATGGATTATATCAAACCAGTTTGTATTAACTGGGAACAATCATGTTCTCTGGAAAAATAGGGAATGTATTACAACCCACTCGAGGCCTAAGAAATAGTACGGCCAACATGCATCCTCACCAAAGGTCACCATCAGCCAACGCGCAACATCTTTAACTTACTGGCTAGTGAATAACCCCAATTGACTTAACCCAATACATAACTTCACCCAACAACCACTTAAGCAAAGGAGGAATTTTTCACCAAAACCTATATGTTTGTGCTGTTTGTGACCACACAACACTCCCAACAATTCAAACTTCCCACTAGATGCTAGAGCTAACCCTCAATCCCATTTTCAAGAAGAAACTTCTGGAGCTCAACTGGTGAGTATGCATGAAGGCAAGAATACAAATTTAACAGCAGAAAGGTATGAACACAAAATGTAAACAATGAAATACAGCAAAGGTGAACTAAAACTTTTGATTTCCATAGTCAAATACAACATGAATCATCAAATCCCTTAGGGACACCCTGGGATAAAGTAATAACTGCAGGCCAATATCATTCACTGACACTGCAAACACAGAGTAAATAATGCTTGGAAAATATACAAGGCAGCCTGAAACACCCTTATGTAAATATGTTTGTATCAATTCCCAATCCCTGTCCGGTTTTCAGAAATGAAAAAGTGATAAGCATCTGATATTTTTTTGGGGGGGGGGGAAATTAAAAATAAAATTAAAGGATATTAGGGCACCACGTGAGACCTCAGTTTAACTAGTTATAAGAATATTGGCATACAAAAAAAATCTCCACAGCAAAAGACATACAGTCCACACTTGAGACAGTATTCCTTAGCAATGACATTTGATGTACTAACACACGCCCACTATGCTACAATGACACTTTTCCACATGGCTACTTGTCCAGGAGCCCCTCCCTCGCTGCCTCAATAAAATATTTGATTTTCGAAGCTAAAGTCTGTTCTATACCTGCACTACAGGAACAATTGTATTTACAAACAACGCAAATGACTCTTTAGTGCTGAAATGTTAAAGAAATCAAAAAATAACAAAGCATAAGATGACAGTTTGATAATTTTTAATTTGACAAATATCAGTACAGTGCAAATAGTTAACAATGATATACCACCGTATTATTTCCAATTCATTGACCCCATCAGTCTGAAATTTGTGAACATGAACCCATGTGTTGTACTAGAACAAATGTATAGAACTACGGAGTCAAATTAATGCTAAACGAATTACATGCAGGGCTAGCAGACAAATACTTTTTCAACTAGACAGTTTAACTGTCCCGAATTTTTGCCCGTTTTCATAGTAGCTTTCAAACTGAAAATCATTATCGAACATCGGACAGAACTTCAGTGGCTCATAAGTTTTGGGACGCATTAAATACTGAGAATTGCATATGAAAAATAATGTTGATCGAATGAATAAACCGAATAGTTTATATAAAATATACTGTACACATATCCTCAGAACTCAAAAGCCGCAGCATTTTGGAAATGTGATTAAAAAGAAAACATAAAACTATACATGCAGAACGGAGAAATATTATCCTTTTGGACAGAACGCTGTTCAGATAAATCGAAATAGTCATGGAAATGATTGCTACAATTTATTGATTGTGGTATCGGCCCTGGTTGACTGAGCGCACTCCCCTGCAACCCAGCCCGGATGTGTACTGTATGTATATACTGTTTGTGAATGGCAGAAAATGGCGGCCCCGGCTGCCGGGCCTGCTCCAGCTCCCTGGGTACTCTCTCCGCGTCTGGCATTTTCTGCCTGTTTGCCCTTCCAATTCTCTTCAATACTCCTTCCATTACACGGCCGAGGATCTGCACTGCTCTGCCGTACCTGTCGAGCCCCGGATGAGTGGCCGTGTCCATCAGATGCCGCCTGATTGCGCGTCCACTCGCCTCTCTCGACGTCTCTCCCGCTCCGGTTTCAGCAAAAAGCAAATGGCGCCGCAGCGCTCGAGCACGCCATTTTATACCCAGCGGTTCCCGGCGACCGCCGCCGATTGGCCGAGCACGGCAGACAGTCCGCCCGTCCATCACACGCCGCGCACGGCCATTGGACAGTAAATGTCATGTGAGCAGGGAGCCCGGGGCGCAGCGGGCTGGGATTGGAAACCGCGACCGAGTCACGCGGCCGGCCTGGTGGCGGGGGCGAGGGGGAGAAAGGATAAGTCAGCCATTACACAACAGGGAGGGGTAACGGAAAAACATTCAGATGGTTAGGCAAGAGAGGGGAAGGGAGGCTAAACAGAGACGGATGTAATAAAAAGGGGTAACACCCCAGTTATGACTCCTCAAGCGGGGACTGCACTCGGGAGTGGGGGGGGGAAGAGAGAGGCATACAATCGTGGCAGCTGAGCTCCCCAGAGTAGACTTCCCCGCCACGTTGGGGGGTGGGGGGGATAAGGGGAGTAGGGATTATAACGGGGAAGAAAGGAGGTGGTGTACTACTATGCTGTTGCCCGAGAAAGCTGCCGTTGATCCGGCGGCTGGGTGAGGCCGCCATCTTCGGCAGCATTACACAGCAAAAAACAAGGATAGCAAGAGGATAACCAGCCCTCCGCCTAACCCGCGGAGACTCGGGTGCTCTCAACCCGCCCCCCTCCCCTTCCCTTCCCACACAAATTGCCACCTCAGCAACGGTGCCCGTTTTCCACCCACTGCCTGAATTTAAAAAAACACAAGCTGAAGCCGAAAGGGTTGAATCAAGGGCCACAAATATGATGTAACAGAAGGAACTGCGTTTGCTACGCATCCCCAACAGCGGGCAGTCGCCGCCATGCTTTTAGCCCCAGGACACTGAGTAATTACGTCCCAATTCTTTCATTTTAATGTCCACAATATTTTAAAATAGGCAATATAAATTAGCTTAACAGATTGGTATCTGTTATGGGGAAGGGAGATTTTTTAAATCTTTAAATTTGTGTATTTTTTTTCCCTGAGATGAACGGCCGGGCCCTATCCGATATACATTAAAGCCGTGCGCTGGAGGCCGTTTAGCCAGCGATTAATTTTAAATTTAGTTCGAAATCTTGTCCCAGCTTCCATTTACTAACGGCCACTACTTCGGCAGCTCGACGGCTAATTGGCTGCCGTCGGTCACATGACACGGCAGCCTCCCCTCGCCGACAATTCACCCCGAAATCAAACTCGTTTCTCACCTTGTGCCCCGCGGCCGCGCTGCCTTCGCCTCGGCCGTCTCCTCTCCTGTCCCCTGCGTCGTGCTCGAGTACGGCCGCTCATTTTTAACCGCCCTTTTTCCTCCATTTTCCACAAAATGTTAACAAAGAAAAGCTCCGGCTACGTCAGCGATCGCCCCGCAGGCGCCCGCCCATTGGCCACCTCCGGTCACGTGACGAACAGTCGGCGTTTAACCACTTTTTTCTTTGTCCCCGTCGATCTTTTTCCGGCACTCTCCCCTCGAAATGCAACAGTAACATCACAATGCATCGATTTCCGTGAATATCAGTTCTGCAGAGGCGGCGTTTACATGCTCTTTAACCCTCTCGGGTGTCTCGACTGTGATGGCGGCTTCGGGTTAATGTCGGCGTGGTGCCGCTTGGCACCGTACTGCGCGTGCGCAGAGAGTGGGGGAAGGGAGCGGGTAGACTGTGCGCACGCGTAGTGCCAATTCCCTTGTCCTCATGGATTTGCACCTCACACCTTTGTTTCTATGTTTAGCAAGGTTTTGGGCTCTGCAGCAAACCCTTGGTGCAAATTAGGAGCAGGAAAAAATCAAAGTTAGTGCACAATTTATAAAAGCTGTACACAAAGTAAATGACACATTCAGTATCTGCAGTACCAAACATATAGTAAAATGTCTGATAGCAACAGCTGTTCAGCGAGGGTAAAACTGATATTTTGATATCAAAGCCCACAAGCTGGATGCTGCGTTGTAACAAAAATTTAACTTTATTCTAGTTCCTGATTAACTTGAAATACTCGGTATCTGACTAAATTGTGAAACGTTAAAAACAGCCCATGTGTTTAATGTCTGTGCTGAATAAATCAGTAACAGTCACGCCAAAGATGTGCTTGTTCTGATGTATTTTCCCCTTTCCCAAAGTCATTCAGTCAGTCGTGCGACAGCAGCTGCAAACATGTCAAGAGAATCAAGATAGAAACTAAAGTCACTGGAAAGTTTCCCTACCAAGGACTAATGTCTAAATGTAAAATCAGAGCACTTACAAAATAATAGATTTATTTGCCAATGAATGCTCATTTTGAGATTAGGTTTGTATGTGAACGCGAAAGTGGGGCAATCACACTTTTGGACCCTAAAACACTCAGCAGTTTAGAACAGAAAATGGTTACAGCATGGAAGCAGTCAGTTTACTCATCATGTCCTTACTGCCAATATGTAAGGAAAATCCAGCTAAATTGGCACAACAGAGGCTATATCCCAGTTTACTACAGGAAGTGAGTGAAGAGATTAATGCGTCTTTAGTAATGATCTTTGCATCCTCACTATCCACAGGAATAGTACCAGATGATTGGAGGGTGGCAAATGTTATTCTTTTGTTCAACAAAGGGAGTAGGGATAACCCTGGGAATTATAGACCAGTAAGTCTCACTTCAGTGGTGGCAAATTATTGAAAAAGATCTTTAGAGATTGGATCTATAAGCATTTGGAGAAATATATTCTGATTAGGGATGGTCAGCATGACTTTGTGAGACGCAGATCATGTCCACGAGCCCGACTGAATTGAGGATGTGACAAAACACGGTGATGAAGGTAGAGCTCTGGATGTGGTGGATATAAATTTTAATGAGGCATTTAATAAGCTTCTCATTCAGACAGTCAGGAGACATGGGATCCAGGGAAGCCTGTCAATGTGGATTCAGAATTGGTTTGCACTTAGGAGGCAGAGGTTAGTTGTAGATGGATCGTATTCTGCCTGGAGGTCAGTGAGTGTAGGAGGATGAGAGGTGATTTGATGGAGATGTGCAAGCTGTTAAGAGGGATAGATAGAGTAGAAGGCAGAAACTTTTTCCCAAGGCAGTAATGGCTAATATGAATGGGCATGATTTTAAGGTGATTGTTGGAAAGTATGGGGGAGGGGGAGGGTTGTCAGAGACAGGTTTATGACACAGAGAGTGATGCGTGCATGGAACATGGTGCCAGGAGTGGCGATAGAGACAGATACATTAGGGACATTTAAGAGACTGTTACAAAGACACATGGATGATAGGAAAATAGTGGGCTACGTGGGAGGGAAGGGTTTGATGGATCTTAGAGCGGCTAAAAGGTCGGTACAGTATCTTTATTCAAAGGACCTTCACTGTGCTGTAATATTCTATGTTAACGACACAGACATTGAAAAATCTTCAACCAGCAAAACCTTTCATTTAGACAATATAGACAATAGGTGCAGAAGTAGACCATTCGGCCCCTCGAGTCTGCACCGCCATTCTGAGATCATGGCTGATCATTCAATATAATAGAGACAGAGATGAGGAGGTTAATGGATTAACTCAATCAAATTAGTTCACAAGGTTACCTAGAGAACATTAGGTCCAGGAGTAGCAAATGCCATCATACTTCCATACTCCTGTAATCAAATGGACTCTGAATGCGGTAAAACTCCAATAATTTAGTGTCCAATTGATCAGAAGTTGTAATGGTTCAGCATCTGGCTCGACAGGGCCTCAGTTTTCATACTAGGCCTCTGTTTCCCATGCTCCTTTCATAGTCACTGTGACCCCTTTTCCTGCACTCAGTTTCCTAGAAAGCTTAGTATACTACTGTGCAACAACCGAATACCTGGATTATGATTACCCATTTTATGGACACTGCTAGATACAAATAAGTTTCCATACTTCCTGCGGCTCTTGAGGAAATATGGTCTGCCTCAGGAATTGCTGCTGCAGTTCTACACTGCAGTCATTGAGTCTGTCCTGTGCACCTCCATCACTGTGTGGTTTGGAGCCGCCACCAAGCAGGATAGAACCAGACTACAGCGCACAGTGAGGACTACCGAGCGCATCATTGGAGCCTCCCTGCCCTCTATGGTGGACCTGTACTCTTCCAGGTTGAAGAAGAGGGCAGGGAACATCATAAAGGACTCCTTCCATCCTGCGCACGGACTGTTTGAACTGCTTCCGTCTGGTAGGCGCTTCAGATCCCTCCAGACTAAGACTAATAGGCACTGGAGAAGTTTTTTCCCTACTGCAGTCACTTTGCTGAACAGTTGACTGCCCGTTAACTGTCGGCTAACTATTACTTGGATTGCACTACCTGTATGTATAATCTGTATTTTCATTTATATTTATCATTATTATTGTTATGAGCAGAGAGACAACATCTGCCGGAAGTAAATTCCTTGTATGTGCACAGGTACTTGGCGATTAAAGTCTGATTCTGATTCTGATAATATTATTAAATTCAATAGCCTGCTGTAGATATACTGTATATGTTCATCCAAAGAATGGCAGAACTAGTTTCCTCTCCAAGTGTTCTGTCCTACCAGTATTATCTGCTCATACAGTATGTTACAACTGATCACATCTATCATTTCCACTGGCAGCTCATTCCACACTTTCACTACCCTCTGACCGAAGAATTTCCCCCTTTGATTTGAGTTAAATATTTCACCTTTAACTCTAACCCTTTAACCTCCAGTTTTAACTTTCTGTGTTCAGTGTCAGATGTGGGAGGTCCTGGAGACTCCCAGCACTCCCGGACAGCCACATCTGCACCAGGTGCATCGAGCTGTAGCTCCTTAGGGACCATGTTAAGGAACTGCAGATGCAGCTCGATGACCTTCATCTGGTCCGGGAGAGTGAGGAGGTGCCAGAGAAAAGCTATAGGTGGGTAGTCACTCCGGGGCCTGGGGAGACAGATAAGTGGGAAACAGGAGACGGAAGGGCAAGAAGCAGGTGCTAGAGAGTACCCCAGTGGCTGTCCCCCTTAACAATAAGTACTCCTGTTTGAGTACCGTTGGGAGAGACGGACTACCAGGGAGAAGCAACAGTGGTCACAGCTCTGGCACAGAGTCTGGCCCTGTGGCTTAGAAGAGTAGGGAAAGGAAGAGGATGGCAGTAGTTAGGGGGTCAGACAGGTGATTCTGTGGACGCAACAAAGGAATGCGGATGGTAATTTGCCTCCCAGGTACCAGAGTCTGGGATGTTTCCACGATATCTTGAAATGGGGAGGATAATGGCCAGAGGACATAGTACATATTGGTACCAATGACATAGGTGGGGAAAGGGAGGAGGTCCTGAAGAAAGACTACAGGGAGTTAGGAAGGAAGTTGAGAAGCAGGACCTGAAAGGTAGTAATCTCAGGACTACTGCCTGTACCACGTGACAGTAAGTATAGGAAAAGAATGAGGTGGAGGATAAATGAATGGCTGAGGGATTGGAGCAGGGGCAGGGATTCAGTTTTCTGGATCATTGGGACCTCTTCTGGAGCAGGTGTGACCTGTACAAAAAGGATGGGTTGTGCTTGAATCTGAGGGGGACCAATATCCTGGCGGGGAGCTTTGCAAAGGCTATTGGGGAGAGTTTAAACTAGAATTACTGGGGGATGAGAACCGAACTGAAGTGACGGAGGAAAGGGAGGTTGGCTCATAGAGAAAGCTTGGAGACAGTGCGAAAGGGAGGATAGGCAGGTGATAGAGAGGGGACGCACCCAGAATCATGGTTTGAGATGTGTCTATTTTAATGTGAGGAGTTTTAAACAAAGCGAATGTGCTTAGAGGGTGGATCAGCACATGGAGCTATGATGTTGTGGCCATAACAGAGACTTGGATGGTGCAGGGGCAGGATTGACTACTTCAAGCGCCAGGCTTTAGATGTTTCCGAAAGGACAGGGAGGGAGGCAAAATGGTGGGGTGTGGCACTGTTGATCTGAGATAGTGTCATGGCTGCAGAAAAGGAGCAAGTCATGGAGGGGTTGTCTATGGAGTCTCTGTGTGGGTGGAAGTTAGGAACAGGAAAGGGTCAATAATTCCACTGGGTGTTTTTTATAGACCACCCAATAGTAACAAGGACATCGAGGAGCAGATAAGGAGACAGATTCTGGAAAGGAGTAATAATAACAAGGTGTTGTGATGGGAGATTTTAATTTCCCAAATATTGATGGGCTGCATCTGCAAAGGAAACAGCATTATGAAGGATCCCATGCACCCCTCATACAATCTCTTCTCCCTCCTGCCGTCTGGAAAAAGGCTCCGAAGCATTCGCGCTCTTACGACCAGACTATGTAACAGTTTCTTCCCCCAAGCTATCCTCAATACCCGAAGCATGGACTGACACCTTGCCCTACTGTCCTGTTTATTATTTATTGTAATGTCGGTACTGTTTTTGTGCACTTTATGCAGTCCAGTGTAGGTTTGTATAGCTTTCTCTGTGTTTTTTTTAAATTACATAGTTCAGTCTAGTTTTTTGTACTGTGTCGTGTAAACCATGGTCCTGAAAAACGTTGTCTCATTTTTACTATGCACTGTACCAGCAGTTATGGACAAAATGACAATAAAAGTTGACTTGACTTGACTTTTCTGTAGAGTGAGGGGTTTAGATGGGGTGGAGTTTGTTAGTTGTGTTCAGGAAGGTTTCTTGACACAATATTTTGATAAGCCTACAAGAGGCAAGGCTGTACTTGATCTGGTATTGAGAAATGAACCTGGTCAGGTGTCAGGTCTCTCAATGGGTGAGCATTTTGGAGATAGTGATTGCAATTCTATCTCCTTTATCATAGCATTGGAGAGGGATAGGAACAGACAAGTTAGGGAAGTGTTTAATTGGGGTAAGGGGAAAAAACTTGGAAGCATAAGTTGCAAACATGTTCTCAGGGAAATGTAGGGAAGACATGTGGCAAATGTTCAGGGGATATTTGCATGGGGTTCTACATAGATAAGTTCCAATGAGACAGGGAGGGGATGGTAGGGTACAGGAACCGTGGTGTATAAAGGCTGTTCTAAATCTAGTCAAGGAGCAAAGAAGTGCTTATGAAAGGTTCAAAAAACTAGGTGATGATAGAGATCTAGAAGATTATAAGGCTAGCAGGAAGGAGCTTAAGAAGGAAATTAGGAGAGCCAGAAGGGGCTATGAGAAGGATTAAGGAAAACCCCCAAGTCATTCTACAAGTATGTGAAGAACAAGAGTATAAGACATGAGAGAATAGGACCAATCAAGTGTAACAGTGGAAAAGTGTGTATGGAACCGGAAGAGATGGCAGAAGTACTTAATAAATACTTTGCTTCAGTATTCACTATGGAAATGGATCTTGGTGATTATAGGGAAGACTTGTAGCAGACTGAAAAGTTTGAGCATGTAGATATTAAGGAAGGGGATGTACTGGAGCTTTTGGAAAGCATGAAGTTGGATAAGTCACTGGGACCGGACAGGATGTACCCAAGGCTACTGAGGAAAGCGAGGGAGGAGATTGCTGAGCCTCTGGCGATGATCTTTGCATCATCAGTGAGGACAGGAGAGGTTCTGGAGGATTGGAGTGTTGTGGATGTTATTCCCTTTATCAATAAAGGGAGTAAGGATAGCCCAGTGAGTCTTACTTCAGTGGTTGATAAGTTGATGGAGAAGATCCTGAGAGGCAGAATTTATGAACATTGTGGAGAAGCATAATATGATTAGGAATAGTCAGCATTGGCTTTGTCAAAGGCATCATGCCTGACGAGCCTGATTTAATTTTTTGAGGACGTGACTAAACACATTGATGAAGGTAGAGCCGTCGATGTAGTGTATATGCATTTTAGCAGGGCATTTGATTAGGTACCCCATGCAAGGCTTATTGAGAAAATAAGGAGGCATGGGATCCAAGGGGACATTGCTTTGTGGATCCAGAACTGGCTTGCCCGCAGAAGGCAAAGAGTAGTTGTAGACAGGTCATATTCTGTATGGAGGCCGATGACCAGTGGTGAGCTTCATGGATCTGTTCTGGGACCTCTACTCTTTGTGAATTTTATAAATGACCTAGATGAGGAAGTGGAGGGATGGGTTAGTAAATTTGCTGATGACACAAAAGCTGGGGGTGTTGTTGATAGTGTGGAGGGCTGTCAGAGGTTACAGCGGGACATTGATAGGATCCAGAACTGGGCTGAGAAGTGGCAGATGGAATTCAGCCCAGATAGTGTGAGGTGGTTCATTTTAGTAGGTCAAATTTGATGGCAGAATGTAGTATTAATGATAAAACTCTTGGCAGCGTGGAGGATCAGAGGGATCTTGGGGTCCGAGTCCATAGGACACTCAAAGCTGCTACATAGGTTGACTCTGTAGTTAAGACGACACATGGGCATTGGCGTTCATCAATCGTGGGATCGAGTTTAAGGGTTAAGAGGTAATGTTGCAGCTATATAGGACCCTGGTCTGACCCCACGTGGAATACTGTGCTCAATTCTGGTCGCCTCACTACAGGAAGGATGTGGAAGCCATAGAAAGGGTGCAGAGGAGATTTACAAGGACGTTGCCTCGATTGGGGAGCATGCCTTATGAGAATAAGTTGAGTGAACTCGGCCTTTTCTCCTTGGAGCAATGGAGGATGAGAGGTAACCTGACAGAGATGTATAAGATGATGAGAGGCATTGATCATGTGGATAGTCAGAGGCTTTTTCCCAGGGTTGAAATGGCTAGCACGAGAGGGCATATTTTTAAGGTGCCGATACAGAGGAGATGTCAGGGTTAAGTTTTTTATGCAGTGCATGGTGGGTGTGTGGAATGGGCTACCAGTGGCTGTGGTGGAAGCGGAAACGATAGGGTCTTTTAAGATACTTCTGGATGGATACATGCTTAGAAAAATCACAATAAGGTCCATTTTCTAGGAATGCTAACCCCAGAATATTGGGGTTGCCTATATATGAGATACATGCATTTATTGAGTAAGGTGTAGCAGACAGAAGCATGGTGAGACAGTCTGAAACATCAGTGAGGCCACAGATGGAACACTGTGTGAGGTTCTGGACACCATACTACCAGAGAGAAGACAAGATTAAGAAAACATTGCTGGGGGCTAAAGGATTACAGTGCTGAGGAGAGACAAGGATTCCTTTGGACACTGAAGAACAAATTACTTTGTGTACATAAAATTATGAGAATTTTCAAAGAGGGAAGATGCATTTCTCTTTGAAGTGGTTTGGAAACAAGAGGATTTGGAATCCAGATAATTGGTGCAAGAGATGGAAAGGAGCTTGGGAAAGGTTTTCTACCCAAAGAATGGTGTGTTTAGAATTGGTACCCAAAAGAATGATGGAGGCAGGTACTCCCATCACATTTAATGCTAGGCTGGGCACTTGGAGCTAAAACCTCCAATACTGTAGACTGAGCTGTGAAGTGAGAGTAACCCATTATTGACTGCACAGACACAAGGCCAAGTGGCTTTCTTTGATTATACCATGGGGTTAGTAAGTAAGTAAGGGTTGTTATAGGTGTATTGGCCTTCATTAGTCAGGGATTGTTCAAGAGCCACGAAGTAATGTCACAGCCCTATGAAACCCCGATTAAACCACACTTGGAATATTGTGTTCAGTTCTGGGTTACTTCCGTATAAGAAAGATGTGGAAGATTTAGAGAGGGTGCAGAGGATATTTACCAAAATATTGCCTGGCCTGGCGGGTGTGTCTTATGACATATGGTTGAGAGAACTAGCTCTTTGGAAAGAAAAAGGATGATAGGTACCTGATAAAGGTGAAAAGACTGATAAGAAGCTTGAACACAGTGGATAGCCAGAGAGTTTTTCCCAGAGCAGAAATGGCTGATACAATGGGGAGTAATTTTAAGGCAATTAGGGGAATGTATAGAGGGGATGTCAGAAGTAAGTTATATATACAGAGAGTGGTAGGTGCACGGAACACACTTTCAGGAGTGGTGGTAGAGGCAGTAACATAAGGGGTATTAAAAAAAACTCTAAGATAGACTCCCAGATGATAGAAAAGTGGAGGGTTATACAGGAGGGAAGGATTAGTTTGATCTTGGAGTTGACTAAAAGGCGGGCACAACATCATGGGCGTTAGGACATGTACTGTACTGTAATGTTCTATGTTCTATAACTTGCATGAACAGGATAAACGTTATAATAAAGGAAAATTCAAGATTTTATCAACATATAGTAACCAGTTCATGTTTCGGCCCAAGACGTTGACTGTACTTTTTCCATAGATGCTGTCTGGCCTGCTGAGTTCCTCCAACATTTTGTGCGTGTTGCTCAGATTTCCAGCATCTGCAAATTTTCTCTTGTTGTGGTCTTTTTCATGTTTTTTGTT
The DNA here is from genome assembly GCF_030144855.1 of Hypanus sabinus. Lineage (NCBI taxonomy): Eukaryota > Metazoa > Chordata > Chondrichthyes > Myliobatiformes > Dasyatidae > Hypanus > Hypanus sabinus. The sequence goes on along the minus strand of NC_082710.1, from coordinate 153,358,741 downwards.
TCTGACGCAGTCTCTTCAGACTGCTTTAATTTTACTATGCTTTATGATAAGTCTCCTCCCAGCACAACTGACTCTCCTTCCTTTTCCCAATCTTCTCAATACAATGCCCATCTGCAACTTCACTTTCATCTCACAATCCACAAACTATGTTATAAACTGCAAAAGTAGCTTCAATGGAATTCCTTGCCCAAACCTGTCAATCTACTTTTGGCTTTGCTGCAGTACGTCAAAATGAAAAATGATAATCCATTTTATCCCCCATCGATGGTGTTCTGTACCATTGTCCATGTGGGCCTAGTTGTCCAATATTTGATCTTACTTATCCAGGTGGATGGTTCCATTATTCTCTATTCTGCCATGGCCCGAATATTAACATGTTCCCTTTGTGCATCTCCATCTCTAGTTCTGCTGCCTCCCAAGAATCTATCCTCAGCCCCATTCTGTGTCTGGTGAATGTGCTGCTCCTCAGAGTATCATGGAAAACTTGCACAATGCGTCTCCTTGTACGTTGATGACACCCAGTTTTGTCTCATTGCTACCGCTCCTGTCTCTCATTTCGGCGTTAACATTTTCTTTGACCGAAGAGCAGGAAGTAATTAAGCCATTGCATCGTATGGCAGAGTAATATGACATCCCAACTCCCAAACACAAGGTTTGGTCCTGTGAAGACAAGCATGCCTAAATCCTTCTTCACTGCAGTATCCATCCAGGTCACCACATACAGTGTGATATGTAGAAGTCCCTCTCTACACCAAATTTCCAGAAAAATAAACCCAGAATGGAAATGAAGTACAGAATATCAATCATTTACTTATAATGATCTGGTCACTAATAAATTAGAATTGGTTTATTTTCGTCACATATACTGTAGCTTGTTTGCATAATGGTCATACAGACCAATTCATTACACAATGCATTAGGTAGTAGAATGTATAATAATAACATAATACAGAATAATAATCCAGATAAGACTGAGGTAATGCACACTGGGAAGTAAAAATTCTGCAAAGACATATAGATTAAATGGCATGGCCATTTACTATGTACAGAGAAACCTTGGAGTCCATAGCTCCCTGAAACTGAAGAAACCAGTAGAAAATGTAATGAAGAAGGCATTTGTTATGCTTACCTTTAGCTGCCAAGATACTGAATATAACAATTTGAATGACATGCTGCAACATTACAAAATATTAATTAGAACACTCTTAGAGTCTTGTCTACAGTTCTTTTAGCCACACTGAAGTCATAGTCAAAGTCAGATTTAATGTCATGTGCACAAGTATATGTATACACAGGTGCAGCGAAAAACTTACTTGCAACAGGATCACTGCTGCATAGCATTAGATACATGATATTCAAAATAAAAACATAAATTAAGCATTAATTATTCAAGAAAGAACACAACTATAATCTGTGGTCTTCACTGATGTGAGAGGGACAACCAGGTAAGGAGGTGCGTGAAACCATGGGAGGGGGAAAGAGGATCAACCAGGTCCACATTAACATTGCTCAGGGATGTCAAAAGGTATCAATGATAGGTAATTTTTGTCCGCAGGTACTCAGCACAGACTACACTCCAGTCACACATATCGTTCTTGAGGCCATGCCACATAATCTTTAGTGCAACCAGTTTCTGTGATGCCTTCTGGCCCAGATGCAAGAGGCTATGAATGGGGCTAAAAACAGTCCGTCTCCAGTTTGCGAGCAATATGGGGCGAGGGAGACCAGTTGAGACATCACGCAGGAGAGAAACCCCTGAACTGATTAGAAAAGAACACTGGCAGGGATGACAGCAGAACTGCAATGGCTGGAATTTCTGGAAGCAATTTGGAAGGCTCTGGATATACGCATCCCAAAGAGAATTAGAACTTGAAAGTCAAGACTCAACCATGGCTAACAAGAGAAGTCAAAGCCAATATAAAAGCCAGAGAGGGCATATAATAGAGCAAAAATTAGCGGGAAGTTAGAGTATTGGGAAGCTTTGAAAAACCAACTAAAGAAGTCATTAAGAATGAAAAGATGGAATACAAAATTAAGCTAGCCAATCAAAGAAAATACCAAAGTTTCTTCTGATACAAAAAGTGTAAAATAGAGGCAAGAGTGGATATTGGACCACTGGAAAATGATACTGGAGAGGTAGTGATGTGGAACAAGAAAGTGACCGATAAACTGTATAAATATTTTGCATCAGTCTTCACTGAGAAGACACGAGCAGTATGCTGGAAGTTTGAGAGTGTCAAAGGTCAGAAGTGTGTGAAGTTGCTATTACTAGGGAGAAGGTTCTTGGGAGACTGAAAGATCTGAAGGTAAATAAGTCACCTGGACCAGATGGTGTTCACCCCAAGGTGAAAAAGGTGTCTGAAGAGACTGTGGAGGCATTAGTAATGATCTTTTGAAGAATTGAAGACTCTGGAATGGTTCGGGAAAACAGAAAAATTGCAACTGTCACTCCACTCTTCCAGAAAGCAAAGAAGAAAGGAAATTATAGGCCCATTATTCTGACCACTGTGGTTGGGAAGATGCTGGAGTTAATTATTAAGGTTGTGGTCTTGGGGTATTTGGAGGCACGTGGTAAAATAAACCGTAGTCAGCATGGTTTCCTCAAGGGAAAATCTTGCCTGCAAATCTGTTGGAATTCTTTGAGGAACCATCAAGCAGATTAGATAAAGATGAATCAGTTGATATTCTGTACTTGGATTTTCAGAAGGCCTTTGACAAGGTGCCATACATGAGGCTGCTTAACAAGTTAAGAGCCCATGTATTACAGGAAAGATAATAGCATGGTCAAAGCAGTGGCTGATTGGCAGGAGGCAAAGAGTGGAACTAAAGGGAGCCTTTTCTGGTTGGCTGCTGGTGACTAGTGGTGTTCCACAGGGGTCTGTGTTGGGACCGCTTCTTTTTATGTTATATGTCAATGAATTAGATGACAAAATTAATGGCTTTGTTGCAAAGTTAGTGGATGATATGAAGATAGGTGATGGAGCAGGTAGTTTTGAGGAAGTAGAGATGCTGCAGAAAGACTCAGATAGATTAATAGAATGGCAATTAATAGAAGTGGCAAATGGAATACAGTGTTGGGAAGTGCATGACCATGCACTTTGGTACAAGAAATAAAAGGACAGAAATTCTAAATGGAGAGAAAATTCAAAAATCTGATGTGCAAAGAGACTTGGGAGTCCTCATACAGGGTTCTCTGAAGGTTAATTTACAAATTGAGTCAGTGATGAGGAAGGCAAATGCAATGTTAGCATTTATTTTGAGAGGATTAGAATATAAAAACAAAGAAACAAAGATGTAATGTTGAGGCATTATAAAGCACTGGTGAGGCCTCATTTGGCATATCGTGAACAGTCCTGAGCCTCTTATCTTGGAAAAGCTGTGCTGACACTGGAAATGGTTTAAAGGAGGTTTACCAAAATGATTCCAGGATTGAATGGTTTGTCATATGAAGAGCGTTTGAAGGCTCTGGGCCTTTATTCTCTAGAGTTCAGAAGAATGAAAGGTGACCTAATTGAAACTTACCGAATAATGAAAGGCCCTAATAGAGTGGATGTGGACAGGACGTTTGTTATGGTGGAGTCTAAGAGCAGAGGACACAGCTTTAGAACAGCTGGGCATCCTTTTAGAATGATGAGGAAGGAATTTCTTGAGCCTGAGAATGGTGAATCTGTGGAATTCATTGTTACAGGCAGCTGTGGAGGCCAAGTCTTTATGTATACTTAAAGCAGAGATTGGCAGACTTTTGTTTGGTCAGAGCAGGAAGGGATAAGATATAGGGAGAAGGCAAGAGATTGAGGCTGAGAGGGAGAAGAATTAGCCATGATGAAATGGTGGAGAAGACTCAAGGAGCTAATTGGCCTAATTCTGCTCCTAAAACTTACGGTCTTAAAGTGAACCGCAACTCAACATTTTATTTGGTGATATAAATGTTCTTTGATAATAAATTTACTTTAAATTTTGAACTTTGGTTATGACTGGAATTACCAGTAACTTATATATGAGCAAGGGCATGCAATTGCCTATCACCACAACAGACCTACAGCAGGCACAATCTCACTGGCTCTCCACTTGACTTTGGAGCACCTGATCAATGACAATACTTACATCAGGCTGCTGTGGTATGTCGAATTAACGGGTGAACGAGTAGTCTTCGATGTACTGCAAGTCTGGGTCTTTATTGACGCTTTGGTGCATGCTTGAGTGCTCCGTGGGAGGTGCAGATGCTTTTTTGCTGGTGGGGGGCATGGCTTTGCTGCTGCTTATGTGTGGGAGGGGGAGATGGGGGGGCTTTGGGGTTCCAACATTTAACTGTCATTCATTTTTTGGGACACATCTGTTTTCATGGATGTCTGCGAAGAAAAAGAATTTCAGGATGTATATTTTATGCATCTCTCTAACATTAAATGTACCTATTGAAACCTGGGTCTCTGTACCTCTACCTGCAACCAGATTCATGATTCCCTACAGGAAACCACAGTCAGTTTGGATTGGTAATAAAATCTCCTTCTCAAGGATGAGTGCTTAGCCCACTACTCTACTGTTTCTACCATCATGACTGTTTGCTTAGACACAGCTCAAACACCATCTATAAATTTATCAATGACACTGTTGTTGGCAGAATTTCAAATGGTGACAAAGAGGCAGACAGGAGTGAGATAGATCAGCTGGCTGAGTGATGTCACAATAACAACCCTGCACTCAAATGCAGCAAGAACAAGGAGTTGATTGCAGACTTCAGGAAGCTGAAGTTAGGAGAACACACACCAATCCCCATTGAGAAGTCAGTGGTAGAAAGGGTGAACAGCTTCAAGCTACTGGGCATCAATATCTCAGAGGATCTACCCTGGGCCAAAAATTTTGATGCAATCACGAAGATAGCACAGCAGTATCTATACTCCAATAAGGGTTTGAGGAGATTTGGTGTATCTTTTGCAGATTTCTACAAACGTATCATGGAGAGCATTCAGACTATTTGCATTATCGGCTGGTGTGGAGGATCCAATAAACATGTTGAAAAGATCCTACAAGAGGCTGTAGACTCAACCTGCTCCAGCATGGCCATGTTATGTACACCCTCAAAAGTCAGTGCCTCAAGAAAGGCGGCATTCATTATTAAGGGTGACACACCTTCTTCTGATTACTGCTATCAGGGAGGAGGTACAGGAGATTGAAGACCCACAGTCAATGTTTTTAAAAACATCAGTCCCCCACCATCAGATTTCTGAATGGTCTATGAACACTTCTTTGCTATTCCTCTTCCGCACTATTTATTTTATTTTCTGTATCACTTCTATGTCTTGCACAGTACGACTGCTCAAATTTCATGACATACTTCCGTGATAATAAACCTGATTCTGAAACTCACTAAAACATAGGAGGAACATTATACAGTTTATAAGTTTGTGAGATACAAAAATAGGACAGATAGTCCTATTTCGACAATAGACAGTGTCTCTTTCCCAGGACAGGGGAGTCTAGAACCTGAGAGCATATATTTAAGGTGAGAGTGGAGAATGTTAAATAGGATTTGAGGGTCAAATAGGTAGGGCTATCTAAAACGAACTGCCAGAGGCAGTGGCACACATTACATTTATCAGACATTTGGACAGACACACAAGGTTCTGCAGATGTTGGAAATCTTGAGCAACATGCACAAAATGCTGGAAGAACTCATAAAATCATGTAACATCTATGGAGGGTGAACAAAAGTAGGACATGGAAAGTAAATTGTAAGACCATGGGGTGTTGGTTGACAGAGAAAGCTTGGGATATTTCCAGAAATCTTTGAACATGGCATCACTGATTGATAGGGTGTTGAAGGAGGTAACTGCAGGGCTGTATCTACGGAAAATAGCGCCTATGGCAAGCACTGAAATTGCGCCCCTGTCCAAACATCTGACACCCATCTTTAAGATAACTTTACCATGCTATCAGCTCAAAAATACAAGTCAAGCTTGTTAATCTTTTAACTAACAAATTATGGCACTACATGAAAATTATAACTGTGCTTTACTTGCTTTCACTGATGCAAATTGGTCTATGATGTGACCAAAGTCAGTTTTTTCAGTTTCTTCTCTTTCTACATTCAGCAGAGCAAGATCACAGAGTCTGCCTTGACCCATGGAGGCTCTCAAATAATTGCTGAATGATCTCTCACAGCTGGTGACGGAAACTGCAATGGTTAGCATTATCCGAATAGCAATGCGAAGACTGGGGAAGATGCTCTCATCCCCATACCGAACAATAAATTCAAGAAGCTCTTCAGGTCTTGATATTTTCTTGTTGACCTGCCTTGATAGCGACATTCTGCAATCCAAAACTTCTTCATATAGCTGCTGTCTATCAACATCAGAGCTGTACAATTCATCCAAATTTTTGCACTTCTTCTTTAGGTTGTTACTGTCGGCACCGTAACACAGTCCCTCGACATCGAGAAGGAACCCAAACTTGGCATCAGTGTCATGCAAAAGAGTGAACCTTTCATCCATTTCTCTGTGAAATGTTGTGTGTTCTCTTCATGACTCTTTCCATTTCCTCCTTAGCTGTTAAATCAGTGTCTCTCGAGTTCTCATCAGCCATTCGTTTCTTTTGTCTCTGATGTCTTTCAACTTCAATATTCCATTCTTAACAGAGACCGACTCCTTCTTTGAGTGACTCACTGACCAGCACTTCTCTTTCATCATAAAAATTATCTCAGAGGGCTTTCAAATCCGGGGCAGCATCATGGAAGTTCTTACTAGTATCCTGCAGCTTCTTTTGAATATGGTCAACACGAAAGAGTACTTTGTTCCAAAGTCCTAACTAAATCAGAAAATCGTAACTCAACTTACCTTGCATTACTTCTTGTTTCACTGTTTTGTTTTTATTGTCTATCACGTCCTTGAGAACTTGAAGTATCTCCTCAAGGTACTTGTTGATGGGCTTCACTGCTTCTGTCCTTGCACTCCACCTGGTTTCAGACTCCGACTTAACAACCACAGGGACGGCGTTTTTGAGTTTTTCCCAGCACTGTGTTAAACGAGAGAAAAACATGTAGAGAGCTTTGATGGTTCCAAAAAATGTGACCATCATTGTATCCTGCTTGGCTGCATGTACACTCACCAAGTTGAGTAAGTGATTGTCGCAATTCACAAACACTGCCAGGTTGTTTTTCTCACTTATTCTTTGATGAACACCACTTCTGTGTCCAGCCATCACAGCAGCATTGTCATAGCACTGTGACTGACAATCTTGTAGCTCCATTTCGTCCTTCCCTAGCTGTTTCAAAATGTCTTCAACCAAGCTCTCAGCATCCTTCTAGATTATCTGGATAAAACCAAGGAAGCACTCTCTAATACAAACTGTTTTCCTCTCAAAATCAACTTCCACATACCACTCAGGGTCAAAGATGGCCAGTAGTTTCAGTAAGCCAAGGAAATTTCCCACATTGGAGTCATTATCTAGCTGAAGTGACTCTCTGTGTCCTCACAAAGCCAGTTTCTGAGTCGCAAAGAATTTTATGCAGTGAAGGATTCTTGTAGAGATATCACACCACTTCTGCTTTTCCTTCTCAATCTATGGCTGAAATACAGCGTCAATAGTTCCTCTGTTTCTAGCTAAATCTCTTTCCATTTCTTTCCACTGTGTGAAGCATTCCCGACGATTCTCGGCATTTTCGTGAACAGTAATCCTTTCAGGTGCTTTCCACTGGTTGAATCCACTTTCCTGCTCCAATGAAGACTGATGGTCTGACCGGGAATAGAAAAGACAACATATACAAAATGCAGATATTTTAGAAGGGGAAGAGACCAGCCATGAGCGAGTCACTTCCTCACTATGACCATTTTCCAATTTCCTCTTGAACCAAGTTCTGTTCATTGAGCGGTTATTTGTTGGTAGGAAAGACCCCTCACTGTTCTGGAAATACTTTGAACCTAGCTTTATTATTTCTGTTCTCAATGCATCAAACAGAATTGCTTTTCCAGTATTCTTGTCTAACTTCAGAAGTCCAATGTCATGCTGTTCAATCACTTCTGGTATGACAGTTCGAGGCTCTTTGACACCATCCAGTTCATTAGGTCCGGTGTTGTCAGGTTCAATCTCATCAGGTAAAATCTTGTCAATAAACTCAACATCACCACCACCACCACCATTGTCTTCCCCTTCTGTCATGTTCTCTGTGGCAACCTCACTCTTAATCTCATCATACTTGGATTTATCTGAATTGACTTCCTCCTTGGCTTGTGACACAATTGTCCTCGATCCACCTTCGGAGTCTAACAAACTTGTAGCAGGTGCAGGCGACTCCATGGAACGTGTCAAACTACTTGTTCTGGACTTTTCAAAGAAGGGCATGAAGAACTTGCTTGACTTCTTGGCTTCCTCCGCCTCCAACTTTCATCTCTTCCGTCCTTCAGTTCCGCTTTCCTGCTTCTTCTTCATGAAGAAACGTTTCATGGTCTTCTTACTCAATGCTCTGAAATAAGGCCATCCTAGTGCTTCTCACCCACAATATCAAAAAACAGATCATACATCTGAAGGAAATTCTTTTTTCACTATCTGAGGATGGCTTATCTGACTTTAATAGAAACTGCTCAGTGGCACCCGGGGCACATGCCATACCTTAGATACGCCACTGTTTGACTGTATTTGCTGTGGCATAGAATATGTCAGCTGGAATGTCACATTACAGCATTCTAAAACATTTGTTAGACATGCATGAAGTATTGGGCACAGCTTTGATGGTAGAGGTTCTTTCTCAGATTCTCCTTCTGGTTCCCTTCTTCCTTCCTTTATTCCATGGTCCACCATCCTCTCCTATTCAATTCCCTCTTCTTCAGCCCTTTATCTCTTCCACTTATCACCTCCAAGCTTCTCACTTTATCGTCCAGACCCACCCTCCACCCTCCTCCTCACCTGATCTTACCTTCCAGCTTGTACAACTTACACTCTCCCCCTACCCCCCCCCCAACATCTTTCCAGTCATGGTGAAGGGTTTCAGTCCGAAAGATCAACTGTTCATTCCCCTCCTTAGATGGTGCCTGACTTGCTGAGTCCCTCCAGTATTTTGTGTGTGTTTCTCAAGATTTCCAGCATTGGCAGAATCTCTTGTCTCTCTAAATCTCTTCCCCTTGCCCTAAACCTAAGTCTTCCAGTCATAAACATCTCCTCTATAAGAAACATTTCCTCCTCCTTATCCTATCTATGCCTTTCAAATTCAGCTTCATCCTCTCCAAGGAAAACAAGTTCAGCCTAACCAGTCTCTCCTCATAACGAACAACTTCCTTGTGAATCCCCTCTGCTCCCTCCTGTGTGCAAACACATCCTTCCTGCAGAGTGCCAACCAGGACTGCAGCACCTCTCTACCTTTAGACACTTTCACTATGCACTATCGTGCTTTAATATTGTGTTAATAGAGGAGTTGTTAATATTTCTTTTGTTGAACATGTTACATTTATGCAGCATGAACATTACTGAGCATACAGGTGTTACATACCAGTCATGCCTGTATGCCCCCTGTACTTTTCTGTGCACAGGCTCAGACTGCTTCATTACCCATAGTGGCTGCAAATGGAATTGAACATTGTGAGATTATCAGTAGACATCCCAAATTGAGCTTGTGATGGAAGAAATATTAGACTGGGATTCTTATCTGATCTGGAACCTACTGAGCTTCAGGATGCTGGTTATTGCTAAATAGTTGAGTGCATGCGTCTTTCTTGAGGCATCAACAGCCTCTGAAGCATCTGCTTTCAAATTCTGCTGCTGCCTCTGCCTTCAGACAAATCACATATACTATCCTTATTCCTTTCACACACCTACCTTAAAAGTCATAGAAAGATACAGCAATGGAAACATGTTGCTCAGTATGGATGCACTGGCCCTTTGGCCCTGTGTGTCCATACTGTTCACCAGCTACCCATTTACACTAATCTTATATTAATTCTAGTGTTGTTATTCCACCACATATTTTCATTTTTCCACTCATCTAAAGAGAAGAGGCAACTTATAATGACAACTTAACCTACTAACCCACACATCTTTGGGATGTGGAGGAAATGGGAGCACCAGTGGAAAAGCCATACCTAATGGTCTCTCATCTACCACACTTCCCCCCCCTCCCAACTAGGTCAAAGATACAAAAGCCTGAAGCCAGGTGCAAGGACAGTTTCTGCTGCGCTGTTATAGGACTATTGAATGGATAATAAGATGGATGCTTACATCTTATTATCTGCATGCAGTGCACTTTCTCAGTACTGTAACTGTACCGTTTTATTCTGCACTCTGTTATTATTTTCCCTTCTACTACCTCAGTGTACTGTCATAACCAAATGATCACTATACAGCAGGCATGAACATTACTGACCACATACCAGTCATGCCTGAATGCTCTCAGTTCAGATTTTCATTGTATCTCAATACATGTGACAATAATAAACCAATTTATTATTGGTTTGATTACTATATTGGTGGGGACACTTATAGAGAGAGTACAGAGGAGATTTACAAGGATGTTGCCTGGATTGGGGAGCATGCCTTATGAGAGTATGTTGAGTGAACTTGGCCTTTTCTCGTTGGAGTAACGGAGGATGAGATGTGACCTGATAGAGGTGATGAGAGGCATTGATCGTGTGGATAGCCAGAGACTTTTTCTCAGGGCTGAAATGGCTGGCACGAGGGGGCATCATTTTAAGGTGCTTGCAAGCAGGTACAAGGGGGATATTAGAGGTAAATTTTTCACAGAGAGTGATGGGTGCATGGAATGTACTGCCAGTGACGGTGGTAGGGACAGACAAAATAGGGTCTTTTAAGAGACTCTGAGATACATACATGGAGCTGAGAGAAATAGAGGGCTATGTGGTAAGGAAATTCTAGACAGTTTCTAGAGTAGGTTGCATGGTCAGCACAACATTGTGGGCCGAAGGGCCTGTAATGTTCTGTAGATTTCTATGTTTCTAGGTTTCTATTATCAATTTACCCATATAGTCACAGTACAAACTACACACAGATAGTGCCTGACAGCAGGATTGAACCTGGGTCTCTAGTGCTATAAGGCAAGTTTCCACTAGCTATGTCATTGTGCTGCCTAATCCGTCAACCCAGTGACTGTGGCATCCAGTAGCAGTTATGGCCCAGAATGATTCTGAAGGTGTGAGTGTGAAGGCAACCTTGACCTTGACAACAAGAGCATGACATTTATTTGCCTGTGGTGAAGCTAACTTGTACATACCTGGGTCATCAGGAAGCATTTTGTTCTAAGTACCCATAAACCCTAAAGACACAAGAGACTGCAGATTCCGGAATGAACAAGCTACTGGAGGAACTCAGCATGTCAGGCAGCATGAGTGGAGGAAAAGAGGTGGACATTGATTTGGGCCAAGAACATACATCAGGGCCAAAAGATAACCAGTATAAAGATGGGAGTGGGTGGGCTGAGACAGGAGCTGGCAAGCAAGTCAAGGAATATCTGGAGTTTCTGGGAGTAATTCAGAAGGGCCAGGATAGATATATACCAAGAGGAAGTATACTAAGGCAAAATGACCAACCGTGGCTGACAAGGGAAATCAAAACCAACATAAAATGCATGTGTCCCTGTTCTCAACCTCCAGCAAGGGCCACCTCTCTTAAATGTGTCTGGGCTTCAGGACTCTATCAAATTAAGCTATAACTCTGCGTAGTGTATCAAACAGCCCCAGCCTAGTTAGTCTCTCCTATCCAGACATGCCAATCTCTGTAAATATCCTCTTGACTACTGTAGTCGGGAGGTCAGAACTGCACACCGTTCTTCATCTGTGCATTATCTATCCAACCAATGCCCCTGATAGGTTTGTACATCTCAAGCTTCTCTACTCCAAGGAAAATAAACCCAGCCTATCCATAAAGCTCTGTCCCCGACCACACCCTGATAAATCTCTCCTGCACCCTTTCCGCTGTAATTACACCTTCACAAGATATATCCTGTGACCAACAGCATTGTTTTGCAGGCAGCTCACAAAACTGCCTAGATACCCCAGTAGATATATTTCTTCTGAAATGCTATTGCTGCAGTCCGCAGCCTGCAATTTCCCTTTAATGGATGTACTTTCGAACTGACTAAATGAACCGGTGCTTTTGTAATCTCTGGGGGTTCCATGAATTAGACCCTAGAGAGTGCCTCTACATCCGGGGCAGCAATCCGCTGGATGAGGATGCTGCGTAGAAGCCAGATAACAGGATGAACTTGTGCTCGGCTCCATCATTCTGTGACATTTAAAACATTAAGCAAGATTAAAATTGTTGAGGCTTGGGGGATAAAGGGCAGTGGGTGACTCGATTGGGGAGCACTCATTCTGGAGCCCTGATTGGGGTTGGAGCAAATGGCTGAACCTAGTGTTGGGATTAGCTGTCACGGAGTAAGTGGTGGTGGGGGTTGGGGTTGGTGGTAGAGATGGGAGGAAATGCTGGAGGAGATGGAGGTAGTGAACGGGAGGTGATATTGAATGATAGGAGTTGCATGGAGGAAGGCAAATGGCAAGGTTTCTGAGAAACGGAAAAATAAACAGCTTGTTGAGGATTGTAGTGCTTACCATCTCATTATGAAAGCAGCAGTCATTACCTAAATAAAATAAAGAAGGAAGGTTTAAAGGTTTTGTTAAGTTTTGAATATGGATCTGTTTCTAGCATCAATCCAAATAGGCTGCATAAGGATTTGAAAAAAAAGCAGTAGAAGATAATGTGTATACAAAACTTTTAAAAGATGGGACACTCTTAGTATTTTGTAAAGATAGTAAGCAATATGAGAAAGCTTTGGGGTTAGATGTTTGAAAGGGTTTCATAATAGAGTATGAACAGATATCTTATTGGTGTTGATTGACTATGATGGGAAAAAAGTTGCAGGGAATTTTTGGTTATATTTAGGTTATATGAGTTATATGGTTCATGTCCATGTGCTGCCCCCTTTGAAATATTTTCAAGACCAGAAGTTTGGTTATGTAGCAGCTGTGTGTAAGCATAAAAGGCGGTGTGCTAGAGGTGGTGAAGAACATGATTATGGCAATTATGCAGAAGGTTTTGGCTAATATGCGGCAACTGTGGAAGAGAATTTAACTCAGCTTATGTGGGGTGTCCTGTATATCAGAAAGCTGTGGAAGTGCAACATGTTCAGGCGAAAGTGGGCATATCATATGCAGAGACTCTGCAGGAAGTACAGAAGGCAGAGTCAAAGGGACCTATTAATATTGAGATAGTTTAGGTACAGTGTGTAAAGTGCATAATTTTATAACAAAGGATTAATTTATAAACTAGAATTTGTCACTTTTATGGTAAATTGTATAGGACAAACTAAAAATAGGACAGAAAAAAAATAAAATTATATTAAAAGCTGCAGAATAACATACAGAAATAAAACACTTACTGTAACTCTATAAGTTATTAATGATGCCTTACAGGAGGAGTAAATAATGTTCAGACTTCAAAGGAAGGTTGTTAATAGTTTTCTAATACTACTGTCATACCAGAGGCCCATTATCTAATGGACAAGAATTTAAGACATTTATTGAAGATTTACCAAATAAAACATATCATTTGTGTACAGGAAACCCGGTTAAAATCTTGTCTATGTTTTAAGATATAAAGTTACGTTGATATACGAGGGGTGATTGTTAAGTTCGTGGCTTAAGGTAGAAGGGGTCAATTTTTATATAACCTAGTACATTTATTTTTCAACATAGTCCCCTCCTACATGTACACACTTAGTCCAATGGTCGTGGAGCATACGGATCCCTTCTTTGGAGAAGTGGTCCACAGCAGGGGTGATTGATAAGTTTGTGGCCTAAGGTAGAAGGAGATGAGTTATCAACTTCAAATTTTCTGCTTTATCACTCAAAGAGTCAAACTGCACATGCATGTAACGAGAGAATCTTGGACCTCCAGGTGGTCCACAGCAGGGGTGATTGATAAGTTCGTGGCCTACGGCAGGCGATGAGTTATACAGCTCTCATTACATGCACGTGCAGTTCAACACTGTGAGTGAAAATTCAGAAAGTTTGAAGTTAATAACTCAACTCCTTCTACCTTAGGCCACAAACTTATCAAACACCTCATGCTGTGGACCAGTTCTGGAGGTCCAAGACCACGACTACTGGACTAAATGTGTAAATGTAGGAAAAATAAATGTGCTGGGCTTTCTAAATTTGACTCCTCCTACCTTAGGCCCCAAACTTATCAATCACCCCTTGTAAGAGGTGATTGGAAAATGGATAATGGAGAAAGAGTGGCTACCTTTATCGAAAATGGGATAGCTAATAGACTGATGGAAAGAAGATATGTTTATGGGTCAATTGTGGTTGAAATTTGGGGAAAGAATAGTCAAGTTCAGATAATTTTTTATTACCCTTATGAAAATTTAATGCCTAATATATTGGAAAGTGTGAGAATTAAAATGCTCATAGTACCAGGTGCGGTTAACATAGAAACATAGAAAATAGGTGCAGGAGTAGACCATTTGGCCCTTCGAGCCTGCACCGCCATTTAGTATGATCATGGCTGATCATCCAACTCAGAACCTTGTACCTGCTTTCTCTCCATACCCCCTGATCCCTTTAGCCATAAGGGCCATATTGTAGCGGTGTGCTACAAACAGCGCTAAAATTACGACACGGAGTCGGTAACTGCAGTCGAAGGAAAAACTTTATTCGAAAACTTCAGCCTCACTTTTAAGCCTCTGTCAACCGGCCCCCCATGGCGAAGAGGCTCCAAAGCTCTGTGCTCGCAAACCCCCGTAGGCTATCTAATTGTGAGTCGGTTCGCATACGCTAGGAAAAGAGCCGCCACATAACCCCCCCCCAGAACCGGCGATACACCCCCCAATGTCCACAGCCAGGGCCAGAACCTGCTTGGGAGGTCGGCCTCTGCGCCGAGGCGCCGGAAACTCGGCCGGTTGCGCCAGGTCCACATGGGCCGGCTTGAGGCGGTCCACCGTGAAAACCTCCTCCTTCCCCCCAACGTCCAGCACGAACGTGGACCCGTTGTTCCGGAGCACCGTAAACGGCCCCTCGTATGGCCGCTGCAGCGGTGGCCGATGCCCGCCCCTTCGTACAAACACAAACTTACAGTTCCGTAGGTCTTTGGGTACGCAGGTCGGGTGCCGCCCATGCTGTGAAGTGGGTATGGGGGCCAGGTTACCGAGCTTCTCGCGAAGTCTGCCCAGGACTGCAGCGGGTTCTTCCTCTTGCCCCCTCGGGGCTGGTAGGAACTCCCCGGGGACGGCCAGGGGCGCGCCGTATACCAACTCGGCCGACGAGGCGTGCAGGTCGTCCTTGGGCGCTGTGCGGATGCCGAGAAGGACCCAGGGAAGCTCGTCTGCCCAGTTGGCTCCTCGCAGGCGGGCCATGAGGGCCGACTTCAGGTGACGGTGGAAACGCTCCACTAGCCCGTTCGACTGTGGGTGGTAGGCAGTGGTGTGGTGCAGCTGAGTCCCCAAAAGGCTGGCCATAGCTGACCACAGGCTGGAGGTGAACTGGGCGCCTCTGTCGGAGGTAATGTGGGCTGGTACACCAAAGCGGGATATCCAGGTGGCAATCAGGGCTCGGGCGCAAGATTCGGAGGTGGTGTCGGTGAGCGGGACCGCCTCTGGCCATCTTGTGAACCGGTCCACGATAGTCAGGAGGTAACGCGCTCCGCGCGACACTGGCAGGGGGCCCACGATATCCACATGAATGTGGTCGAAACGCCGGTGGGCGGGATGGAACTGCTGCGGTGGGGCTTTGGTGTGCCGCTGAACCTTGGCCGTCTGGCAGTGCATGCACGTCCTGGCCCATTCACTGACCTGTTTGCGGAGTCCGTGCCAAACGAACCTGCTGGAAACCATCCGGACAGTTGTCCGGATGGAGGGATGCGCCAAGTTATGAATGGAGTCGAAAACACGTCGCCGCCAGGCTGCGGGGACGACCGGACGGGGCTGGTTGGTGGCGACGTCACAGAGTAGGGTCCTCTCACCTGGGCCCACGGGGAAGTCCTGGAGCTGCAAACCAGAGACTGCAGTCCTGTAACTCGGAATCTCCTCATCTACCTGCTGTGCCTCCGCCAGTGCCTCAAAGTCTACCCCTTGGGAAAGGGCATGAACGGTAGGGCGAGAGAGCGCATCCGCCACGACATTGTCCTTACCCGAGACGTGCCGGACATCCGTTGTGTATTCAGAGATGTAGGACAGGTGGCGTTGCTGGCGGGATGACCAGGGGTCGGATGCCTTCGTAAACGCAAAGGTAAGCGGTTTGTGGTCCGTGAACGCGGTGAAGGGCCGACCTTCTAGGAAGTACCTGAAATGCCGGATTGCCAGGTAGAGCGCCAACAGTTCCCGGTCAAAAGCACTGTACTTGAGCTCGGGTGGCCGCAGGTGTTTGCTGAAAAACGCCAGGGGTTGCCAGCGACCTGCGATGAGCTGCTCCAGCACCCCACCGACTGCCGTGTTTGATGCGTCCACTGTGAGGGCGGTAGGGGTGTCCATTCTGGGATGTACTAGCATTGCGGCGTCAGCCAAAGCTTCCTTCGTTTGAACGAAAGCGGCGGCGGACTCCTCGTCCCAGGTAATGTCCTTGCTCGGACCCGACATCAGGGCGAACAGGGGGCGCATGATCCGGGCAGCTGAAGGGAGGAAGCGGCGGTAGAAATTGACCATACCTACGAATTCCTGAAGGCCTTTGACCGTGGTGGGTCGGGGGAAGTGGCGGACCGCATCTACCTTAGCGGGCAGAGGGGTTGCCCCGTCTTTAGTAATCCTGTGGCCCAGGAAGTCAATGGTATCAAGTCCGAACTGGCATTTGGCAGGGTTGATTGTAAGACCGTACTCACTCAGTCGGGCGCAGAGTTGATGGAGGTGGGACAGATGCTCCTGACGACTGCTGCTGGCTATGAGGATGTCATCCAAATAGATGAACGCGAAGTCCAGGTCCCGTCCCACCGCGTCCATTAACCGCTGGAACGTCTGTGCGGCATTCTTCAGGCCGAACGGCATGCGGAGGAACTCGAAGAGGCCAAACGGGGTGATGAGAGCCGTCTTGGGGACGTCGTCAGGATGCATCGGGATTTGATGGTACCCTCGGACAAGGTCGACCTTGGAGAAGATCCGGGCGCCGTGCAGGTTTGCCGCAAAGTCCTGAATGTGCGGCACAGGGTAGCGGTCCGGTGTGGTAGCCTCGTTCAGCCTGCGGTAGTCGCCGCACGGTCTCCAGCCCCCCGTCGCTTTGGGCACCATGTGCAGGGGGGAAGCCCAGGGGCTGTCGGACCGCCGGATGATCCCCAATTCCTCCATTCTCTGGAACTCCTCCTTCGCCAGTCGGAGCTTGTCCGGGGGAAGCCGCCGAGCACGGGCATGGAGGGGTGGTCCCTGTGTCGGGATGTGGTGCTGTACGCCGTGCCTGGGCATGGCTGCTGTGAACTGCGGTGCCAGAACCGATGGGAACTCCGCCAGGACCCTGGTGAAGTCGTTGTCGGACAGCGTGATGGAGCCGAGGTGAGGGGCTGGCAACTGGGCCGCGCCCAGGGAGAACGTCTGAAAGGTCTCGGCGTGTACCAGTCTCTTCCTGGGCAGGTCAACCAGCAGGCTGTGAGCTCGCAAAAAATCCGCACCCAGAAGCGGTTGGGCTACGGCGGCCAGTGTGAAGTCCCACGTGAACTGGCTGGGGCCGAACTGTAGCTGCACCTGACGGGTGCCATAGGTCCTTACTGTGCTGCCATTCACGGCCCTCAGGGGGGGACCCGGTGCCCTGCTGCGAGTGTCGTAACTTGTCGGAGGTAAAACGCTGACCTCAGCCCCAGTATCGACCAAAAAGCGGCGTCCCGACCTGCTATCCCACACATACAGGAGGCTATCCCGATGGCCAGCCGCCGTAGCCATCAGCGGCGGCTGGCCCTGGCGTTTCCCGGGAACTTGCAGGGCGGGCGGCAACGGCGGGCTTCTGCGCCCCACCGCTGGTGGTAGAAGCACCAGTGGTCATTGGGCCGGGGGTTAGTGGGCTCTGCGGCCGGGCCTGGACTGGTTTGCTGCCGGGAGTGGGGCTGGGAGATCCGTGCGATGGGCGCCCCGCTCACCTTTTTGGCGTTCCACAGCAAGTCCGCCCGGGCTGCCACCTTCCGGGGGTCACTGAAATCCGCGTCGGACAGCAGCAGGCGTATGTCCTCGGGCAGCTGCTCCAGGAATGCCTGCTCAAACATGAGGCCTGTGTGTCCCTCGGCCAGAGACAACATCTCGTTCATTAAAGCCGATGGAGGTCTGTCGCCCAAGCTGTCCAGGTGCAGTAAACGGGCAGCCCGCTCACGCCGTGAGAGTCCGAAAGTCCTGAGGAGCAGGGCTTTGAATTCCGTGTACTTGCCGTCTGCCGGGGGCGACTGTACGAACTCCGCGACCTGGGCAGCTGTGTCCTGGTCGAGGGAGCCCACCACGTAGTAGTAGCGGGTGTCTTCTGAGGTGATCCGGCGAACGTGGAATTGGGCTTCGGCTTGCTGGAACCATAGGTCCGGGCGCTGTGTCCAGAAACCCGGCAGTTTCAACGAAACCGCATGAACAGAGGCGGCGTCGGTCATTTCTGGTCCAAAAATCGTTTGGACCGTCGGGGTCACCAATTGTAGCGGTGTGCTACAAACAGCGCTAAAATTACGACACGGAGTCGGTAACTGCAGTCGAAGGAAAAACTTTATTCGAAAACTTCAGCCTCACTTTTAAGCCTCTGTCAACCGGCCCCCCATGGCGAAGAGGCTCCAAAGCTCTGTGCTCGCAAACCCCCGTAGGCTATCTAATTGTGAGTCGGTTCGCATACGCTAGGAAAAGAGCCGCCACAATATCTAACTTCCTCTTAAATACAGCCAATGAACTGGCCTCAACTGTTTCCTGTGGCAGAGAATTCCACAGATTCACCACTCTCTGTGTGAATTAGCTTTTCCTCATCTCGGTCCTAAAAGGCTTCCCCTTTATCTTTAAACTGTGACCCCTCGTACTGGACTTCCCCAACATCGGAAACAATCTTCCTGCATCTAACCTGTCCAATCCCTTTAGAATTTTATACGTTTCAATAAGATCCCCCCTCAATCTTCTAAATTCTAATGAGTAGTGCACACAGCTCTTCATCTGTGCACTATCTATCCAATCAATGCCCCTGATAGGTTTGTACATCTCAAGCTTCTCTACTCCAAGGAAAACAAATCCAGCCTATCCATAAAGCTCTGTCCCCTACCACACCCTGATAAATCTCTCCTGCACCCTTTCCGGTGTAATTACACCTTCACAAGATGTATCCTGTGACCAACAGCGACACAATTGCAGTGACACAAATGTGAATGGGACAGTGGTGGAAGAGTTTTGGGAAGAAAAGTGTTTGGAGTGCTTGAATGGTGGTAGGACTACAAGGATAAATCTATTTAGCAGCACTTGCTAAATAGATTCCCATGCTGCTAGATTTGGAACCCATTGAGCTCCTGGACAGACCTCTCTCACCTCAGTGTTGAACCACTGTGGTTGAAGTTAAGGGCTTCCAATGCAAGGCATTCTGAAGGGGTTGTATTGTCCATACTTCCCACTCCACCAGTGATTATGAACCACTGTTATGTATATGCTGTGAACAGTTTATATTAAGATAGTTGAGATCCCCTGCTGTTACTACCTCAGTATTCTTGCAGATATTTCTCCCCCTCTCCCCGTCTGGGAGCCTTCAGTGATCTCCCAGCAATGTAAGTTAAATGGTGTGGGAGATTTCAAAAATATTTGGGTGTCCTTGTATAAATAGAGTTAGCATCAGGTGCAGCACATGAACATGGAGGTCAACTGACTTTGGCCTTTATTACAAGGAAGCAAAAAATTAGGGAAGTCTTGTTTCACATACCACATCTAGAGCACAGTTTTGGTTCATTTTAAGGAAGGAGATTAAGGTTCATTTCAGAGAATCGCTAGGTTGATTCCTGACTTCAGGGTTGTCATAGACAGGGATAGCACGGAAACAGGCCCTCAGACCATCAAGTCTGCACTGGCCATCAACACCCATTTACGCTAATTCTACATTAGTCCCAATTTTTAATTTTCTCCACCTTGTCAGCAGCTCTCCGCTCAGCAGCTTCTACCACTTTCCTACAGAGCTGGAGGAATTTACAATGGAAAAATTGAAATTTGAATTGTTTTATTATGTCAATTGTACCAAAATACAAATGCATAGTCTTGTTTTGCATTTGGTTCGTCCAGCTCAAATCTTTGCACAATGCAGGATCTTAAGCATTTACAGTGATTGTACTCTTCAAGTAAATAAGGTGCAAGATTACAATTGGGTGAATTGTGAGGTCAAAGGTCCATCTTATTGTGTGGGAGTGTTATTTAACAGTGGGTAGCAGTTGAACTTAAGCCGGGTGGTACATGCTTTCATTCTTTTGTATCTTCTGTCTGAAGGCAGAGTGGGATCCAGGGTGGATATGGTCTTTGGTTATGGCGACTGCTTTAGTGAGGCAGAAAGAATTATAGTCAGAGTCTATAGAGGTGGGGCTGGTTTCCATCATGTGCTGAGCTGTATCTGCAAATCTTTGTGGTTCTTTTCTAGTTGTGTGCAAAGCAATTGCCATACCTAGCTGCCATACATCCAGATAGGATACTTTCTATGGTGCATCAATAAAATTGGTCAGGTCGACAGGGACGTGCCAAATTTCTTTTAGCTTCCTGAGGCACTGACGAGGTTTCATGGCTGTGATAACAATGTCATTGTCCAAGACTGGCTATAGGTGACATTCACCCCTGGAACTTGAAACTCTTAAACCTCTCAACCCCAGCACTGTTGATGTAGACAGGAGCATGTGCACCACCTCACCCCCTTCCTGAAATTAATAGCCAGCTATTTTGTTTTGCTGGTATTGATGTTGTCATGACACCATGTTGCTAAACTCCTATCTCTTTCCTGTACTTTGACTCATCGTTATTGACCCACTAATGTTCTATCATCTGCAAACCTGTAGAGCAGAGTCCGGCCACATGGTCATGAGTGTACGAGGGGCAGAGTAGGGGACTGAGGACATAACCTTGTGGAGCACCATTGTTCAGAG
Organism: Hypanus sabinus; assembly: GCF_030144855.1. Taxonomy (NCBI): domain Eukaryota; kingdom Metazoa; phylum Chordata; class Chondrichthyes; order Myliobatiformes; family Dasyatidae; genus Hypanus; species Hypanus sabinus. The sequence continues at coordinate 153,337,714 of NC_082710.1, read as the reverse complement.
TAATCATGACAGATGTATTGCCCCCTAAATTTACAGGTTGTGGTCTGTTGGTCAGCAGGTCAAGGACCCAGTGAAGCATTGATTCCCAGGGTCCAGAGTTTGGTGATGGGTTTGCTTGGAATTATATTATTGAAGCGAAGCTGTGGCAAATAAACTATAGTACAATGCACAATCGTATCGCACACATTCTGCAAATTGCTCCAACTGTGTAGGTGAATGACAGAAAGAGGGGAGCTGCTGACAATAGGGGGAAAATAAAAATACAGATGAATTTAGTATGAACGTAAATGGGTGCTTAGTGGTTGGTGTGGACTGGGTGGGCCGAAGAGCCTATTCCCGTGATTTTTCTCTCCAAGCTCCTTCTCTCCTCAGCTCCTTATTTTCAAAGTTAAATGAGTGGCGTGGGGCAATGGATAATTGTTGGGGTTCAGTGTGGATATTGGGCAGTGGGGAAATTATATGGAGTCGGGTGTGAGTGTGGGTCACACAAATTATAACAAACCCCCGTCATAGTAAAGACCCAAACCCAAGATCCCAGTATTAAAGATCCACTTGCCAGTTTCACAGTTTCAAAGACCCAACCCCAGTCCTGTGGTATCAAATACCCAACCCCTATTCTCATGGTATCAAAGACCAATTTACTGTCACACAGCATCAAAGATCTAACCCTCAGTGTCAGATTAATTCAGAGTTTCAGAATGAATACCCACTCACCCACCCAGACAGTAATGGCTTGTGATAGCCCACAGTGACAAAATGCTCACGTACTCATCCCTATTCCCCATAGTTCACTGGTAGTATGTTGTTCACTGTGCTGGGACTCAGTATCTAGTATCTCTCACTACTGTGTGTGACTGAAGTGTGAATGTTATCTCTGCACTACAGGATGAAATTTACCCCTCTTGTAAATATTGTGCACTGTGATAAAACTTTCCCTGCTGGTTCATCTGAACCCTCTCACATAGGATGTGGCTACCCCTACCGTCGATCCTATTAATTATTCTTTATCATGCCTGGGGGGGCAGCTAGGCGTGCACCTCATTGCTGTAGTATGCCAATCCTCAGGGGAACTGAAATATTTCTCTGGCTCCTAACCCAATTATTCATCGACAGATACCACAACATGTTAACCCTAATCTGTTCAGACCCTCCTCCTCAGTTATCATTGCAAACCAGCAGCAGCATAATGTCACTTCTTCATAGCTCCAGTGACTCTAGTACAATCCTGAACACAGGTGCTGATGGTGTGGAGTTTGCACGTTCTCCCTGTGGAATTCCCCAGCATTCTCCTGTATCCTCCCACGTCTCAAAGATGTAACTGTAAGTTGCCCCTACTGTATGGAAAGTGTTACAACCTGGGAGAGGATGGGGAGAATGAAACATGGTGTTTATATAGATATGGCTCATGCAGATGGCTCTTTATGGTCAGCACAAATAGCTTTTGGACAGTTCATGGCAGAGCTGCTCATGGGAAACAGACCCTTTGGCCCATCACATTTATGCCAACCATCAAGCATCCACACTCTCTCCGGGAAAATGTGCGAACGACACATATCAACACACAAAGTCAATCAACCCCAGGTCACTTGATGACCTGAATGTCCTTTTCTCCTAATGACAACCTTAATCACTCCCCCTGTATGGCAGCACTGTACAACAATGGATTTTTTTTGTCATGTTTTCTTTCTCGTCTTAATTTATATTCTTCTTGTCAATGTCTCTAATGCTATGTGCCTGTGACCCTGCTGCAAATTTTTCATAGCAGCTGTGCAGATGACAATAAATCTGACACCATTGTATGGAAATTTCAAAGCCCCCTTTCCTCAAAAGCTACCTAACCCGCCTAATGTCACCTCACATGGCAAACTTCCTTCCGGTGCTCTGCCCACTTTTCTTTCTTCCATGGGCTTCTATCCTCTCCCATCAGAGAACCCTTTCTCTAGCCCTGTATCTCTTTCACCAATCAACTTCCTAGCTCTTTACTTCACCCCTCCCGGTTTCACCTATCACCTTCTGTTTCTTCCTCTCCTTCCCCCACCTTCAAACTCTGACTTATCTTTTTTTCTCTCCAGTGCTGATGAACGATCTCAGCCCAAAACATCAACTATACCCTTTTCCATAGATGCTGTTTGACCTGCTGAGCTCCTCCAGCATTTAGTGTGTGTTGCTTGGACTTCCAACATCTGCAGATTTCCTCGTTTGTAACTGCTTCAGAAATTGAAAACACTATGTAAGTGGAAGTTGCTGTATTTTTGTATTGTTGATACCAACACTGACATTGATTGGTTCATTGTTCTAAGAGTCACAAATGAGAAAACAAGGAGATAAGGTAAAATGTATTTTATTCATTGTTACACATTGAATCCTTAACAATAAATTCCCTCCACAAATCTAATGTAATGATTTGAAAAAATCCCCCCCCCACAAACCCTAGCATTTTATGCAATGATTTAAAAATCCCCCCCCCCACAAATCTGAGCATTTTATGCAATGATTTAAAAAAAAGCAATTTGTGACATTTCTGCATTCCCCTTGCTTAAATCAGTAACAAAACCCAACAGCTAGAAATGGAATTCAGTCCTGCAAGTCACCAAGGTGGAATGGGAACGGTAAGAAAGATGCACAACTAGGGTTGGCCAAAGGTGTTCCAAAAGCAGCATCATACCTGGATTCCAAGCTGAAAAGGTTGGGGTGGGCTGGCACAGGTTAGAGTTGCTGTGCGCAAATGAGTACAACAGTCTATAGGATGGGGATCAATGCGTCAAGTACTACTGAAGGAGGTTGGGGGGGGGGGGGAGGAGGATGAAGAATATTTCTAGGTGCTTCTATAAGCCATGACTTACAGGCCAGTTCTCTGCAGCAAATGGAAAGGAAATTTAATTTCAAATTAACTATTGAAATAACCTTATTAATTTCAGTGAGCAGTAGTCAGAAACAAAAAGAGCAAATTTTAATTCCAAGGATATATGCTTCCAAAGCAAATCATTTGGCATATATTTTCAAAAATGAGATTATGGGATTATCCTTTGAGCTTCAGCAACCCGATCAAAACATGCAATCATGTTGAAAAGATGGAATTTTGGTATTGTCAATTCACTCTTGTCGGGCTGGTGTTCATGGCTGCAAAACAAAAGAGAGTGAGGAAGTTGAACATTAGGCCAGAATACTATCATCAGTAAAAACAAAAAGTGTCAGAGTTTGCTTACCTGTGGTGCAACAGCCTAGGAGTCTGTAAGTGAAAGCAGGGGGATAAAAAAAAAACATGATTAGTGAACAGAAGAGATGAGACCCACACATAGATATTAGTGGACAAGTGACCAAAGTCTGTTGAAGTTTCCATACACCATCATGTCAACTGCAAGATCCACTGCTAATGGAGCCACAATCAACCAAATCTTACGTGAGTCCACAACTTGAGTATGTCCACAGTGGAAGGATGATCTGGGAACAATGGATCTAAAGTCACCTCTTCCTCTCACCATCATCAAGTTATGTCTTAAATTATTCACACAGTACACTTCAAAGTACAATTTTTGGTATATAAAACTATGAGAGGCATCTACTAGGCAGATAGAATCCTCTTCCCTGTCTGGAAATGTCAAATATACTGCTTGTCCTCTCTGCTTGTGTGGTCTTTCATTGATCATGGCTATTGAATTTATTGAGTAGGTCTGCAAGAAAATGAATCTGAGGGTTGTATATAGTGACATACCTGTACTTTAATAATGAATTTACTTTGAACTTTGAGGTGAAATTAGTTAAGATTCCTGAGATTGTTGGCATGGACATGGTGAGACGAAGAGCCGGCTCCTGTGTTGAAGTGCTCTATTTGCTGATTGCTGACAATTAGCTAAGTCAGAGAGGTTTTGAAAAACACGCTCAGGGCTTGTATCGAGAAAATTTTTGCACTGATACAGAATCCTACAGCCTGATTTCAGGGTCTAACATAGCTCCTTTATAAGACACTCAGCCAAGTCACAGGTTAAGGTTTGAGGCTCATTTCAGACACATGACCACAGAAACTACACTGACATTTCATACAGTCAAGCTGAATCACAGGTTTGGATTGTGGACGGGGCCTTAAATCCACTTCCCATCATAAAAATTTTTGTAGCTTCATTAAAAAAAATGTTTCCTCAGGGCATCTTGGCCACCCTCTGCATTGCCTTGTTAACATCTCATTTGAATTTGCTTTATTTTAGGGGAGAAAAATGGTCAGTTTATGTTAATTATAGGTACTTTACATGACTGAACTTTACGCCAGACACGTACAAAGGTTTGTAATTACATGGTACCTGGAAATGAAGTTTAAGCAGGAATTCAGGTGATTATATAAAGATTAAACGATACCTTGGAAGTTTCCAGAGTAGAATCTAATTAACGTTTGATATTAGGTGGAGAAGAACTTGATTAGAGCTTAATTGTGCAGATTGGAATAAAGAATGTATACATACATACAGTTCAGCTGCAATAATCTGCTATTTTCATTAGATTAGGCAGTAGGTTTATTATCGATCTCATCAATGATGCTACTTGCACTCCCTTAAAACTTACTAGTATCCCAGTTCCTTGGGATCCTTTAGAATTCACTGGTGCCCTGGGCCTCATGTTCCTGTTGCACTTACTATGTTCACTGAAAACATATTGCAATACCATGTAACATACAAAAAAAAAGTGAACTTAAACTGCTTTGTGAATACGCCAATTTTCAATTGTCAAGAAAATCTGGCAGTCCAGCACCACCAAAGTCCTGAGTGTGTCAGATAATTAGAGACTTATAACGGATTCCAATTAATTGGGGCCATCAGTTATTCGGGACTGCAGCTTATTTGGGACAACTCTTAGAACAAAATCAGATCAAGAAAATTGCTGGTAGTCCCCTGTCACTTAATTGGGACAGGAAACTGTTACAGAACAGTTTCTAACTAACATCAGTGACATGCATGTCATGTGGCCTTTAGACACCATACGGTAGTTTTTAAATATCATCAGTTGCATGAGTTTGTGTTCAAAATGCAGTGATTTTTGTCACTGATAGCTGGTGAGTAATAAGCAGTAAGACAATTCAGAACCGTTTTGCTCACTGCAGTTTCAAGCATTCAGGCTTGAAAACACCAGAAATCACTGGGAGTGAAAATCAATCGGTTTCACTACTTTAACAAGTTCGAAACAACTAAGAATTTGAAGGTATTGACAATCATCTTGAATGTTACAATGACAATGAAGATTTGGAGGATGCCATCCTCGAAAGCATTGCCTGAAGGCATCCATTATCTATACCAACAGTCTGCACTGATTTTGTTCATGTACAGTCAATCAAAACAATATGTACCATACACTAGATTCACAATAACTATTAGGAACTAATACAGAGTTTTATAGTAGTTTTGGAAGTGGTCTAATTTGTTCTGTATTTCATTTAAATACATAATTTGTTACTCAGTTAAATGGTAATTTGGCTTTTTTAAGTATCTTATTAACTATTTCCATGAAACTTCAGCTAATTGGGGCAACAGCTTAATTGGGCCAGAACGTACTGGCCCCAAAGTCTCCCAAGTAACGGGGATCCATTGTATATGATTGATGAGGATTGCATGATTTACTCACCCAGTTTAACAACTTTGGTAACTCCATTGTGCACCACCCTGCAGGTATAAACCACTCCATCCCTGGGGGTGAACTTAACATATTTGGTCAACTTGAATTTCCAGTTTGGGTCAAAGCTGAGGTCAAATTGCTCAGTGTTTGGTATCTCAACACCATCCTGCAGCAAATCCAGCTTGATGTTGGGTGGGCTGAATTCTCTAGCATGACAAAGAAGAACATTGCTTTCACCTTTCGAGACGGGTTTGTAGGTGTAGACGTTGACCTGCGGTGGACTTACATCTGCAGATACACAGGAGAGTCACAGTGAGTGCATGTAATAAAAGTCATTTCAAATTCAGGTATCATTATGAGTCTCCTACACTGAGAATCCCATCACAAGCTTGCCCCTAGAACATAGACTAGTGTAGCACAGAACAGGCTTTTCAGCTATGTCTGGCCAACTATTATGCCAGTCTAACTAATGCATCTGTCTGCATATGCTCTGTACACCTCCATTCTCTGCCTGTTCATGGGTCTGACTAAATTTCTTTTAAACATTGCTGAACCTATTCCAGCATTGAGTTCCAGGCACGCACCACTCTCTGCTTTAAGAAAACTTGCATTGAATGTCTCCGTTAAACTTCCCCCACCTCACCTTGAACCTGTGCCCTCTGGTACTTGACAATTCCCCTAGGAAAATGATTCTACCTGTCCTGTGTTCCTGCTCATGAGGCAGTCCATCTGGGTGCTTCCCCTATATCTCATTTATGTATGAAAAACATTTCCCATAATCACCGTGCATTCTAACTCCTCTTCCCTAATCACGTGTCCAATATTGGAGACGTGATTAGGGAAGAGGAGTTAGAATGCACGGTAATTATGGGAAAGATTGAAGGGATGAAAGAAAGAAGACAAAGACAAACGATGATGGAGACAGCAGCCAGAGAACTGGAAATGAATACCAACAAACTGATCCACATGACCCGAAACAGGAGCATGTGGGCCACGGCAGTCCAAAGCTCAAACTGGCCACAGCACCTGACGATGATGATGATGATGATGATGATGATGAAGAAGAAGAACAGGTATCACTGGCAACACCCACTTTTTCCCCCAGATAAAATGATATTCTTTTAGAATCATTTTAGTCTTTTTTTTTTAAAAGGCACTCCCACAGTGCTGCTGGAGCAGACATTTCAGGATTTAGACTCATAATGAAAGCTAGCCAATATATTTCTTAGTTTGGCTGATGTATGACAAGTCAGGAATCTATTGGTAATGCTTTACCCCTGTCACTGTTGTCCTTCCTTGTTAACAGATATCACTGGTAATCATTATGCAGTCATTATGCTTCCAACCTCTTCACACCCTAGTCAGAGAAATTAAAACATCCCCCAACCCCTCCAACATCTAACTGACCAGTGTCCAAATTTAATACATCATCTACCACCACACGTATTTCATCCCCTCGTGCGGATTCCTGTCTCCTCGATGAATCCCATGGCCCAAACTCTTCCAACTGCCCTTCACACTACATCGTTCCACCATGAACCACGAACTACATGAAATGCAGCACTCACCCTCTCACCCCTTTCCTTCTCACCAACTTGTGTACCAAAGTCTCCTTCCAAGTGAAGCTGATGTCTACCTGCACCCTTTAACATGGTATGGACCATGCTAAATTGATCAGTCAATCATGGATAAAGACCTCTCCTCCACTGAGCACATCTACATGGAGTGCTGTAGCAGTAAAGTAGCGTCCATCATCAGGGAACCATGCCACGCAGGTCATGCTCTCTTCTTGCTGCTGCCACCAGGAAGTAGGTACAGGGGCCTCAGGACTCACACCAGCAGGTTCCGTATCAGTTATTACCCCTCAACCTCTAGGCTTTTGAACCAGTGGGGATAACTTCACTCATCCCATCACTGAACTGTTCCCACAACCTATGCACTCACTTTCAAGGGCACTTCATCTCACTTTCTTGATGTTTATTGCTTATTTTTTATCCTTCCAATTTGCAGAGTTTGTTTTTTACACATTGGTCGGGTAGATTCTATTACACCGATTCTATTATGGTTCTTGTATCTACTGAATATGCCTACAAGAAAACAAATCTCAGGGTTGTATATTGTGACATGTATGTACTTTGATAATAAATTTACTTTGGAACTTGAACAAAATGGTTTCCTCAACAACAACCACTGCAGATTGAGTGGCCATTTTGCAGAACCCCTCTGTTCAGTTCACAACAATAACCTGCAACTTCCTGCATTCTGTAAATCTCCACAGCATTCTCACTCTGACTCATATCAGATTTCATCTGAATAGGTTATTCAATGTCAAATTCAACAATCTCAGACAGCCAGCTTTTCCAGTTGTATTAGACATGGTCAATTTCAATGGAAGCAGGGACTGCTTGGTAGATTGGGCTGTATCTGTGAGGAAGGAGGTATGGTTGGTGTTTCAGGTCTATGACTCCTCATGATGTTGATGTGGACCAATATGTTTCCTTCCCTTTGTAATGAGGCCTGATCTGGATGTTTCTGACAGTTTCTGTTTATATTTCAGATTTCCAGTATCTGCATTTTTTCACTTTTCGTTCCTTGACAGTATTCTTCTCTTTGGGCTCTCCAAATAGATTCTCTTATTTTGGATTTCCAGTAGATGTTCCGTTTGGTATTGCACATTTCACAATGAAGAGTTTGTCTTTATTTCTTTTCTCAACACCTTCTCCATTTTCACCTCTTCCTGTCAAATCAACATCCTTCTATCGTCTGCCAGTCTACTCCAACCTGTGGCACCCAGTTACAATGGATCCTTATACAGTGATTGGGGTGGTGGTCTTCCATCTGCCCCACTGTTAACGAATTTTCCCCAATTCAACTTATCCACCTGAAACTTAACCCTGTTTCTCACTTTACAGATGCCACCTGACCCACTAACTGTTCCTAATGTTTTCTGGTTTTGATTTAAATCACTGAAAGGGAACTATTTAGGCCAGAACACTGGGTGATGAGAGATTACTTTATCATACACTCACCTGACTTACTATCCTCAGACACCTTACATACTGCAGGTGCACTTGCTAAACAGAAAGTGGTAGTTTAATGTTGCTCATGACTGTCTTCTCAAGATGGTGGTGGGGGCGGAGGGTAACAAAAATCTGATTTATAGAACAACCACCCTTACCCCACACACATACTCAATTCCAAGAATCAACAAATCAAAACCTTACAACTACAGTAAAGCGTAAATAATTTGCTATTTAGAAAATCAAACATTTCAAAATCTGGTTCGCTTAGTAACACATTTCACTTTCCACTCTCCGGCACCCAGTTCCTGTGATCTTTTTCTCCCCCAACTATTGCAGCCCGAGTTCCTGCACTCTCTTTAAGCTTAACTGGGAAACCTAGTATGATACTATGTAATCTCTTTTCTAAAAAAGTAAATTAAATGTACATTGAGGTATTAATTAAAAGAATATTCAAAAGTCCAGAAAGTCTAATGGTCCAACATGAGTAATATTCAGAGTTTTATCAGAATATTTATTCACTGTGCCAAGATCCTCACTCTCCCACTTAATGGAGTTGTTTGTATATTAGTCAGGGTCTGTCAGCCATGGAAGAGCCACACAAAAATCAAAAAATATTGTAAAGTCTTGTAAAAACAGCAGATCAGGAGATACAAAAAAAGGAGTCGCTATGGAAAGAAAGATGAATTTAAAATCTTAAACTGAGATCTAAACAAGGCAGCCACGTTTGAAGTTGTGATGAATGAGCATCACAAAGGCACACAAGATTACACACTGTAATCTGCCCCTACCGTGCAAATGTGTGGTGGAACTGATGGGCATCCAAAATTGATTACCATAAAAATCAGTAGAGGAATGGGATTGCTCTATGAGCTAGGACAGACTTGACAGGCAGAATAGCCAACTGATATGTTAGAAGGAAATAGGGAAATACAGATATTATATGAACCCCTTGTTTATCAGTGTCAGATCATGGCACTGGAATCTGTTCACACTGCATTAAAGACACAATAATGTACATACACTGTGTGTGTGTGTGTGTGTGTGTGTGTGTGTGTGTGTGTGTGTGTGTGTGTGTGTGTGTGTGTGTATGTGTGTGCGTGCGTGCGTGTGTGTATATAGAGACACATACACATACACACACAGTTAAAGTCAGTTTGCAAAAGGAATCTGTTTTAGGGATGGTTTCTTCATGACACTTAAGTGCGGAAATGCATCAAAAATGTTTGCTGAGTATTGCACAAACACCCACAGCCAAACAGTGGAGAGTGATTGTGATACACTGCTGCCTGATACAGTCCAAGGTTCAGTTAACTGGAACCTTGATAAGGACTTAACCTATGAGGGAACTCTTTCAGAGAAAGGGCGGTGGGACACTGGAACTACTTGAGAGCCTTCAAAAAGAGAAAAAGACAATACAGAGACTGCAGAGCTTTTAGTAAGAGTGAAAAGTGGCTTTGAAGTTAATAGAGAGGAACTAAATGTGATGCACACCATTCAGCCCCTCCAGTCTGTTCTTCCATTCAATGACATTGTATTTGGTCTTCTATCTCAACACCATCTTCTTAGACTAACCCCATATCTCACCATTCCCTCAGTTCACCAGAATCTAGCAACCTGTTTTGAATGTAACCAATGACTAAGCCTCTATAGCTCTCGGGCAGAGATTTTCAAAGGCACACCATCCGTGTGAAGGTAATTCTCATGCACTCATGTAACTACACATTAGTTTGGAGAACGTGACTCTAGGTCTAGACTCTTTAGCTAGTATAAACATCCTCCTGACATAAACTCTCAAGCCTTTTAAGCATGTTTCATACTTATAAAGCTTTGAGCACACAATTACATCTCAAATTACAGACCTTGCCACCACAGTAACCAGTGTAGTGAATTGTTATTATACCTCAATATGTCCCTCCATAGCAAGCACATCTTTCTTTATGAAAGACACCAGAAGTTCCATTTATTTCTATTATTCCCTATGTGTTAGCCAAATAGTGGGGTCACACTTGCTATACTCCAGTCTGCAAGGTCCATTTCAGCATCTACAGATATTCGGAAGATGATAACCAGACTATCCATTTTCTCCATCACCATCCCTTCAGAGGTCTGGTATGTAGACCATGGGATCTTTGGAACTTATCTACTTTCAGGATCTATTTTTTAGTACTATCCCTTTTACTCATATTTCTTTCTTTTACTTTCTTGCAACTGACCTCCTTATCTCCCTTATTTGATTCTATGTTGCATCTTCCTTTGCTAACAGATTCCACCATATACTGACTGCCCTTTGTCACCTCCACCTCCCAGTTTACCTACACTTTCCCCCTCCCAACTAACTTCAACTCCCAGTCAAACCTTCGTCAGAGGGATCCACCTATCTCTTGTTAGCTCTCACCCCACTTTTTCATACTATCTCCCCTCTGCTCCTAGTCCGGATGAAGAGTCTTCCACCAAAACACCAGCTGCCTATTTCCCCCCACAGAATCTGCCTGATCCGTTAAGTTCCTTCAGCAGCTCAATTTTTGCTACAAATTCTCCCAGCTCTCACTGTGCTCCACACATGCCCAAGCTAGTTTTCTTTTTTACACAACTATATAAGCTTTTACAGGACGTTACCCTCTGTGCCTTTCTTTACCAATTTCTAGATAAACTTTTTTTGAATTCTAAAAGATTCTCAATCTTCAAGTTTGCCAACACAGAGATGAATCTCAAGCTTGTATATAGTATACATACTTTGATGATAAATGTACTTTGAACTTTCAGAATCAGGTTTATAATCACTGACTTATACTGTGTATTGTGAAATTTGCACTACAATGCAAAGACATCAAATATTTACATAAATTACTAATAATTATGCTGTTTATCCCATAATCAATGATTGGTCCACTTCTCTGGTTGGTTCTATCTGCCTTAAAGAAATGTTTTACAAGTTAGTCCTGATGAAGGGTCTCGGCCCAAAATGTCGACTGTACTACTTCCTATAGAAGCTGCCTGGCCTGCTGAGTTCCACCAGCATTTTGTGTGTGTTGCTTGAATTTCCAGCATCTGCAGATTTCCTTGTGTTTGTATTTTACAAGTGATGTACTTTTGTTTTAAATACAAGCCATGGCTCATTTGAAGTCATATCCTCTAACTGAGTTTCCCTATTAATTCTGACCAACCTGCCCCTCATAATTTTACATTTGATTTTATTTACATATAGAAACCCTGGTTTCAGTTTGAATCATACCACTTTCTAATTGTATGTAGTATTGCAGTTAAGGTTTGTCCTTTACCAGCATTTAATTAACCCTTTCTTGTTGCACAGTACTGATTACAAAATGATTTCCCTTACTGGTTCCCAAACATACCCAGTCCTCTACAGTTCAAAAATTCATCCTCTTCCCAAGGGCAACAGAGCCAACAGGGAGAGAGGAGTTCCATCAGACATTAGATTAATTGGAAGCTCGCTCTGTGAGGGGAAGGACATGGAACATTAAGGTTAATGGGGCCTTTCAGAGGGAGGACATGTTGCTTTGGACGACACCTCTTTCAAATGCAATGCGCATGGGCATAGAGTCTAATATGATTGGGTAAGGGCTTTTCAAGATGAAGGGGGCATAGGACATTAATGGGAACACATTCAGAGGGGGGCAGAGGGTAGTAATGGTGTGTCTTTCCAGAGCCGCAGTGTGCTAATGGGGCATGTATTCTGAGAGTTAAAGACATGGGTTTCTGGATTAATGGCTGTCTCTTTCAGAAATAAGTGACATGGACAGCAGAGGGATTGGGAAGTGCAGTGCCAGAAATAGGGCACTAAGGTTGATGGGTAATTTGGGGAACTTACAGAGACAGTGCGGAAGCCCACTGCATCTGATAGAAGAAACAAGAGACTATTCAGCCCTTTGAATTTACTTTCCCTCTCAACACTATTCATCCACATTCAGTTCTATGCTACAGCTTTTTCCGCCGAATCCCCCTAGCCCCAGAAACAATTTCCAACTCCAGGGTTTTGTGGGTCTCACTTAGAAATGGGGCACAGAGAACTGGGTTAACTGACAGGCTGTCAAGAAGAAAACATCAGCCGGACATTCAGGATAATGGGAGGGATTCTTTCCAAACAGGTGGAAGGCATGGGGCTAATGGCCAGAGGCAGTATTCTCACCCAAAGAGAACATGAAGTTTTAAGGTGATGGCAGGGCATGTGACACCGGAACAGGGATTCTTCCCCTCAAAAAAGGAGGAGAGGGGGAAAGGGAGGGGGAGCGAGGAGGAGAGGGGAATGGTACTATGGAAAGGTGTTTCTTTTTTTCCTTTTTCAATCCTTTTATTAATATCAACATGATAAGACTAGTACATAGATAATGGGATTACAAACTTACAAAATTAAAATGAACATAAAAGAATACACAAGCAATAAGTACAATATAATTAAATATATAGAATATGGAAAGGTGTTTCTCTAGAGGTGGAATTGAGCATTACACCCAGTGGGAAAGATTGCTTTCCAGAGGACGGTGGGGGCATTGGGTGTAATGGAAGGTCTCCTTTCGAGAGAGTCATGGGGCAATAGGACTAATGGGTAAATCTTTCAGAGAGCAGAGAGGGGACGTGGATGTAACAGGTTAGGTGGAGTACTCTCTGAGCGAAGATTAATAGTGCCCAGAGACAGGTCTTGGGGCATTAGCGTAAATGGGGAGTTCGCCTTTGATACGAAGACTTATGGAATCGGGACCTAGGGTATTCTTTCAGTCACTGCGGTCAAATAGGATCCGAGAATTTTCCCAACCCTGCCTGCTCCCGACACACCCAAAACGACAAATTTACTTACAGTGCTGGAGTAGGTCAATAGGTCAGGCAGCATCTAAGTAGAGGAATAAGTTAACGTTTCGGGCTGAGATCCTTCATCAATCCCGACCCGAAAGATAGACTGTTTATTCCTTTACAGAGAGGCTGGCTGACCTGCTGAGTTCTTCCAGACACTTAGTGTATGTTCCTCAATATTGCTAGCAGGTACAAAATTCCGTGTTTATAAGTTTACTTACTCGCCGCACACATCAACCCAAGCGAGAACAGGATCAGAACACGCAGCATCATTTTCGGACACACGGCTCACACCAGGCACTTGAAAGAAATTTGTCTCTTCGTCTCCTCAACTGAGCACCCGCGCTTGCACCGAGACACTATGCGTTACCAACCGGCCGCCCAGTACCAATAAGAAAGCGGCACTCCGCCCTTTCGCCTCGGCACAACCAATGGTAGTATTTAGAAAATACGCATCATCAGTCTCCGGGTAAAAGATCGCGGTGGAGTTTGCAGATCGGGAAACCAGGGCGAATCGTTCAGATCGGCGATCTCTTAAAAAAACTTAAGGGGGAAAAGAGGGCAGTCCCGATTTCCTGTGTCACAGCATTGACAAATCTACTTCAGATGCAGTATGAAACATCACAAGCAAAACATTAGCATGTTTTGCTGGAATTTCATAAATCATGTGATTTTGGAATAATTATTTTGAGGCAGTTGGATTCTGGCCAATTTTAATGTTTTCATAGGTCGATGAGCTTATTCAGTATACCCGTTTCTCGTCAGAGCTTAGTTACAGCTTATCCATTTAAAATGCCTCAGATCATACCACAATAATGCTAAGAATTTAACTAGGTAGTTACCATTTTGCAGTCTCCTGTGACAATAAACTTGAAATGTACAAATGTACTGTAAATGTACAAATGGCATGAATATTGGATTTTTGCAGTCGCACATAAGTTGACATGAACTTAAACTAACATGCTTTCTATGTAACTTACACGATAAAATAAACATCATAAACATAACGATATTAATGCAAGTCGAGAGAGAGAGAGCCACTGCTGCAAAATGGACATGATTATAGAAAGATTAATACAGAAACGAAATATAATTCAGATTATCCAGAAATGTAAGGATAAATGGACTTTTTGTCGTATTGTGTATACTTGTAAAATTTGTTTTGTTGCGAATGCTGCTTACATGATGCTATTTACCTGTAATACTGTTACAAATAAGCTTTTTCTTGCACTTGTGTATATATGTACTTGCGCATATGAAAATAAACTCGAATTATACATCAGATTAGACATTTATGTTATAAACTCACTTAGCTATCCTTTTGCAATGGCTCGGGTTACCAAACTATGATGCTAAAAAAAATCTCAGCTCGGGTTTATCCTTTGGCAGTGGCTCTGGTTACCCAATATTAATTTTAAAAACTGCTCTAAACATGTCTTGTTTTGCATTTCTTCTTACAGGGAACACAGGGTTTGCAGAGCTGGGGGGTTGGTATCCGATGAGTCACGCAGCGTGTTACTGACACAAGTCGCCGCCCTCCTGTCCAACTGCGCAAACGCGCGCGTAATCGGTTTTTACCAGTTTCACGAGTCGCTTACAGAGAAGTCTGGCGGATTCCCGGAATTGCCGATTCGGGCTCCAGTCCAGATGACTTTGCTCCTACACCCTGAACCGGACATAGCCCTCTCGTTACGAAGTGCTCGATTGGCCTGCGCTGTCAATTCTGGTCTTACTGTAGGAGCACCTGAAACTTCGGCAACTCCTGGAACAGTACTTCATTGACGAAATCCTGAAAAATCTGAACCCATTTAGTGTTATAAACAACAAAACAAATGTGAAACTGAATCTACCTGCGACAGAATCTGCAGCCCCAAAGTCAATTTACAGTGTGATTGAAGCTGCACATATTGTTAATTGCTTCAATGTGAAGCCCAAATGTGTCGGTCTTTTTATTTGCAATTTTCAACGCTCAGAATTTAAAGAATATTGGAGACTCAATAACAATATTGTTTCTACAGCAGCAGTTTCAAAATTGTGAAGTAGGGGAGGAAACTGAATCCAGGGGATTTCCAGAACCAAAAACAAAATCTCCTAAAATTCCTAAGCCGTGTCTTCGGAGAGATAAACACAATTAATATTGCAGATCGAAGTATTTTAAAAGTCGGGGAATTTATGGTTCTGGATCACGTTCAATTTTTTTGGCAAATTGCACACTTGAAGTTGTACTAGACGCTGGTGAGGTCGCACTTGGAATATTGTGTTCAGTTTTGGTTCCCCATAATAGAAAATATGCCATTAAGCTGGAAAAAGTGCAGAGGAGAATTACCAGGGTGCTGCTGGGACTTCGGAGACTGAGTTATGGAGTTAGGTTGAGCAGATAGGGACCTTTCACACTGGAGCATATGAGACTTTGGGTGATCTTATTTAAAAGCATGAAGTACACAGATAGGGTCAATCCATATAGGATCCACTTCCATACTGTATGACTATGACTCTAAGTAATACTTTATTTCTTTTCTCCCCCCCCCCCTCAATTTCTGGTATGTGTTTTGTGCTCTCTGTTGAGAAGACGACTTAGACAGTTTAAGATTTCTCACTTCCTTGTACTCTTTTTGAAGGAGATGAGAAATTGCTTCAGGAGTGGACAATCCAGCCCTCTATAAGCCTGCTTCCCCATTTATTAAGGCCAGCAGAGATCTGGAGCAGATCACCCATATTGAATGACAGGACAGGCTTAAGAGGGTGTGCCCTATACTGCTGCTATTTTCTTATGTTCCAGATCATGACTCTAGTTCAGTAGTATGTCCCAGCATGAACCCTGAAGGGTCCATTTCTGTGCTGTAGTACCCTATCACTCTATGGATGTACATTTGTTCCGACGAACAGCAGAATAAATTTCTCTCCCTCTCTCCACTTTTAATAATTGTTCTTCCTTGTCAGCTTTGTGTATATTTTGCTGCTGTTCCTTACATCATTGTGGAGTTGTAGTTACCATAGCCGGAGAGTTTTGCATATTTTCTGACTTATGGAGTTATAGCAAAGTACAGCACAGAAGCAGGCCCTTTAGTTCATCTAGATTGTCCCATACCATTTAAACTGCCTAGTCCTATTGACCTGTACCAGGACCACGGCCATCCATACCTCTACTATCCATGTACCTATCCAAACTTCCTTTAACGTTGAAATCACACTTACATGCACTACTTGTGCTGGCAGCTTGTTCCGCACTCACAACCTTCAGCGTGAAGAAGCCTCCTCTCATGTTCCCCTTAAACACTTCACCTTTCACTCTTAGTCCATCATTTTTCATTGTAATCCCACCCAACCTCAGTGGAAAAGGCTCCTTGTATTTACCCTATCTATACCCCTCGTACTTTTGTATACCTCTATCAAATTTGCTCTGTCTTCTACACTCTGGGGATTAATGCCCTAACCTATTCAATCTGTACTTATTACTCAGGTCCTTCAGTCCCTGCAGTAATTCTTCTGTACTCTCTCAGCCTTATTTACATCCTCTAGGTATTGCACACAATACTCCAAATTAGGCCTCACTAATGTCATATACAATTTCAACATAACATCCCATCTCCTGTACACTACACTTTGGCATATGAAGGCCAATGTGTCTTTATGACATTTTCAACGAACGATGGACCTATATTCCCAGATCCTTTTGTTCTATCTCATTCAGTGCCTTACTGCTCACCATGTAAGACCTGTCCTGGTTGGTCCTACCGAAGTGCAACACCTCACACTTGTCTGCATTAAATTCCATCCGCCATTTTCAGTCCATTGTTCCAGATGGTCCTGATCCTGTTGTGAGCTCCAATAGTCCTCCTCATAACATTGGTGTCATCTGCAAATTTGCTAATCCAGTTAACCACATTATCATCCAGATCATTGATAAAGACGACTGTCAGGAATGGGGACAGGATTGGACCTGAATGCAGGACGCAGGCACTGAAGTACTAGGGGTAGGACAGGATGGGGATGCCATGGCAATGCAAGGGGTACTGCAGGCAGGGCTGGATCCTAGAGGTCCAGCAAGGCAGGGCAGGATCCCAGAGTTCAGGCAAGGCAGGAGGATCCCAAAGTTCAGGCAGACAGAAGAGCCCCTTGGGGCAGGCACATAACCCCTGGACTGGGCCACCTCCCAGGCAGGAGCACAGAGGCCCAGGCAAAGAGCAGAACACCTGGGCAGGTGCAGGCACAACCCATAGGGAGCAAGGGGTGGAAAGGGTCTGAGTCCTCAGGGCAGGCCACATGGATCCTGGGCAGGGCCACCTCCCAGATAAAGACACAGAGGCCTGGGCAAGGCACAGACACCTGGGCAGGTGCAGGGCACAACCCCATCTGAGGGGTAGGAAGGGGACCAAGTCCCTCCACCAGGCAACAGTAAACAGCCTGGCTTCCCCAACAGAGGAAAGGGACAGAACCACCCAAGGGGTAACAGCAACAGCCTAGCTTACCCAACAGAGGCAAGGGAACAGAAGGGAGTTGGGTCCAGGGTGAGCAGCAGGACAACCAGGATACACCAGTAAATAGGGAGAAGCAAGCAGATAGCACAACAGCACAGGCAAGGCAAATACAGTGGAACAGCAGGACCAGCACACACAAGAGAAGCAGGAAAACAAGACAAACCTGGACAGAACCAATACAGAGCAGGTCAGAAACCAGGCCAGGTAAACAGGGTACAGAGCAGGGCAGAACCAGATTTAGAGCAGACAGAACAAGACAACCCCCCAACTTGGCTCAGTCCCCGAGCCCCTTATAAACACCTGCCCCTAATAGGTGACAGGTGTACCTCCTTAAGCCAAGATGATCCAATGGCTCTAGGTGACAGAAGGGTTGGCTGCAAGGCCCGGAGTCCGGAGTCCGCAGACTGGAGCAAGACCCTGAAGGTGGGCTCCGGACTGGACCCTAACAATGACAAACAATAACAGACCCAGCAGTCACAGGCACTCCACTAGTCAGAGTCCTCCAGTAAAAGATTCAGCCATCCACTATCACTCTCTGGTTTCACCCACAAAACCAATGTCTGATCCAATTTACTAACTCATATAACTATATAACAATTACAGCACGGAAACAGGCCATCTCGGCCCTTCTAGTCTGTGCTGAATGCTTACTCTCACCTAGTCCCACTCAATGCCATCTTCAATGTCTCATCTTCAATGCCAATCAACTGAAACTTACTGACCAACCTCCCATGTAGAACATGTCAAATGCCTTGCTAAATTCAATGTAGTCAATATCTATTGCCTTGCCTTCATCAACTTTCCTGGTAACTTCCATGAAAAACTCTGTAAGTCTGTTACCACCTGCCACTCTCAAAGCCATGCTGACTATCCCTGATCAGTCGCCATCTATCTAAATACTCATAAATCCAGTCCCAAATACCTTTCAAAAACTTTCCTACTATGATGTTAGATTCACCAGCCTATAATTTCCTGGTTTAGTTTTAGGACCTTTTATAGTGGAACAACATTAGCAATTCTCCAGTCCTCTGGTACCTCACCTGTCACTAAGGATGATTTAAATCTCTGCTAGGACCCCTGCAATTTCTGCACTTGCAGGGTCCGAAGGAATGCCTTGTCATGTCCTGAGTATTTATCTACCCTAATTTGCCTCAAAACAGCAAACACATCCTCCTCTATCATCTGTGTAGGGTCCACGAAGTTGATGCTGCTTTGCCTCACTTTTACAGACTCTGTGATCGTCTCCTGAATAGATAAAGATGCAAAAAAAAATATCTGAAATCTCCCTTATCTCTTTTGGCTTGAACATGGATTATCACTCTGATCTTTCAGAGGACCACTTTTTTCCCCTTTCAATTCTATTGGACTTAATATATCTGTAGAACCTCGTAGGACTTTCCTTCACTTTGTCTGCTAGGGCAATTTTATGCCTTCTTTTAAACCTCCTAATTTCTTTCTTAAGTGTTCTCTTGCATTTCATATACCCCATAAGTACCTCATTTGTTCCTACCTGCCTATACCTGCTACGCATCTCCCATTCTTCAGTACCAGGGCTTCAATATCTCTTGAAAACTAAGGATCCCTAAACCCATTACCTTCGTCATCATCAGGTCGCATCTGGAATTTCCAGTTGGCAGACTATTTCGCTCCACGCTGCTCTGTCCCAACACTTGTCCACAACATCCCTAGTCTTGTCCAGCTTGGTCTAATTCTTTATGTTATTCAGCCACGTTGTTCTTTGCCTTCCTCTTCATTTCTTTCCCTCCACTTTTCCATATAGCAAACCCGACAAGATGTTATCTCTCTGCGTAACATGTCCACAATAAGCAACTTTTAACTTCATAATCTTCTCCAGCAATGTCCGTGGTCTATCAACTTTGGACAAAACACTCTCATTTGAAACTTTCTCTACCCAGCTGATCTTCAAGATTCATCAATAGCACCACATTTCAAAAGTTATTAGTTTCACGTCATCCTTCTTCAGGGTCCATGTTTCTGATCCATACATCAGCAGTGACCATACATAACACTCGAGGAAGTGGATCCTACTTTGGATGTCTACTTTCTGATTGCATAGTAGATCTTTTATCTTCATGAACTGGGCCTTAGCCATACCCATTCTCCTTCTGATCTCAACTTCACATCTCCCGTCATCTGTCAGACAGCTGCCAAGATATTTAAACTTTCGCACCTGTTCAATGTCTTGTCCATTCACTTGTAACGAAACCATCATGAATGAGTCTTTAGTGCTTATTTTGCTTACCACCATCGGTTTTGTTTTCTTAGGGTTGATTTTTAGTCCTGTAGTCAGGGCTTTTCTCATTCACCTTCTTCAGCATAATTTGCAGTTTGCATTCGCTGTCAGCTAACAATGCGGTGTCGCCCGCATACCTGATGTTCTCCACCTTCCAGCCTCTAATTGGAATACCTGTCTCCTGATGGTCGCATCCCCGAAAAATCCATTCTCCGTAGACGTTGAACAAATCCGGCGAGCCAACACAGCCTTGCCTTACGCCTGGTTTAATACATGCCCATGGTGATAGGTCATTTTCTACTCTGACCACCGCTTTCTGTTTCCAATACAAGTTCCTTATTATCTGCACATTCTCCCATCCCAGATCATACTTGTTCAGTACCCCTATTACTTTCTCGTGTCTTACTTTATCAAAAGCCTTTTCACAGTCAATAAAGCATAAGTAGCTGGTCTTTTGTGCCTCAATGCATCTCTCCATGAGGTTTCTCATCACAAATAATCCTTCCTTTGTTCCTGAGCCATTACAAAATCCAAACTGCGTTTCTCCAATTTCATCGCTGACTGTACCTTTCATTCTGCCAAACACTATTTTGAACAGTAGCTTGACACAGTCAGACATTATGCTTATCATCCTGTGTTCGTTATATTTCATTGTCCTCGGATTTTTTGGTAAGGTGATAAATACCAATTTGAGAAAGTCCTCCGGAAGATTTCCTGTCATATAACTGTTGTTTAATATCGCTAAAATGTTTGTTTTTCCATTCTGACCAAGTGATTTCAGAATTTCATGGTAATCTTATCTTCACCAGCAACCTTTCTGACTTTTAGACTCCGAATCGCACTTTCCATCTCTGATGTCAATATTTTCGGTTGATTAATCATTTCATTAAATTCTGGTAAATCCTTAATCCTGTTATCTTCAAATAATTCCTAGATGTACTCAACCCATCTGTCCATGATTTCTTCTTTTTCATAGCATGGATTACCACTACCGTCTTCAATACACCCAGTTGATGGCATGGTCCTCTTTAATTTTGTCATATCCTTTACCTCTATAATCATGACTTCGTTCATACTGCTCAATTTCTTTGCACTGTTCATTCATCCAATTCTCTTTTGCTTCCTTGCATTTTCTTTGAATCAAGCAGTGTAGGGCTTTGTATCATTCATTATCCCAATGTTTTACCTTTATTCTTTCTTCAGTTAACTTTCTCAGCTCATCGGTGAACCAAGGGTTATGCCTCTTGCTCTTTTTCCGATAACCCAAAGTCTTTTCCGCAACTTATGTCACTGTTGTTTTAAACTCTTCCCAGATGTTCTCCATTGCCATGTTGTGTTATCTTTACTTTTTCTGACAGGCACATACAAGCTTTGTCCTCACAGAATTTGTTTTGAAGGCCAAATACACTTTTATCAGAAAACTATTCAGATCCTTTCTGATACCATCAAAATTGGCCTTTCTACAACTTAAAATCTCAACCCGCAGACCAGACCTACCTTTTTCCATTTTTACTTTGAAACTATTGGAATTACGATTACTAGATGCAAAGTATTTCCCCACACAAACTTCTGTTCCCTGCCCTTTCTCATTCCTTAGCATGACAGTGCCTCTACTTCCTCAGGAGTCTGCAGAGATTTGGCATGTCCCCAAAAACTTCAGCAAACTTCTGTAGATGTGTGGTGGAAAGTGTGCTGCATCTGGTATTGTTTGGTATTGGAACACCAATGCCTTTGAGTGGAAAATCCTGCAAAAGGGAGTGGATTCGGTCCACTACATCATGGGTAAAGCCCTCCCAACCATTGAGCTCATCTACCTGAAAGTTGCCATAAGAAAGCAGCATCCATTATCAAAGATCCTCACCACCCAGGCCATGCTCTTTTCTTGCTGCTGCCATCAGGTAGAAGGCAGAGGTGCCTAAGGATTGATGCCAACAGGTACAAGAGCAGTCACTATCCCCCTTCACCCATCAAGCTGTAGAACAAAGGAGGATAACTACACTCATTAAAGGACTCATTTATCTTGTTATTTCATGCTTGTTATTTATTGGTGTTTATTTATATCTGTACTTGCACAGTTCATTGTTCATTGATCCCACTTACTGTTACTGTTTTATAGATTTGCTAAGTATGCCCGCAGGAAAAAGAATCTCAGGGCTGTATGTGGTGACATGTATGTACTCTGATAATAAATTTTAGTTTGAACTTTGAGCTTTAATAGCAGCTCAAGTATCGCACACTCTCTCATTCGGACTTCCAGGTACTGATTCAGGAAACTTTTCTAAACACATTTGTCAAACAGTATTCCATTTTTTACAGCATGGGAGGCCTAGTCCATATGTGTAAAGTTAGAATGAACTACTGTAACAACCTTATGTTTCTTCCAACAGTTTGTGATCTCTCCACAAATTTGTTCCTCTAAATCCCACAGACTGTTGGGTAGTCTGTAATATAGCCCCATGAACATGGTCATGTCTTTCTTATTCCTCAGCAATGATAACTGGATCAGCAAGTTTGCAGATGGCACCAAGAAAGGGGTTGTAGTGGACAGTGTGAAAGGCTATTATGGCTTGCGGAGGGATCTGAATCAGTTGGAAAAATAGTTGAAAAAATGCAAATGGAATTGAACACAGGCAAGTGTAAGGAGTTGCACTTTGGAGGACCAACCAGGGCAGGTCATACACAGTGAACAATGGGGCACTGAGGACTTTGGTAGAAAAAAGGGATCTGGGAATACAGGTCCATAATTCATTGAAAGTGACATCACTTTAAATACTCCGTATCTACCCCATCAATCAGTTGCTTGTTGGTGGAGAAACCAAAGGAGCTGGATTTGGTGTAGACCATATTGCTGCCTGTTACAGAGAGGGATCAGAGTTGGTGTGCGGAGGTGGTCTGCAGTCTGACAATAAGTGATGTTTTAGTCACTTTTGTTGTGATCGCAGGGCCTGTTGGACATTGGTATTGTGGAATGATGCAAATGCAATTCACTGGTTTATTGGTGGGACTCACAGCAGGGGAGCCACATGACCTCAGGCAGTGGAGTCGCCTGCTTTCAGCCATGCAGGAGATAGGTGTCAAAGTTAATGCAGTGTGGTGTGGCATCCAAGCCGACGTCAGTGCTGCTCTCCAGTGTTCACTCAGTTGTTGTTCGAATGCAGACAGCTGCAACATTCATGGACTCAGGGGCCTGGTCTATTTTTTTTGTGAGTGGCTGCATTTTACTTCTATCTAATATGGGCCATGTATGCCAAGTGTGTCTTGTTCTGTGTACAAATGTCGGTACGGTGTTTTGCACCTTGGTCCCAGAGTAACATTTCATTTGGATGTATTCATAGGTATTCGTGTATGATTGAATGATAATTCAACTTGAACTTGAACTTCAAAAGTAGATCCCATTCATTATCATAGAATGGCATGTAATCTATTGGTCTGTGGGCTTTTTACAAATTTTTATATTGGCTCAGACAGTTGAACAATCATTATCTTTGTGGTGAACTACGTGTGCCTGTCTGGACACGCCCCCTGCTGACTGCTCCTGTGGCTCCTCCCACAGGCCCCTGTATAAAGGCTATCTGAGGCCTGATGCTCGGCCTCAGTCTCCAGGACATAGTATGATAGTCACTCACTCCTGGTTCCTTCTTCCAGTCAATAAAAGCCGATATCTCGCCTTACGTCTCAGAGTGAGTTATTGATGGTGCATCAATTTTATTGACTGGAAGTTTTAAAACATGGAAACCGTTTTATGTCCAGAAAGGTTGGATTTGGACCCTCAAGACCCTGAAGCAGCTCTTGCTTTTGAACTCTGGCTTGCATGCTTCCAATCATACTTGGAGGAGGTTCGTGCGACTGACCCTGCCGTTAAGCACAGAATTCTCCTCTCGAGGGTCACCCCAAAAGTTTACTCCATTATCCGGGACCTGCCGACCTACGATGGGGCACTGGACGCCCTCAAAAGACAGTACCTGCGGCCGGTGAACACCGTCTATGCAAGACATCATTTAGCTACCCGGCGACAGCGGCCTGGCGAATCGAGCGCTGAGTTTCTCCGAGCACTACAGACACTCGTCCGAATTTGTGACTGCAAGACGCTCACGGCAGAACAGCATGCGGAGCTGCTAGTGCGAGACGCCTTTGTGACGGGACTGAGGTCAGTGTACATGCGCCAGCGGCTGCTGGAAAAAGCCGATCTGACCTTACACTCGGTGATCGAGACGGCCAACGCTCTGGAAGCTGCTCTGCACGACGCCGACGCTGTTCAGTCGCGCGATTCCCCGCCGGTTCCGTGGACACCTCAGACCCCGCCACCGGCAGCTCCCGGGAGCGAATTCGCCAACGCCGCTGCCAGTCGCGATTCCACGAGCTCCCCGAACCTGACCACTGCTGCGGCCCGTCAGAAGCCCGTGCTTTGTTATTTCTGCGGACTCAAAAAGCACCCCCGACAACGCTGCCCAGCGCGAGAAGCGACCTGCTCCAGCTGCGGAAAGCGGGGCCATTTCGCCAAGGTCTGTAAGTCTAAACTGCGAGCGGAGTGCAGCGCTGCGTGTGAGACGTGGGGGCCGCCATCTTGCATGCCCGGATGTGGGCGGCCATCTTTGTCGGCATCAGCATGCCCTGCCCCCGACACACCGATGCTTACCGGGTACCCCGGATGTGGGCGGCCATATTTGTCGGTGTCAGCACGCCCCGCCCCCGACCCTCCAATGCTTACCGGGTACCCCGGATGTGGGCGGCCATCTTTGTCGGCGTCAGCATGCCCTGCCCCCGACCCTCCGATGCTTACCGGGTACCCCGACGGCTCAACTCTGGCCACTGTAACCCTCGACCAAAGCGCCCCACACCAGCTTGCAAGGTCCATGATGGACATCCTGGTGGAGGGGCACAGGACTAGATGCCTGTTTGACATGGGCAGCACTGAGAGATTTATTCACCCTGACACAGTGCAACGCTGTTGACTCGCAACACGGCCGGTAAGTCCGAGGATCAATTTGGCTTCTGGGTCGCATTCCGCAGACATCCGGGCAGGTTGTGTAGAGACGTTGGTGGTGCAAGGCACAGAATATCGGAACTTTGCGCTACTGGTCATGCCTAAACTGTGCGCACCTGTGCTATTGGGGCTGGACTTCCAGAGCCATCTCGAAAGTGTGACTATGGTATATGACGGGCCCCTCCCACCACTCACAGTCCGGAATCCTCAGTTTTGTGGGACTTCATTACTACTGACCACACACACACACTGACCCACACATCCCACCCAGCACCATGCCGACAGCTGCGCTACCGACACCACTTGCAGTCTCTCCACCCTCAAGGTCCCTCCCCCACCGCTGTTCGCCAACCTGACCCCCGACTGTAAACCTGTGGCAACTAAAAGCAGGAGGTACAGCGCGGGGGACAGGGCCTTCATTCAGTTGGAGGTGCAGCGGCTGCTCAGGGAGGGGATCATTGAGCCAAGCTCAAGCCCTTGGAGGTCCCAGGTAGTTGTTGTTCGGACTGGGCAGAAAAATAGGATGGTGGTGGACTATAGTCAAACCATCAATAGGTTCAAGCAGCTTGACGTGTACTCCCTACCCCGCATCGCGGATACGGTCAACCAGATAGCTCAGTACAAGGTGTACTCGACAGTAGATCTGAAATCTGCTTATCACCAGCTCCCCATCCGCCCAGAGGACCGCCCCTACACCGCCTTCGAGGCGGGCGGCAGGCTCTATCACTTCCTGCGCATCCCTTTCGGTGTCACAAATGCTGTCTCTGTCTTCCAGAGGGAAATGGACCGGATAGTGGACCAGTACCAACTGCAGGCCACATTTCCCTATCTGGATAACATCACCATCTGTGGTCACGACAGGCCAGATCACGACGCCAACCTCCAACGATTTCTCCAAGTGGCCGCAGCTCTGAACCTTACTTATAACAGGGACAAGTGTGTGTTCGGAACCACCCGTCTTGCTATCCTTGGGTATGTTGTGGAAAACGGGGTCATTGGCCCTGATCCCGACCGTATGCGCCCCCTGTTAGAACTCCCTCTTCCCACCATTCTCAAAGCCCTCAGACGGTGCCTGGGTTTTCTTTCCTATTACGCCCAATGGGTCCCCCATTACGCAGACAAGGCCCACCCCCTGGTCAAGTCTACCACATTTCCCCTCTCTGCCGAGGCCCGCGTGGCCTTCAGCAGCATTAAAGGGGACATTGCCAAAGCAACGAAGCATGCGGTGGACGAGACCATTCCCTTCCAACTGGAGTGTGACGCCTCCGATTTCGCTCTGGCTGCTACCCTCAATCAGGAAGGCAGGCCAGTAGCATTCTTTTCTCGCACCCTCCAAGGCTCTGAAATTCGGCACTCCGCGGTGGAGAAAGAAGCCCAGGCCATAGTGGAGGCTGTTAGGCACTGGAGGCACTATCTTGCTGGCAAAAGGTTCACCTTGCTGACCGACCAGCGCTCGGTTGCGTTCCTGTTCAGCAACCAACAGTGGGGCAAAATCAAAAATGATAAGATTTTGCGGTGGAGAATAGAACTCTCCACCTACAACTATGATATCCTGTACCGGCCTGGCAGACTCAATGTGCCCCCTGATGCCCTAAAGGGGAACATGTGCTAGCACACAGCTCGACCAGCTGTACGCCCTTCATGCACAACTTTGCCATCCAGGGGTCACCCGATTTTACCATTTTGTGAAAGCTCGGAACCTGCCGTACTCCCTGGAGGACATCAGGACGATGACCAGGGACTGCCAAATATGCGTTGAGTGCAAACCGCACTTCTACCGTCCTGACACGGCGCAACTTGTCAAGGCCACCCGCCCTTTTGAGCGACTGAGTGTTGACTTTAAGGGCCCCCTTCCCTCCACTGACCGCAATGTCTATTTTCTCAATGTTATCGATGAGTACTCATGGTTCCCCTTTGCCATTCCCTGCCCCGACACCACTGCCACGTCCGTCATAAAAGCCCTGCGCCAGCTCTTCACTCTGTTCGGGTATCCCTGCTATATCCACAGTGATAGAGGGTCCTCCTTTATGAGTGACGAGCTGCGCCAGTACCTGCTAGCTGGGGGCATTGCTACTAGTCGGACCACGAGCTATAATCCCCGGGGAAATGGACAGGTGGAGCAGGAGAATGCCACGGTGTGGAAGGCCACACTTTTAGCCCTTAAGTCAAAAGGGTTGCCGGTCTCTCAATGGCAGGAGGTCCTCCCTGAGGCACTCCACTCTATCCGCTCTCTGTTATGTACGTCCACCAATGCCACCCCTCACGAATGCCTATTCTCTTTTCCCAGGAAGTCTGTCACTGGGACCACCCTACCAGTTTGGCTGACGTCCCCGGGGCCAGTGCTGCTCTGGAAACATGTGCGGATTAATAAATGCTCCCCGCTGGTCGAGAGGGTTCACCCTCTACATGCGAACCCCCAGTATGCCTACGTGGTCTTACCTGAAGGGCGGGAGGACACGGTCTCCATCCGCGACCTGGCACCCACAGGTGCAGCAGACCACTACCCTGAACACTCTCCGGTAACTATGAACCCTGCACCTGAGGTGACACCGTGCTCACCGGGCCCTACACAGACTTCTGACGACACTTATATACCGGGTATTTCGTACGCATATATACCAGGCGCCTCGCACATGCCTGAGGGATCACTGGCGCCTAGTGGGCTGGAACAGGCACAACCTCCATCTCCTGTGCAATCACCAATGTCGCCGGCGTCTGTGCAATCACAGCCGGTGCTACGTAGATCGCAGCGACAGATACGACCGCCTGATAGACTTGACTTGTAAGAAACTTCGCCACATGGGGACTCTTTTAAACAAAGGGGGGGTGAATGTGGTGAACTACGTGTGCCTGTCTGGACATGCCCCTGCTGACTGCTCCTGTGGCTCCTCCCACAGGCCCCTGTATAAAGGCGATCTGAGGTCTGATGCTCGGCCTCAGTCTCCAGGACATAGTATGATGGACACTTACTCCTGGTTCCTTCTTCCAGTCAATAAAAGCCGATATCTCGCCTTACGTCTCAGAGTGAGCATTCATTATCATAGAAAGGCATGTAATCTGTGGGCTTTTTACAAATTTTTATATTGGCTCAGACAGTTGAACAATCATTATCTTTGAGGCTCATTTTTTAACAAGGTCACATGTACTTTGTCTCCTTTTATACCACAAAGAGGGTTCCTTAGGGACACAGGCTGGGGAATCACAAACTTCAGGACACAGGTCTAGAGCAAGAGGGGTGAGATTAGGAACCCAAGGGGCAACATTTTCACCAAGGGGGTGGTCAGTATATGCGAGAGGAAGTGGTTGAAGTAGAAACATTAACAATATTTAAAAGGAACTTTGGCAGGTGCACGGATAGGAAAAGGCTGGAAAGATATGGGTCAAATGCAGACTAGCTTAAATGGACCAGATGGGCTGGATGGTCTGTTTCTATGCTGTATGACTTTATGTGATCAATGTTTTCAGTTGGCATCCTGTGATTACTTGACAACAAAAGTGGTCTGGCCCAGCTCTGTCTTGATCCTCCCAGGGCTACCTGACAGGTATCCTCCAGGAGAGCGGGGGATACTCATAGTGACTCCTCCAGCTCCAGGCCAAAAGAAGGAGCAAAAACCCCAGGACTTTGAATATGTGGTGAGACTGCAGGCCAATATACAAAATGGACGTGGTGTGGTGCTTGTAGTAAACACACAGTGCTGGGTTGAGTCCCTTGTGCACTGAACCTGTGCCAACTGAAAGTGAAACAGTTGGATTTTGATTGTGTCATGCAGTATGAGCAATAAGAAAAGAAGGGGATTTCCAGCACAGCAGTCATAAACAGCATTGCCTCACCCTTCAGCTAGTTCTTACTGCTTCTTTTTTCACTCCTACCACCCTACTCCTATCTCAGTATTGCATGTTATTTCTGTATGTCCTTAACAAGGCCATTTGACCCACTGAGTCTATTCTAGCTCTCACAGCAATCACATTCTCTATAACTTAGTCTCCCCAAATTCCCATTAATTCCCTCATCCACCTGCATCGATGGAGCAATGTACAGCATGCAGTTAACCATACAATCATGATGTGGGAGGAAACCGGAGCACTTGGGGAAACTCATGGAGTCACAGAGAGCACCAGAGTTAAGGATCATACTCAGATTCCTCAGACTGCGAGGCAGCTCCACCCACTGAGCCACTCAGTGTTTCCCTCCTTGGGCCTCCTTTAGTAATATTCCTTTCCTTCAATAGCATTGTACACTGGGATTTAAAACGTTTGGATCACAGAAAAGCCACAGTTTCAATGTCAACGTTAAATAGCAAACTTCCACGATTACCTACACAAGAGATTGCAGATGCTAGAATCTGAAGCAACAAACAATCTGCTGGAGGAACTCAGTGGGTTGAGCAGCATTTGTGGGGAAAAGGAAGTGTCAGTGTATTGGGCTGATACCCTGCACCAGGACTTCCCTGTGATCTCTGATCGGAGGCTGTCTTTCAGGAGGGTGAACCCTCGCAAGGCATCAGGCCCCGATGGAGTACCTGGTAAGGCTCTGAAAACTTGTGCCAACCAACTGGTGGGAGTTGTCAAAGACATTTTCAATCTGTCACTGCTACAGTCAGAAGTTCCCACCAGACTCAAAAGGGCAACAACTATAACAATGCCCAAGAAGAGCAGTACAAGCTGCCTTAACGACTATCATCCAGTAGCACTCACAGCTACGGTGATGAAATGCTTTGAGATGTTGGTCATGGCTAGAATTAACCCCTGCCTGCAAAGATCTGGACCCATTGTAATTTGCCTATCATCACAATAGGTCTACAGCAGGCGCAATCTCATTGGTTCTCCACACAGCCTTGGATCACCTGGACAACACAGGTATCTATGTCAGGCTGCTGTTAATTAACTATAGCTCAGCATTTAACACCATTATTCCTGCAATCCTGATCGAACAGCTACAGAACCTGGGCCTCTGTAGCTCCCTCTACAACTGGATACTCGACATTCTAACTGGAAGACCACAGTCTGTGCGGATTGGTAATAACATCTCCTCCTCCATGACTCACTGGCACACCTCAGGGATGTGTGCTTAGTCCACTGTTCTAATCTCTTGTTACAAGACTCACTCTTCATAATAAAAATCAGTGAAGCACAAAACGAATCTGTATTTACCGATATTTATTGTCTGAATGGAGGAACAAGTGAATTTGCAGAACCAATATCTGTGTGCACTCCAACCAAGTTTTCCTGACCTTCCCTGAACAAAGTACAGTGAAGATATTACCAGTGAAAAAGGAGTTTCTGCTGCTGAACACGTTTGTCAGAGTCTTGTTTCAAATCTCCATGTGACTGGGGCACCTCACAGTCGTGATAGTTGTTCATGTTCTCGGCTGCAGGACTACATGCTGAGGGACGCACTGAAACTTGGTGCAGCCACCGCAATGGCCCGGTGGGGAAGGACCACGATTTACGGTTCTTCTCCCATGGGAGTGGGAGGGGTTGGGTGGCGTGGACTATACCTCTCAACAATGGTTATTGTTCTAAAATAGTTGCTCTAAAAAGTCATCTTGTAGGCACTCTACAAATTCCAGCACCAATCAGATTTTTAAAATCTACTTGCATATTGAAATCCTCTATCAGTATTGTAACGTAGCCCTTATCACATCCTTTTTCTAACTCCAACTGTAATTTATATTTCACTTCCTGGCTACTGTTTTGAGGGCTTTATATAACTCATATTAGTGTCCTTTTACCCTTGCAGTTTCTTAACTCTACCCACAAATAACCTTCATCTTTTGAACTTATCTCACTTGTTTCTAAGGATTTGATTTCATTTTTTACCAATAGAGCCACCCTACCTGGTGGAGTGGCATGGCACTGCAGTGATTAGCACAAAACTTTAAAGTACTGGTGATCTGGGTTCAATTTCCACCATTGCCTGTAAGGACTTAGCACTTTCTCCCCATAGCCACGTGGATTTCCTCTGGGTGTTCTGTTTTCTCCCAAAAATGCACAGGTTGGCAGGTTAATTGGTCACTGTTAAATTGTCCCATGATTAGGCTTGCATTAATTGGCGGAATTGTTGGACAGCGTGGCTCAAAGGGCTACTCTGCACTGGATCTTAATAAATAAATACCCTGCTCCTTTGCCTACCTGCCTGTCCTTTTAATACAATGTGTATCCTTGGATGTTAAGCTCCTAACTATGACCTTGTTATCCATGAGTCAGTGAGGCCCACAACATCATACATACCAATCTATAATTGCACTAGAAGATCATTTACCTTAAGTCCCATATTCATCTCCTTTTTAATTTTGCCCCCATGTTACACTTCAGCTCATCCCACTGATTAGAATTTTGTCCCATCATCCGCCTGTCCTTCCTCACAGTATTAAAATTCAATGTTCAAAATTCAAAGCTCAAATTAAATGTATTATCAATGCAACATACAGTGGCACTAGAAAGTTTGTGAACCCCGTAGAATTTTCTCTATTTCTGCATAAATATGAAATAAAATGTGATCAGATCTTCAAGTAAGTCCTAAAATTAGATAAAGAGAAAACAACTAAATAAATAAAACAACAATATTACACTTGTTCATTACATGTATTTGTTGTAAAAAGTATGTGAACCTTTGCTTTCAATAACTGGTGTAACCCCCTTCTACAGCAATAACTTCAAACAAACATTTCCATTAATTGTTGATTAGCCCTGTACATCTGCTTGGAGAAGTTTTAGGCTCATTCCTCCTTAGTCTAACTTTGGGATATTGCTGAACTTCCTTGCATGAACTGCTTGCTTTGGGCCCTACCACTACACTTCTATAGGATTAAGATCAA